>NC_057810.1:592405834-592760124 GCF_018294505.1 Triticum aestivum
ATGACATGCAGGCCCCACGCCCAGAATGTTTTTTTAAAAAAAGGAAAATAAAATTAAAAAAATTAATTAATTAATTAGTGGATTAATTAAGTTAATTAATCATATTTAGATTAACCTAACTAACTAACTAATTTAATTAAACAGTAGTTAGATTAGTTAAACAATGATTAGGCTAAACAGTCAATGACCAGTGGGTCCCAGACGTCAGCGACCCAGTCAACACCTCTGTTGACTGCTGATGTCATGCTGACGTCATGGTCACGTCAGCAGACACTATTCTGGATAATGTTGATTAAATTAAATAAATAAATCCTAAAAATGATTTAAATCTTTTAAAATTAATATAAAATAAACCGTAGCTCGGATGGAAAAACTTTGTACATGAAAGTTGCTCAGAACGACGAGACGATTTCGGATACGCAACCCGTTCGTCCGCCACACCCCCCTAACCTATCGAACTCGCAACTTTCCCCCTTCGGCTCCTCTGCCCGAAAACACGGAACCCCGGGAATACTTTCCCGGATGTTTTTCCCCCTTCACCGGTATCACCTACTACCGCGTTAGGGCACACCGAACACCGCGTATTGCCTTGTTATATTTTGTGATGCTTTGTTTGCTCTGTATTCATTATTTCTTCCCCCTCTTCTCTCCGGTAGACTACGAGACCGACGCTGCTGCTGACCAGTTCGACTACGGAGTTGACGACCCCTCTCTCTTGCCAGAGCAACCAAGCAAGCCCCCCCCCCTTGATCACCAGATATCGCCTATTCTACTCTATACTGCTTGCATTAGAGTAGTGTAGCATGTTACTGCTTTCGTTAATCCTATTCTGATGCATAGCCTGACATTGTCGCTACATCTGTTGATACCTTACCTGCAATCCTATATGCTTAGTATAGGATGCTAGTTTATCATCATTGGCCCTACATTCTTGTCAGTCTGCCTTGCTATACTATCGGGCCGTGATCACTTGGGAGGTGATCACGGGTATATACTATACATACATACATACATACTATACAGATGGTGACTAAAGTCGGGTCAGCTCATTGAGTACCCGCAAGTGATTCTGACGAGGGGGCTGAAAGGACAGGTGGCTCCATCCCGGTAGAGGTGGGCCTGGGTTCCCGACGGCCCTCGACTGTTACTTTGTGGCGGAGCGACAGGGCAGGTTGAGACCACCTAGGAGACAGGTGGGCCTAGCCCTGTTCGGCGTTCGCGGATACTTAACACGCTTAACGAGATCTTGGTATTTGATCTGAGTCGGCTACGAGCCTATACGCACTAACCATCTACGTGGGAGTAGTTATGGGTATCCCGACGTCGTGGTATCAGCCGAAGCACTTCAGACGTCAGCGACGGAGCGGCGCGCGCCGGATTGGAACGTAAGCCTGCTCTTGTATTAAGGGGGCTAGTTCTGCTTCCGGCCGCCCACGCAACGTGCAGGTGTGCTATGGGCGATGGGCCTAGACCCCTGTGCGCTTAGGTTTAGACCGGCGTGCTGGCCTCTCTGTTTTGCCTAGGTGGGGCTGCGACGTGTTGATCTTCCGAGGCCGGGCATGACCCAGGAAAGTGTGTCCTGCCAAATGGGATCAAGCGTGTTGGGTTATGTGGTGCACCCCTGCAGGGAAGTTAATCTATTCGAATAGCCGTGATCTTCGGTAACAGGACGACTTGGAGTTGTACCTTGACCTTATGACAACTAGAACCGGATACTTAATATAACACACCCTTCCAAGTGCCAGATACAACCGGTGGTCGCTCTACCTCAGGGATATGAGGAGGGGATCGCCGGGTAGGATTATGCTATGAGATGCTACTTGAAGATGCTACTTGGAGGACTTCAATCTACTCTCTTCTACATGCTGCAAGACGGAGGCTGCCAGAAGCGTAGTCTTCGACAGGATTAGCTATCCCCCTCTTATTCTGGCATTCTGCAGTTCAGTCCACTGATATGGCCTCCTTACACATATACCCATGCATATGTAGTGTAGCTCCTTGCTTGCGAGTACTTTGGATGAGTACTCACGGTTGCTTTTCTCCCTCTTTTCCCCTTTCCCTTCTACCTGGTTGTCGCAACCAGATGCTGGAGGCCTGGAGCCTGACGCCACCGTCAACGACGTCTACTACCCCGGAGGTGCCTACTACTACGTGCAGGCCGCTGACGACGTCCAGGAGTAGTTTAGGAGGATCCCAGGCAGGAGGCCTGCGCCTCTTTCGATCTGTATCCCAGTTTGTGCTAGCCTTCTTAAGGCAAACTTGTTTAACTTATGTATGTACTCAGATATTGTTGCTTCCGCTGACTCGTCTATGATCGAGCACTTGTATTCGAGCCCTCGAGGCCCCTGGCTTGTATTATGATGCTTGTATGACTTATTTATGTTTTAGAGTTGTGTTGTGATATCTGCCCGTGAGTCCCTGATCTTGATCGTACACATTTGCGTGCATGATTAGTGTACGATTGAATCGGGGGCGTCACATATTCTGAAACCCTTCGGGGGTAGACCTAGATCAGAAGTTCCACCGCCGCAAGGTCTCTATATCCGCGAAAACCAAACTAGACCGCATTCCGGCACCCTGCAGGAGGGGGGATCATCTCCGGTGGCCATCTTCATCATCCCGGCGGCCACCACGATGAGGAGGGAGTAGTCCACCCTCGGGGCTGAGGGTTTTTACCAGTAGCTATGTGTTTGATCTCTTTCTCTTGTGATCTATTTCATGGGCTTTGTTAATATGGTCGGATGATATGATGTTTCTCCCCTCTATACTCTTGTTGTGATGACTTGAGTCTTTACCCTTTGAAGTTTTGTCTTGTCGGATTGAATGTTCAAATATGAAAACACATGATGTATGTCTTGCCATATGAATACTTGAGGTGACAATGGAGTATCATATTGATTCACTTGATATATGTTATGGCACTCAACTTGCGGATTCCCGCGGTGACATTGGGGTAATCTATGCATAGGGGTTAATGCACGTTTTTATTATCATTTCTCTGATAGAAACTTTGGAGTTCCCTTGTAGTTCTTTGTGTTGGATTGAGCATTATGAATCTGAAATTGTTTGATACATATCATATAATTAACTCACGGGTACTCGCAGTGACATCGGGGTATCTAGGTGACATTAGAGTTGGTTGATATGTGTCATATGGTATTATTTTAGTACGAACTCTTGATTAGATCGATCGAAAGAATAGCTTGCTGTTATTTTAGTATGAACTCTAGGATAGATTGATCGGAAAGAATAGCTTTGAGGTGGTTTCGTACCCTACAAACAATTTCTATCTTTTGTTCTCCGCTAATAGGAACTCGGGAGTGATTCTTTATTGCACTTTGAGGGATAATCATATGATCCAACTATGTTAGCATTGTTGAGAGATTGCACTAGTGAAAGTATGCACCCTAGGCCTCATTTTCCATCATTGCAATACCGTTTGTGCTCCATTTTACTATTTACGACCTTGCTGTTTTCTTATTGTTCGCACTACAAAAACTCATATCTACTATCCATACTACACTTTTATCACCATCTCTTCGCCGAACTAGTGCACCTATACAATTTGCTATTGTATTGGGTGTGTTGGGGACACAAGAGATTTCTTGTATTTGATTGCAGGGTTGCTTGAGAGAGACTACCTTCATCCTATGCCTCCCACGGATTGATAAACCTTACGTCATCCACTTGAGGGAAAATTACTACTGTCCTATAAAACTCTGCGCTTGGAGGCCCAACACGTGTCTACAAGAATAAAGTTGTGTAGTAGATATCAACCAGCGTTGTGTTTCTTCTGAGGAGGGCCATGAGATCTTAAGGGAAATCCATGAAGGTGATTGTGGTCATCATGTTGGCTCTAAATCTCTTGTGATTAAGCTTTCCGTCATGGATTTTATTGGTTGACGACTCATGCTGATGCGGAGGATCTGGTCAGTAAGTGTGATGGCTGTCAGAAGTTTTCTCGACGGGTTCACATGCCGGCTCAAGAGTTGAGGATGATTCCCATTACTTGGTCGTTCGCAGTCTGGGGGCTTGATATGGTTGGACCTTTCAAGTGGTCTAAGGACAAGAAAACCCACCTCTTCATGGCGGTTGAAAAAATTACCAAGTGGGTTGAGGCAGAGTCGGTCAGCAGATGTGATGCAGCGATGGCGGTTCAATTCATAAAGGAAGTAATCTTTCGTTTCGGTTACCCTCATAGTATCATTACTGATAATGACACTAATCTGTCTAAAGGAGCTATGAGAGAGTTTTGTGTCACTAAGAGCATATTCGTCTCGACGATTCTTCTGTGGCTCACCCGCAGTCCAATGGTCAAGCTGAGAGGGTGAACCAAGAAATTTTGAGAGGCATCAAGCCCCGGCTTATGGTTCCTTTGCAGTGAACGCCGGTTTGTTGGGTTGAGGAGTTACCTTCAGTACTTTGGAGTATCAATACCACTCCCAATTGGTCAACATGCTATATGCCTTTCTTCACGGTCTACGGGGCTGAGGCAGTTCTTCCAAGCAATATCCGTCATGACTCGCCCCGTGTGGCGGCTTATGTTCAAGCTGATAATGAAATAGCACATCAAAACACACTTGATGCTTTGGATGAGGAGCGAGACCTGGCGGTGGCTCGTTCAACAATATATCAACAAGATCTGCGTCGCTATCATAGCCGCAGAGTTAAGACCCAGACGTTTTAGGAAGGTGACTTGGTGCTCCGGCTTATCCAAGATCAAACATATATGCACAAGTTGTCCCCACGTTGGGAAGGGACTTTTTTGGTCAGCAAAAACCTGAACAACGGATTGTATTACCTCATTGATATATGTGAGCATATGGATTCTTGCACGTTAGAAGAGGAGACCCGCCGTCCGTGGAACATTGCACATCTCCGGCCATACTACACTTGAGTTGCCGGCTCTTGCGTTTATACATACTTTCATCGAATGTATATACTTTTTATGATCAATATAATAAAGTCGGCATCCCTGAATTACGGGGCCTTTGCCGTTTCATTTCTGAGTATTTGAGTCTTTATGGATTGATCGAAATAGGTTGTTGCTGCCTCTTGAAAGCAATCATGTGGTCTAAGTACCAATAGGTTGTTGCTGCCTCTTGAAAGCAATCATGTGGTCTAAGTACCAATAGGTTGTTGCTGCCTCTTGAAAGCAATCATATGGCCTGAGTGCCAATAGGCTGTTGCTACCTCTTGAAAAAAATCATGTGGCTTAAGTGTCGATATGCTGTTGCTGCCTTCAAAGCAATCATATGGCTTAAGTGCCAACCGGCTCGTGCGGCCATTGAAACCATTTGGATTTTAAGTCTGTGCGGCCTATGAAAGAACTTGAATCTTTTCTTCTGAATATTTTGGATTTGTGTCCTTTAAAGATTTTTTCTGCTCAATTGCGTTTTTTACAATCCGGGCCATGCAACCCTGCTTATATGACTCATGTCTGAGCATTTTTGGGTTTGATAACCCGCCCTGATAGCAGACTTTAAGTCGCCAGGATGTTATTTCCTTGAGCAATAAAAATCATGATATTTCATGACTCTGGGTTAATACCCACTACGGATATTCATTATCAAGATGATACCATGATTTCAGTCTATAGGTATGTCTTTTAATAATTATATGAATATTTGGGGTTTTGATAACCCGCCCTGGCCTTAGACGTTAAGTCGCCAGAATGTTTTGGCTTAGATGGCCTTTTTGACTAGTCTTTGTAAATCTTTCAAAGATTGTTATGTTTGGGTTTGTCACCCGCCTTGGCTTAAACCACCAGGGCATATGTTGTTTAACCTATGTGCAGGAAATATGAAAATATTGATTTAACCCACATGGAGGATGATATTATGAGAAACCACAACAGTGGGTCATAAACATCAACTTGGTGGGTTAATAGTTAAAAGCTAACATGCACGATGGCATGACAAATCATTGTTTTTAAGTCTAGCCTATTACAAGCCCATGATGGATCGGCATAATTGGAGCACAAGTGTTCTTTCGGCACATTATGTTTATGCTCTGATGTGAGAGCCACCTTGTTTCAATTGTTTTCGTCGCGACGGGTTGATGACTCCGGGTCATCCCGCTCCAGCTCTTCTTCTTCGCCCATCTGGAGGTTAGGTGATGTCCAGTCGATGCCAATTAAGACTTCGAATTTAGCTTCACCATGGATAATTTGGGACGGATCAACATCAGGGGCAAAAGTATGCTTACGTGTTGGAGGAGTGAGATCCATGACATCATAAGCCGGCGCATTAATCTTGGTATTCTCCATATTGTACGTCGGCTGATACCTGGATAAATCAGTCTCCTCGGCCAATTTGCACGCCGGGGGACGCATCTCCTTCATGCATTTTGCAAAGTCCGTCTGATCAAAGGGACACCCGTCTTCTTTGAGGCTTGGACAACCAGTGGCCATCTCCTCCGAGTCTAGTTCCGCTTGCCACGCTTTGGCCTGGCTAAGAGTTGCAATGGCACCAGCGTGGGTGATACGTCTTTTGATTGTTCCATGCTATTATATTACCCCTTTTGGATGTTTATGGGCTTTATTTTACACATTTATATCATTTTTGGGACTAACCTACTAACCGGAGGACCAGCCCGTATTGTTGTGTTTTTGCCTATTTCAGTATTTCGAAGAAAAGGAATATCAAACGGAGTCCAAATGGAATGAAACCTTGGGGAGCATGATTTTGGAACGAACGTGATCCAGAGGACTTGGAGTAAAAGTCAAGAAGCTGTCGAGGACTCCATGAGATAGGTGGGTGCCCCCCCCCCTATAGGGCGCGCCCCCTGTCTCGTGGGCCCCTCGGGCGTCCACCGACGTACTTCTTCCTGCTATATAAGCCTACGTACCCCGAAAACATCTAGGGAGCCAACGAAACACAATTTCCACTGCCGTAACCTCCTGTATCCGCGAGATCTCATCTTGGAGCCTTCGTCGGCACTCTGCCAGAGGGGGAATCGACCACGGAGGGCTTCTACATCAAAAACCTTGCCCCTCCGATGAGTTGTGAGTAGTTTACCACGGACCTACAGGTCCATAGTTATTAGCTAGATGGCTTCTTCTCTCTTTTTGGATCTCAATACAATGTTCTCCCCCTCTCTTGTGGAGATCTATTCGATGTAAACTCTTTTTGCGGTGTGTTTGTCGAGATTCGATGAATTGTGGGTTTATGATCAAGTTTATCTATGAATAATATTTGAATCTTCTCTGAATTCTTTTATGTATGATTGAGTTATCTTTGCAAATCTCTTCGAATTATCAGTTTGGTTTGGCCTACTAGATTGATCTTTCTTGCCATGGGAGAACTGCTTAGCTTTGGGTTGAATCTTGTGGTGTCCTTTCCCAGTGATAGCAGGGGTAGCAAGGCACGTATTGTATTGTTGCCATCGAGGATAACAAGATGGGGTTTATATCATATTGCTTGAGTTTATCCCTCTACATCATGTCAACTTGCTTAAGGCGTTACTTTGTTCTTATGAACTTAATACTCTAGATGCAGGCAGGAGTCGGTCAATGTGTGGAGTAATAGTAGTAGATGGAGGCAGGAGTCGGTCTACTTGTCACGGACGTGATGCCTATATACATGATCATGCCTAGATAATCTCATAATTATCCGCTTTTCTATCAATTGCTCGACAGTAATTTGTTCACCCACTGTAATACTTATGCTATCTTGAGAGAAGGCACTAGTGAAACCTATGGCCCCCGGGTCTATCTCTTATCACATTTGCTTCCAATCTACTTTTATTTGCATCTTTACTTTTTGCATCTATATTATAAAATACTAAAAATATATTTATCTTATCATACTATCTCTATCAGATCTCACTTTCGTAAGTGGCCGTGAAGGGATTGACAACCCCTTTATTGCGTTTGTTGCAAGTTCTTTGTTTGTTTGTGTAGGTGCGTGGGACTTTTGAGGAGCCTCCTACTGGATTGATACCTTGGTTCGCAAAAACTGAGGGAAATACTTACGCTACTATTGCTGCATCACCCTTTCCTCTTCAAGGAAAACCAATGCAAGCTCAAGACGTAGCAAGAAGGATTTCTGGCGCCGTTGCCGGGGAGGTCTTCACTCAAGTCAAGACATACCAAGTACCCATCACAAACTCATCTCCCTCGCATTTACATTATTTGCCATTTGCCTCTCGTTTTCCTCTCCCCCACTTCACCCTTGCCGTTTTATTCGCCCTCTCTTTCCCAATCTTCTTCTCCTTCTCCCGTTTGCCTTCTCGTTGCCATGGTCGAATCAAAAAGAACTAAGGGCTCTTTCCTAGATTCTGGTACCTTGGATAACCCCTCTATCCTCCCTAAGCTCATAAATAATGATGCTATAGAAAGACCCACCGGGGTCACCAATGAGAGCTTGAATAATTTTGATGAGGATGATTCTGGAATTTTTTGCTATTTACTTGATGAGTCTTTAAAAGATGCTTGGGATAGGTTATTAAGGATTCGGGCTAGCTATGTGCCACAATATCAAATTAAAGTTTACTTAAAAAGTTTCTATGTTGGCTTGCCCGCTTCTTTTAAACAAGTTTTAGATTCTATTTTTGAAGAAGGTTTTCTTGAAGGGGATGCTATAGACACTTATGAGAAAATGAAAACCATATTTGGGCACCCCATGAATGATAAGGTTGAATCAACTACTCTCTTGTGCTTTTATCAAAATGAAATTATTAAGGAGACGAAGTCAAGTTTAGAGCCAAATTTCCGTAACGTGCTTAATATTACTTCATCCATTAATGGCCATGTTCTTACCCTAAATAGAAGAATGATTGCCATAGAAAGGAGATCCTGTTTTTCCTCTCCAAGTGCCAAAGATGGCACTCGTTAGATCTATCTTCGCTTTTATGCCTAACTAGGGGCGTTAAACGATAGCGCTAGTTGGGAGGCGACCCAATTTTCTTTGTGTTTTTTGTTTTTGCTCCTGTTTAGTAATAAATCTTGCATCTACCCTCTATTTAGATGTGTTTTTATCTTTTAATTAGTGTTTGTGCCAAGTAGAACCTATAGGATAACCTATGATGATAGTTGATTTCATTCTGCTGAAAAACAGAAACTTTGCACGCACGAATTTAGTTTGTTTAAATCACACAATCATGATTTTGCATTGATTCTTTTTTCTGCTGATCAATAAATAAATTTTACAGAACTTCCTATTTTGGTAGGATTTTTAGAGTTCCAGAAGTTTGCCTTAGATACATATTTCTACAGACTGTTTTGTTTTTGACAGATTCTGTTTTTCGTGTGTTCTTTGCTTATTTTGATGCATCTATGGCTAGAAAATTAGTTTATAAACCATAGAGAAGTTCGAATAAAGTAGGTTTAACACCAAAATAAATAAAGAATGAGTTCATTACAGTACCTTATGTGGTAGTTTTGTTTTCTTTCACTAACGGAGCTTATAAGATTTCCTGTTGAGTTTTGTGTTGTGAAGTTTTCAAGTTTTGGGTCAAGCTTTTATGGACTATGGAATAAAGAGTGGCAAGATCCTAATCTTGGGGATGCCCAAGGCACCCCAAGATATTCAAGGATAGCCAAAATCCTAAGCTTGGGGATGCCCTGGGAAGGCATCCCCTCTTTCATCTTCGTTCATTGGTAACTTTACTTGGACCTATATTTTTATTCGCCACATGATATGTGTTTTGCTTGGAGCGTCGTGTATTATATTAGTCTTTGCCTTTTAGTTTACCACAGTCATACTTGCTGTACACACCTTTTGGGAGAAGCCTATTTGATTAGAATTTGCTAGAATACGCTATGTGCTTCACTTATATCTTTTGAGCTTGATAGTTTTTGCTCTAGTGCTTCACTTATATCTTTTAGAGCATGGTGGTGACTTATTTTTGTAGAAATTGCTAGTCACTCATGATTCACTTATATTATTTTGAGAGTCTTTTAGAACAGCATGGTATTTGCTATGGTTATAAAATTGGTCCTAGAATGGTAGGCATCCAAGTTGGGTATGATAAAAACTATCATAGGAAGTGAATTGGATGCTATGATCAATTTGATACTTGATAATTGTTTTGATGTATGGAGGTAGTGATATTAAAGTCATGCTAGTTGGGTGATTATGAATTTAAAGAATGCTTGTGTTGAAGTTAGGAAGTCCCATAGCATGCACGTATGGTTAAAGTTGTGTAACAAATTTGAAATATGAAGTGTACCTGGCTTGTGCATCCTTATGAGTGGCGGTCGGGGACGAGCGATGGTCTTTTCCTACCAATCTATCCCCCTAGGAGCATGTGCATAGTACTTGATTTTTGATAACTTCTAAATTTTTGCAATAAGTATATGAGTTCTTTTGACTAATGTTGAGTCCATGGATTATACGCACTTTTACCTTTCCGCCATTGCTAGCCTCTTCGGTACCGTGCATTGCCCTTTCTCACCTTCAGAGTTGGTGCAAACTTCGCCCGTGCATCCAAACCCCGTGATACGATACACTCTATCACACATAAACCTCCTTATATCTTCCTCAAAACAGCCACCATACCTACCTATTATGGCATTTCCATAGCCATTCCGAGATATATGGCCATGCAACTTTCCACCGTTCCGTTTATCATCATCATGGCATACTTTACTTTTGTCATATTGCCATCGCATGATCATGTAGTTGACATCGTATTTGTGGCAAAGCCACCATGCAATAATTTTCATACATGTCACTCTTGATTCATTGCACCATCCCGGTACACCGCCGGAGATATTCATATAGAGTCATATCTTGTTCTAGTTTCGAGTTGTAATTCATATGTTGTAAAGTGTGATGATCATCGTTATTAAAGCATTGCCCACAAAGAAAAAAAAGAGAAAAAAAAGAAAAAAAAGAAAAAAAAGAGAAAGAGAAAAAGAAAAAAAAGAAAAAGCGCAATGTTACTATCTCTTTTTCCACACTTGTGCTTCAAAGTAGCACCTTGTTCTTCATGTAGTGAGTCTCATATATTGTGCTTCAAAGTAGCACCATGTTTTTCATATAGTGAGTCTCATAACTTATCTTTTTCATACTAGTGGGAATTTTTCATTATAGAACTTGGCTTGTATATTCCTACGATGGGCTTCCTCAAATGCCCTAGGTCTTCGTGAGCAAGCAAGTTGGATGCACACCCACTAGTTTTCTTTTGTTGAGCATTCATTTATAGCTCTAGTGCATTCGTTACATGCCAATCCGTACTCCTCATGTTGACATCAATTGATGGGCATCTCCATAGCCCGTTGATTATCCTCATCAATATGAGACTATCTCCTTTTTTGTCTTCTCCACACAATCCCCATCATCATATTCTATTCCACCCATAGTGCTATATCCATGGCTCACGCTCATGTATTGTCTGAAGGTTGAAAAAGTTTGAGATTATTTAATTATGAAACAATTGATTGGCTTGTCATCAGGGATATAGAAGTTGGGAACATCTTTGTGTGACGAAAATGAAGCATAGCCTAACTATATGATTTTATAGAGATGAACTTTATTTTGCCATGTTATTTTGAGAAGACATGATTGCTTTGATTAGTATGCTTGAAGTGTTACTATTTCTTTTATCAATATGAACTTTTATTTTGAATCATTTGCATCTGAACATTCATGCCACAATAAAGAAAATTACATTAAGAATTATGCTAGGTAGCATTCCACATCAAAAATTCTCTTTTTATCATTTACCTACTCGAGGAGGAGTAGGAATTAAGCTTGGGGATGCTTGATACGTCTCCAACGTATCTATAATTTTTGATTGTTCAATGCTATTATATTACCCCTTTTGGATGTTTATGGGCTTTACTTACACATTTATATCATTTTTGGGACTAACTTACTAACCGGAGGCCCAGCCCGTATTGCTGTTTTTTTGCCTATTTCAGTATTTCGAAGAAAAGGAATATCCAACGGAGTCCAAATGGAATGAAACCTTCGAGAGCGTGATTTTTGGAACGAACGTGATCCACAGGACTCGGAGTGCAAGTCAAGAAGCTGTCGAGGACTCCACGAGATAGGAGGGCGCCCCACCTATAGGGCGCGCCCCTGTCTCGTGGGCCCCTCGGGCGTCCACTGATACGTCTCCAACGTATCTATATTTTTTGATTGTTCCATGCTATTATATTACCCCCTTTTGGATGTTTATGGGCTTTATTTTACACATTTATATCATTTTTGGGACTAACCTACTAACCGGAGGCCCAACCCATATTGTTGTTTTTTTGCCTATTTCAGTATTTCGAAGAAAAGGAATATCAAACGGAGTCCAAACGGAATGAAACCTTTGGGGGCGTGATTTTTGGAACGAACGTGATCCAGAGGACTTGGAGTGTAAGTCAAGAAGCAGCCGAGGCCTCCACGAGATAGGAGGGCGCCCCCCCCCCTATAGGGCGCGCCCCGCTGTCTCGTGGGCCCCTCGGGCGTCCACCGACGTACTTCTTCCTCCTATATAAGCATACGTAACCCAAAAACATCCAGGGAGCAGACGAAACACAATTTCCACCACCGTAACCTTCTGTATCCGCGAGATCTCATCTTGGAGCCTTCACCGGCACTCTGCCGGAGGGGGAATCGATCATGCAGGGCTTCTACATCAACATCCTTGCCCCTCTGATGAGTTATGAGTAGTTTACCACAGACCTACGGGTCCATAGTTATTAGCTAGATGGCTTCTTCTCTCGTTTTGGATCTCAATACAATGTTCTCCCCCTCTCTTCTAGAGATCTATTCGATGTAAACTCTTTTTGCGGTGTGTTTGTCGAGATCTGATGAATTGTGGGTTTATGATCAAGTTTATCTATGAATAATATTTGAATCGTCTCTGAATTATTTTATGTATGATTGAGTTATCTTTGCAAGTCTCTTCGAATTATCAGTTTGGTTTGGCCTACTAGATTGATCTTTCTTGCCATGGGAGAAGTGCTTAGCTTTGGGTTCAATCTTGTGGTGTCCTTACCCAGTGACAGAAAGGGTTGCAAGGAACGTATTATATTGTTGCCATCGAGGATAACAAGATGGGGTTTATATCATATTGCTTGAGTTTATCCCTCTACATCATCTCATCTTGCTTAATGCATTACTCTATTCTTATGAACTTAATACTCTAGATGCAGGCACGAGTCGGTCGATGTGTGGATTAATAGTAGTAGATGCAGGCAGGAGTCGGTCTACTTGTCACGGACGTGATGCCTATATACATGATCATGCCTAGATAATATCATAATTATTCACTTTTCTATCAATTTCTCGACAGTAATTTGTTCACCCACCGTAATACTTATGCTATCATGAGAGAAGCCACTAGTGAAACCTATGGCCCCCGGGTCTATCTCTTATCATATTTGCTTCCAATCTACTTTTATTTGCATCTTTACTTTTTGCATCTATATTATAAAATACCAAAAATATATTTATCTTATCTTACTATCTTTATTAGATCTCACTTTCGCAAGTGGCCGTGAAGGAATTGACAACCCCTTTATTGCGTTGGTTGCGAGTTCTTTGTTTGTTTGTGTAGGTGCGTGGGACTTTTGAGGAGCCTCCTACTGAATTGATACCTTGGTTCTCAAAAAATGAGGGAAATACTTACGCTAATATTGCTGCATCACCCTTTCCTATTCAAGGAAAACCAATGCAAGCTCAAGACGTAGCAAGAAGGATTTCTTTCCCCGTTGCCGGGGAGGTCTTCGCTGAAGTCAAGACATACCAAGTACCCATCACAAACTCATCTCCCTTGCATTTACATTATTTGCCATTTGCCTCTCGATTTCGTCTCCTCCACTTCACCCTTGCCATTTTATTCGCCCTCTCTTTCCCAATCTCCTCCTCTCTTTTTCGCTTGCCTTTTTCTGTTTGCTTGTGTGTTGGATTACTTGTTGCCATGGCGCAAGATAATACCAAATTGTGTGATTTGGGTGCTACTGTTTCCACGATTCCGAAAACTTTATGTGATATTCTAGGTTTCCATGATCTTGATGATTGCTCTTTAAATTTGCACCTTGTGGTTTCCACCATTAAAGAGTCAATCGGAAGGATCAATGATGTTCTCATTGTTGAAAATAGAAATTTGGTGCTCGTGGATTTTATCATTCTTGATATAGATTGCAATCTTTATTACCCTATTATTCTTGGTAGACCTTTCCTTAGAACGATTGGCGCGATTATTGATATGAAGGAAGGGAGTATTAGATTCCAATTTCCATTAAAGAAAGGCATGGAGCACTTTCCAAGAAAGAAAGTCAAATTACCTTATGAATCTATCATGCGGACTACTTATGAATTTAGTGCCAAAGATGACACTCGTTAGATCTATCTTCGCTTTTATGCCTAGCTAGGGGCGTTAAACGATAGCGCTAGTTGGGAGGCAACCCAATTTTCTTTATGTTTTCTATGTTTGCTCCTGTTTAGTAATAAAACTTGCTTCTACCTTATGTTTATATGTGTTTTTACCTTTTAATTAGAGTTTGTGCCAAGTAGAACCTATAGGATAACCTATGATGTTAGTTGATTTGATTCTGCTGAAAAATAGAAACTTTGCGTGCTAGAATTTAGTTTTGCTAAATAACAGAAACGTGCTTTTGCGTTGATTCTTCTTGATGCTGATGAATAAACAAATTTTCCAGGACTTCCTATTTTGGTAGGATTTTTAGAGTTCCAGAAGTTTGCGTTAGTTACACATTGCTACAGACTGTTCTGTTTTTGACAGATTCTGTTTTTCATGTGTTGTTTGCTTATTTTGATGCATCTATGGCTAGTAAATTAGTTTATAAACCATAGAGAAGTTGGAATACAGTAGGTTTAACACCAAAATAAATAAAGGATGAGTTTATTACAGTACCTTATGTGGTAGTTTTGTTTTCTTTCACTAACGGAGCTTATAAGATTTCCTGTTGAGTTTTGTGTTGTGAAGTTTTCAAGTTTTGGGTAAAGCTTTTATGGACTATGGAATAAGGAGTTGCAAGATCCTAAGCTTGGGGATGCCCAAGGCACCCCAAGATATTCAAGGATAGCCAAAATCCTATGCTTGGGGATGCCCTGGGAAGGCATCCCCTCTTTCATCTTCGTTCATTGGTAACTTTACTTGGACCTATATTTTTATTCGCCACATGATATGTGTTTGGCTTTGAGTGTCGTGTATTATATTAGTCTTTGCCTTTTAGTTTACCACAATCATACTTGCTGTACACACCTTTTGGGAGAAGCTTTGATTAGAATTTGCTAGAATACTCTATGTGCTTCACTTATATCTTTTGAGCTTGATAGTTTTTGCTCTAGTGCTTCACTTATATCTTTTAGAGCATGGTGGTGACTTATTTTTGTAGAAATTGCCAGTCTCTCATGATTCACTTATATTATTTTGAGAGTCTTTTAGAACAGCATGGTATTTGCTATGGTTATAAAATTGGTCCTAGAATGGTAGGCATCCAAGTTGGGTATGATAAAAACTATCATAGGAAGTGAATTGGATGCTATGATCAATTTGATACTTGATAATTGTTTTGAGATATGGAGGTAGTGATATTAAAGTCATGCTAGTTGGGTGATTATGAATTTAAAGAATGCTTGTGTTGAAGTTAGGAAGTCTCGTAGCATGCACGTATGGTTAAAGTTGTGTAACAAATTTGAAACATGAAGTGTACCTGGCTTGTGCATCCTTATGAGTGGCGGTCCGGGACGAGCGATGGTCTTTTCCTACCAATCTATCCCCCTAGGAGCATGCGCATAGTACTTGATTTTTGATGACTTCTAAATTTTTGCAATAAGTATATGAGTTCTTTTGACTAATGTTGAGTCCATGGATTATACGCACTTTTACCTTTCCGCCATTGCTAGCCTCTTCGGTACCGTGCATTGCCCTTTCTCACCTTGAGAGTTGGTGCAAACTTCGCCGGTGCATCCAAACCCCGTGATACGATACGCTCTATCACACATAAACCTCCTTATATCTTCCTCAAAACAGCCACCATACCTACCTATTCTGGCATTTCCATAGCCATCCTGAGATATATGGCCATGCAACTTTCCACCGTTCCGTTTATCATCATCGTGGCATACTTTACTTTTGTCATATTGCCATCGCATGATCATGTAGTTGACATCGTATTTGTGGCAAAGCCACCATGCAATAATTTTCATACATGTCACTCTTGATTCATTGCACCATCCCGGTACACCGCCGGAGACATTCATATAGAGTCATATCTTGTTCTAGTTTTGAGTTGTAATTCATATGTTGTAATCAATAGAAGTGTGATGATCATCGTTATTAGAGCATTTCCCAAAAAGAAAAAAAAGAGAAAAAAAATAAATAAAAAAGAAAAAAAGAGAAAGAGAAAAAGAAAAAACAGAAAAAGCACAATGTTACTATCTCTTTTTCCACACTTGTGCTTCAAAGTAGCACCTTGTTCATATAGTGAGTCTCATAAGTTATCTTTTTTCATACTAGTGGGAATTTTTCATTATAGAACTTGGCTTGTATATTCCTACGATGGGCTTCCTCAAATACCCTAGGTCTTCGTGAGCAAGCAAGTTGGATGCACACCCACTAGTTTTCTTTTGTTGAGCATTCATTTATAGCTCTAGTGCATTCGTTGCATGGCAATCCCTACTCCTCATGTTGACATCAATTGATGGGCATCTCCATAGCCCGTTGATTATCCTCGTCAATATGAGACTTTCTCCTTTTTTTTCTTCTCCACACAATCCCCATCATCATATTCTATTCCACCCATAGTGCTATATCCATGGCTCACACTCATGTATTGTCTAAAGGTTGAAAAAGTTTGAGATTATTTAATTATGAAACAATTGCTTGGCTTGTCATCAGGGATATAGAAGTTGGGAACATCTTTGTGTGACGAAAATGAAGCATAGCCTAACTATATGATTTTGTAGAGATGAACTTTCTTTTGCCATGTTATTTTGAGAAGACATGATTGCTTTGATTAGTATGCTTGAAGTGTTACTATTTCTTTTATCAATATGAACTTTTATTTTGAATCATTTGCATCTGAACATTCATGCCACAATAAAGAAAATTACATTAAGAATTATGCTAGGTAGCATTCCACATCAAAAATTCTCTTTTTATCATTTACCTACTCGAGGAGGAGTAGGAATTAAGCTTGGGGATGTTTGATACGTCTCCAACGTATCTATAATTTTTGATTGTTCAGTGCTATTATATTACCCCTTTTGGATGTTTATGGGCTTTATTTTACACATTTATATCATTTTTGGGACTAACTTACTAACCGGAGGCCCAGCCCGTATTGCTGTTTTTTTTGCCTATTTCAGTATTTCGAAGAAAAGGAATATCAAACGGAGTCCAAATGGAATGAAACCTTCGAGAGCGTGATTTTTGGAACGAATGTGATCCACAGGACTTGGAGTGCAAGTCAAGAAGCTGTCGAGGACTCCATGAGATAGGAGGGCGCCCCCACCTATAGGGCGCGCCCCTGTCTCGTGGGCCCCTCGGGCGTCCACTGATACATCTCCAACGTATCTATATTTTTTGATTGTTCCATGATATTATATTACCCCCTTTTGGATGTTTATGGGCTTTATTTTACACATTTATATCATTTTTGGGACTGACCTACTAACCGGAGGCCCAACCCATATTGCTATTTTTTTGCCTATTTCAGTATTTCGAAGAAAAGGAATATCAAACGGAGTCCAAACGGAATGAAACCTTCGGGGCCGTGATTTTTGGAACGAACGTGATCCAGAGGACTTGGAGTGTAAGTCAAGAAGCAGCCGAGGCCTCCACGAGATAGGAGGGCGCCCCCCCCCTGTAGGGCGTGCCCCGCTGTCTCGTGGGCCCCTCGGGCGTCCACCGACGTACTTCTTCCTCCTATATAAGCCTATGTAACCCGAAAACATCCAGGGAGCAGACGAAACACAATTTCCACCACCGTAACCTTCTGTATCCGCGAGATCTCATCTTGGAGCCTTCACCGGCACTCTGCCGGAGGGGGAATCGACCATGCAGGGCTTCTACATCAACATCCTTGCCCCTCCGATGAGTTATGAGTAGTTTACCACAGACCTACGGGTCCATAGTTATTAGCTAGATGGCTTCTTCTCTCGTTTTGGATCTCAATACAATGTTCTCCCCCTCTCTTGTGGAGATCTATTCGATGTAAACTCTTTTTGCGGTGTGTTTGTCGAGATCCGATGAATTGTGGGTTTATGATCAAGTTTATCTATGAATAATATTTGAATCGTCTCTGAATTATTTTATGTATGATTGAGTTATCTTTGCAAGTCTCTTCGAATTATCAGTTTGGTTTGGCCTACTAGATTGATCTTTCTTGCCATGGGAGAAGTGCTTAGCTTTGGGTTCAATCTTGTGGTGTCCTTACCCAGTGACAGAAAGGGTTGCAAGGCACGTATTATATTGTTGCCATCGAGGATAACAAGATGGGTTTTATATCATATTGCTTGAGTTTATCCCTCTACATCATCTCATCTTGCTTAATGCATTACTCTGTTCATATGAAATTAATACTCTAGATGCAGGCATGAGTCGGTCGATGTGTGGAGTAATAGTAGTAGATGCAGGCAGGAGTCGGTCTACTTGTCACAGACGTGATGCCTATATACATGATCATGCCTAGATAATCTCATAATTATTCGCTTTTCTATCAATTGCTCGACAGTAATTTGTTCACCCACCGTAATACTTATGCTATCATCAGAGAAGCCACTAGTGAAACCTATGGCCCCCGGGTCTATCTCTTATCATATTTGCTTCCAATCTACTTTTATTTGCATCTTTACTTTTTGCATCTATATTACAAAATATCAAAAATATATTTATCTTATCTTACTATCTTTATTAGATCTCACTTTCGCAAGTGGTCGTGAAGGGATTGATAACCCCTTTATTGCGTTGGTTGCAGTTCTTTGTTTGTTTGTGTAGGTGCGTGGGACTTTTGAGGAGCCTCCTACTGAATTGATACCTTGGTTCTCAAAAACTGAGGGAAATACTTACGCTACTATTGCTGCATCACCCTTTCCTCTTCAAGGAAAACCAATGCAAGCTCAAGACGTAGCAAGAAGGATTTCTTTCCCCGTTGCCGGGGAGGTCTTCGCTGAAGTCAAGACATACCAAGTACCCATCGCAACCTCATCTCCCTTGCATTTACATTATTTGCCATTTGCCTCTCGATTTCCTCTCCCCCACTTCACCCTTGCCGTTTTATTCGCCCTCTCTTTCCCAATCTCCTCCTCTCTTTTTCGCTTGCCTTTTTCTGTTCGCTTGTGTGTTGGATTACTTGTTGCCATGGCGCAAGATAATACCAAATTGTGTGATTTGGGTGCTAGTGTTTCCACGATTCCGAAAACTTTATGTGATATTCTAGGTCTCCATGATCTTGATGATTGCTCTTTAAATTTGCACCTTGCGGTTTCCACCATTAAAAAGTAAATGGGAAGGATCAATGATGTTCTCATTGTTGCAAATAGAAATTTGGTGCTCGTGGATTTTATCATTCTTGATATAGATTGCAATCTTTATTGCCCTATTATTCTTGGTAGACCTTTCCTTAGAACGATTGGCGCGATTATTGATATGAAGGAAGGGAATATTAGATTCCAATTTCCATTAAAGAAAGGCATGGAGCACTTTCCAAGAAAGAAAGTCAAATTACCTTATGAATCTATCATGCGGACTACTTATGAATTTAGTGCCAAAGATGACACTCGTTAGATCTATCTTCGCTTTTATGCCTAGCTAGGGGTGTTAAACGATAGCGCTAGTTGGGAGGCAACCCAATTTTCTTTATGTTTTCTGTTTTTGCTCCTGTTTAGTAATAAATCTTGCTTCTACCTTATGTTTAGATGTGTTTTTACTTTTTAATTAGTGTTTGTGCCAAGTAGAACCTATAGGATAACCTATGATGTTAGTTGATTTGATTATGTTGAAAAACAGAAACTTTGCGCGCACAAATTTAGTTTTGTTAAATAACAGAAACGTGCTTTTGCGTTGATTCTTCTTGATGCTGATCAATAAACAAATTTTCCAGGACTTCCTATTTTGGTAGGATTTTTCGAGTTCCAGAAGTTTGAGTTAGTTACACATTGCTACAGACTGTTCTGTTTTTGACAGATTCTGTTTTTCGTGTGTTGTTTGCTTATTTCGATGCATCTATGGCTAGTAAATTAGTTTATAAACCATAGAGAAGTTGGACAGTAGGTTTAACACCAAAATAAATAAAGGATGAGTTTATTACACTACCTTATGTGGTAGTTTTGTTTTCTTTCACTAACGGAGCTTATAAGATTTCCTGTTGAGTTTTGTGTTGTGAAGTTTTCAAGTTTTGGGTAAAGCTTTTATGGACTATGGAATAAGGAGTGGCAAGAGACTAAGCTTGGGGATGCCCAAGGCACCCCCAAGATATTCAAAAATAGCCAAAAGCCTAAGCTTGGGGATGCCCCGGGAAGGCATCCCCTCTTTCGTCTTTGTTCATTGGTAACTTTACTTGGAGCTATATTTTTATTCGCCACATGATATGTGTTTTGCTTGGAGCGTCGTGTATTATATTAGTCTTTGCTTTTTAGTTTACCATAATCATCCTTGCTGTACACACCTTTTGGGAGAAGCCTACTTGATTGAATTTGCTAGAATACTCTATGTGCTTCACTTGTATCTTTTGAGCTTGATAGTTTTTGCTCTAGTGCTTCACTTATATCTTTTAGAGCACGGTGGTGACTTATTTTTGTAGAAATTACTAGTCTCTCATGCTTCACTTATATTATTTTGAGAGTCTTTTAGAACAGCATGGTATTTGCTATGGTTATAAAATTGGTCCTAGAATGGTAGGCATCCAAGTTAGGTATAATAAAAACTATCATAGGAAGTGAATTGGATGCTATGATCAATTTGATACTTGATAATTGTTTTGAGATATGGAGGTAGTGATATTAAAGTCATGCTAGTTGGTTGATTATGAATTTAAAGAATGCTTGTGTTGAAGTTAGCAAGTCCCGTAGCATGCACGTATGGTTAAAGTTGTGTAACAAATTTGAAACATGAAGTGTACCTGGCTTGTGCATCCTTATGAGTGGCGGTCGGGGACGAGCGATGGTCTTTTCCTACCAATCTATCCCCCTAGGAGCATGTGCGTAGTACTTGATTTTTGATGACTTCTAAATTTTTGCAATAAGTATATGAGTTCTTTTGACTAATGTAGAGTCCATGGATTATACGCACTTTTACCTTTCTGCCATTGCTAGCCTCTTAGGTATCGTGCATTGCCCTTTCTCACCTTGAGAGTTGGTGCAAACTTCGCCGGTGCATCCAAACCCCGTGATACGATACGCTCTATCACACATAAACCTCCTTATATCTTCCTCAAAACAGCCACCATACCTACCTATTATGGCATTTCCATAGCCATTCTGAGATATATTGCCATGCAACTTTCCACTGTTCCGTTTATCATCATCATGACATACTTTACTTTTTTCATATTGCCATTGCATGATCATGTAGTTGACATCGTATTTGTGGCAAAGCCATCGTGCATTATTTTTCATACATGTCACTCTTGATTCATTGCACCATCCCGGTACTCCGCCGGAGGCATTCATATAGAGTCATATCTTGTTCTAGTTTTGAGTTGTAATTCATATGTTGTAATCAATAGAAGTGTGATGATCATCATTATTAGAGCATTGCCCAAAGAAAAAAAAAGAAAGGCCCGAAAAAAAGAAAGGCCCAAAAAAGAAAAAAAGAAAAGAAAAAGAAAAAGAAAAAAGAAAATAAATAAAAAGGGCAATGTTACTATCTCTTTTTCCACACTTGTGCTTCAAAGTAGCACCTTGTTCTTCATGTAGTGAGTCTCATATTTTTGTGCTTCAAAGTAGCACCATGTTTTTCATGTAGTGAGTCTCATAAGTTGTCTTTTTCATACTAGTGGGAATTTTTCATTATAGAACTTGGCTTGTATATTCCTACGATGGGCTTCCTCAAATGCCCTAGGTCTTCGTGAGCAAGCAAGTTGGATGCACACCCACTAGTTTTCTTTTGTTGAACATTCATTTATAGCTCTAGTGCATCCGTTGAATGGCAATCCCTACTCCTTATGTTGACATCAATTTATGGGAATCTATAGCCCGTTGATTATCCTCGTCGATGTGAGACTTTCTCCTTTTTTGTCTTCTCCACACAATCCCCATCATCATATTCTATTCCACCCATAGTGCTATATCCATGGCTCACGCTCATGTATTGTGTGAAGGTTGAAATTTTTTGAGATTATTTAAGTATGAAACAATTTCTTGGCTTGTCATCGGGGGTATAGAAGTTGGGAACATCTTTGTGTGACGAAAATGAAGTATAGCCTAACTTTCTTTTGCCATGTTATTTTGAGAAGACATGATTACTTTGATTAGTATGCTTGAAGTGTTACTATTTCTTTTATCAATATGAACTTTTATTTTGAATCATTTGGGTCTGAACATTCATGCCACAATAAAGAAAATTACATTGAGAATTATTCTAGGTAGCATTCCACATCAAAAATTCTCTTTTTATCATTTACCTACTCGAGGATGAGCAGGAATTAAGCTTGGGGATGCTTGATACGTCTCCAACATATCTATAATTTTTGATTGTTCCGTGCTATTATATTACCCCTTTTGGATGTTTATGGGCTTTATTTTACACATTTATATCATTTTTGGGACTAACCTACTAACCGGAGGCCCAACCCATATTGCTGGGTTTTTTTTGCCTATTTCAGTATTTCGAAGAAAAGGAATATCAAATGGAGTCCAAACGGAATGAAACCTTCGGGAGCGTGATTTTTGGAACGAACGTGATCCAGAGGACTTGGAGTGCAAGTCAAGAAGCAGCCGAGGCCTCCATGAGATAGGAGGGCGCCACCCTCCCTATGGGGCGCGCCCCCTTATCTCGTGGGCCCCCCCGGACGTCCACCGACGTACTTCTTCCTCCTATATAAGCCTATGTACCCCAAAAACATCCAGGGAGCAGACGAAACACAATTTCCACCACCGTAACCTTCTGTATCCGCGAGATCTCATCTTGGAGCCTTCTCCAGCACTCTGCCGGAGTGGGAATCGACCACGGAGGGCTTCTACAAAAACATCCTTGCCCCTCCGATGAGTTGTGAGTAGTTTACCACAGACCTACGGGTGCATAGTTATTAGCTAGATGGCTTCTTCTCTCTTTTTGGATCTCAATACAATGTTCTCCCCCTCTCTTATGGATATCTATTCGATGTAAACTCTTTTTGCGGTGTGTTTGTCGAGATCCGATGAATTGTGGGTTTATGATCAAGTTTATCTATGAATAATATTTGAATCTTCTCTGAATTCTTTTATGTATGATTGAGTTATCTTTGCAAGTCTCTTCGAATTATCAGTTTGGTTTGGCCTACTAGATTGATCTTTCTTGCCATGGGAGAAGTGCTTAGCTTTGGGTTCAATCTTGCGGTGTCCTTACCCAGTGACAGAAAGGGTTGCAAGGCACGTATTGTATTGTTTCCATCGAGGATAAAAAGATGGGGTTTATATCATATTGCTTGAGTTTATCCCTCTACATCATGTCATCTTGCTTAATGCGTTACTCTATTCTTATGAACTTAATACTCTAGATGCAGGCAGGAGTCGGTCAATGTGTGGAGTAATAGTAGTAGATGCAGGCAGGAGTCGGTCTACTTGTCACGGATGTGATGCCTATAGACATGATCATGCCTAGATAATCTCATGATTATTTGCTTTTCTATCAATTGCTCGACAATAATTTGTTCACCCACCATAATACTTATGCTATCTTGAGAGAAGCTACTAGTGAAACCTATGGCCCCCGGGTCTATCTCTTATCATATTTGCTTCCAATCTACTTTTATTTGCATCTTTACTTTTTGCATCTATATTATAAAATACCAAAAATATATTTATCTTATCTTACTATCTTTATTAGATCTCACTTTCGCAAGTGGCCGTGAAGGGATTGCAACCCCTTTATTGTGTTGGTTGCGAGTTCTTTGTTTGTTTGTGTAGGTGCGTGTGACTTTTGAGGAGCCTCCTACAGGATGGATACCTTGGTTCTCAAAAACTGAGGGAAATACTTACGCTACTATTGCTGCATCACCCTTTCCTCTTCAAGGAAAACCAACGCAAGCTCAAGATGTAGCATCCACCGATGTACTTCTTCCTCCTATATAAGCATGCGTACCCCGAAAACATCCACGGAGCCAATGAAACACAATTTCCACCGTTGTAACCTTCTGTATCCATGAGATCTCATCTTGGAGCCTTTGCCAGCACTCTGCCGGAGGGGGAATCGACCACGGAGGGCTTCTACATCAATATCCTTGCCCCTCCGATGAGTTGTGAGTAGTTTACCACAGACCTACGGGTCCATAGTTATTATCTAGATGTCTTCTTCTCTCTTTTTGGATCTCAATACAATGTTCTCCCCCTCTCTTGTAGAGATCTATTCGATGTAAACTCTTTTTGCGGTGTGTTTGTCGAGATTCGATGAATTGTGGGTTTATGATCAAGTTTATCTATGAATAATTTTTGAATCTTCTATGAATTCTTTTATGTATGATTGAGTTATCTTTGCAAGTCTCTTCGAATTATCAACTTGGTTTGGCCAACTAGATTGATCTTTCTTGCCATGGGAGAAGTGCTTAGCTTTGGGTTCAATCTTGCGGTGTCCTTTCCCAGTGACAGCAGGGGCAGCAAGGCACGTATTGTATTGTTGCCATCGAGGATAAAAAGATGGGGTTTATATCATATTGCTTGAGTTTATCCCTCTACATCATGTCATCTTGCTTAAGGTGTTACTCTGTTCTTATGAACTTAATACTCTAGATGCAGGAAGGAGTCGGTCGATGTATGGAGTAATAGTAGTAGATGCAGGCAAGAGTCGGTCTACTTGTCACGTACGTGATGCCTATATACATGACCATGCCTAGATAATCTCATAATTATCCGCTTTTCTATCAATTGCTCGACAGTAATTTATTCACCCACCGTAATACTTATGCTATCTTGAGAGAAGCCACTAGTGAAACCTATGGCCTGCCGGTCTATCTCTTATCATATTTGCTTCCAATCTACTTTTATTTGTATCTTTACTTTTTTCATCTATATTATAAAATATCAAAAATATATTTATCTTATCATACTATCTCTATCAGATCTCACTTTCGCTAGTGGTCGTGAAGGGATTGACATCCCCTTTATTGCGTTGGTTGCGAGTTCTTTGTTTGTTTGTGTAGGTGCGTGGGACTTTTGTGGAGCCTCCTACTGGATTGATACCTTGGTTCTCAAAAACTGAGGGAAATACTTACGCTACTATTGCTGCATCACCCTTTCCTCTTCAAGGAAAACCAATGCAAGCTCAAGACATAGTAGCGGGCGGCTGATCGTTTTATCTCTTCCACTTTTGGGGGCATTACATACAATTTAGCTAGCACCTCCCTGATGAGTGTGGGCGACTATTTACTGTTGGAGATAGCCACAAGAGTCTATTGAGTGCCAGTATATAAATGTTCAACCAGGGCATATACGACTTTGAGCTTCACAAGCATATCTTGGCCAAGATTGGAGCTCCTGGGGCCTGTTGAGCAAACATACAGATGATTCGCTAGGTGGGTCAGAATAAATAGGTTGTGAAAGCCTAAAAATTAAGTCACTTACCAAAGATGGCAGCTGTCATGTGATTAATATGTCGCTTTAAGCCGGATAACTCTTCAGTCACCGGTTTAAGAGCAGCTTCAGCATCTTCGACTCTTTTTAACAGCGCCGCCTTTTCAATCTCCCAGCCGGTTCTTTATGTGTTAAAGTCTATTTTCAATTTTTCAGTCACTTCCAAGGCGGCTTTCAGTTCTAACCTGGCCCTTGAAGTTTCTGCTTGCCGCGACTTTATATTCTGCCTCAAGTCACCCACTTGTGATTCCTTCATACTTAATTCAGCCTGAAATGCAATAATCAAGCAGCACTTAGAAATTACGATGGTTATTCTAGTGAAGTCCCAAGCACATTACAATTATTCTGCTTGGCACTTGGGGGCTAATGTAGGTCATTTTAAAATACTTAATGACCCGGCTCAATTTTTTAGATTAAGCCGGCCCTTGGGGTCTACATGTTTGGATTTTGGACACGATTCTAAATCCCGGCTCAATTCTTCAGTTTAAGCCGGCCCTTGGGGGCTACTGATTTGGATCTAACTAGGCTAAATTGTATTTGAGAAGCGACGGTTTGAAGACTATTATTTAAGTCCGCAGTATAGTCAATTCTTTCTTATCCTCTAGACTTGGCGGCTAACATGGATTCATATGGAAAGGGGTTGAGAATTTACCTCAAAACGTTCCTTCATAAGGTTTACTAAGCCTGCCTCCATGTCACGGCTGGTATGGAAGCAGCTCAAGTAGCCTGCGTGGATATTAGTTGCACTAAATCCTGCGTAGCTCTCCAGGTCCAGCTTCCATTTTCCTTTTTCGGCGGTTAAAACCTCTTCCTTGGCACTGTGTTTGGCTAGGATAGTAGGATTCCCTGGTTCTGTGAAGCCTGTACCAGTGATGATGACATCCTCGGCAACCTTCCAAGAAGGATTTTCTTCAGCAATTTTGGCAGAGCTCGGCGGGTTATGACTAGCTGTCGGGTTAACCTCAACATCCATTTGTTCAGAGATGGTGGCATCGGCTGAAGGTGGCGGGTCATTAACGAGTTCTATTGGATCTTGAGTATGGGCCTCGGAGATATCGGTAGACGGTTTCTCCGGCTCAACCATTTGAGGGTTTTTCGAAGATCCGCCAAGTTTCTGTTTCTTACTGGCTTTGGCCATCCCTCTATGGTGAAAACATAGGAACATGAGTATATCATCATAACATATTGATCAACAAATGAAACAAGTACGAATACTTACCCAGGGGTGACTTTGAAGACATGCATTTGGGTCTTTGAAGACTCGCCAGAGGATGGAGGTGTCTTCTGATAATTTGAATTAGAAGGTGTGAGAGGCTCGCGTATTAAGCTGGCTAGAGGATAAAGAGAATTTGGGTCATGAGGCGCCTCATGTCGACGCTTGCGAGGGGCTGGAGTATTTGGTAAGCTAGAATTCTGCTCCGCGTCACCATCACTCCAAGTCTTGCGCCTGGCTTCGTGTTGTTGTTTTTTCAAAATAAAGTCGGGATCCAAGTAAGCAAGAGGATGAGAAAATCTTACTTTCCGGGTCACCTGCCGGGTTTTCTGTCTTGGCAAAGGCGCTGAGTCAGAGGAAATATTAGTTACCTCTACGGCGTTGGCCTGGCTGGTCTCTGCAGCATTCTGAGGGGAATCAACATCAATAAGTTGCATGAAAAGAAAGCCAAGAGAGTCAAGTTTTACCTCCGACTCATTGTCAAGGGCAAATAAGTCGTCAGCGTCTTGCTTCTTCCCTTTGGTCCATTTGGAGTCTTGGATTTTGCTTTGGCCTTTTTGGCCGGCTTATCTTGTAGTTTCTTGTTCCAGAAAGAAGAGTTGGCCTGAAGAATACAAATGATAATAAGGAATGTGCAATTTATGAGAGTAATGAGTAAAGTAAAAATAGCTTGAAATACTTACGTCAGGAGCCTGGTTGAGAGTGCAGAAGGGGTTCAGACCCGAGTTGCTACAATTTTCAAGGCTCTCCCTGAGTAATGATTTGGTCATCTCATTTATATCTTGGTCTTTGAGACGTGTTAGATTAAACCGCTGGGGGTCATTCACGTCACATGTATATGTGTACATTAAGCCGGGGCGGTGGCTCAAAGGCATGATCCTCCAAACAACCCAGTAAAAAACCAAATCAATACCACTCAGGCCGTTGGCCATCAAGGCACTTATCTTGGAAAAGGTGGGTCCGTACTTGGCCCGCTCTACAACGCTGATACGATCTGGGAGTGGATGTTTTGGGTTAAGCCAGCAGCTGCGGAAGCCCAACAGAGGATTCTCACCCGCCGAAGAAGTATCTTGGCAATAAAACCAAGTCTGATTCCAGTCTTTGGGGTGACTGGGAAGCGCGGCTACAGGAAATACGACATCTCTTCGCCTCTGGATGGAGATTCCGCCAAGTTCAAGGTTGGGCCCGTCTATCATCTCCGTTTGGCGGTTCAGATAATAAAACTCTCTGGAAAGGTCAACGCTTGGCTCTTCTTGAAGGTACACTTTGCAAAATACTTGAAAATTACAAATGTTGGAGACTGAGTTGGGGCCAATATCTTGAGGGTGAAGCTGGTAGAAGTGCAGAATGTCACAGAAGAACTTTGAGTCGGGCGATGAGAAACCCCGGAGCAAGTTATCAGAAAAGATTATAACTTCTCCTTCTTTTGGTTGAGGCGGGACTTCGGTCCCCGGAACCCGCCAATGGATGACATCTTTAGATGGCAAGACACCCATGTCAACATATTCTTCGAGGGAATTTTCCGTGACAGTGGAAACAACCCACTCGCAGGAGGTGACGGTCTTAGTCATTTTTATCAACTAAAGCCTAAGAATAAAAATTTGCGAGTTAATATTATGATGGTAAGCCGCCGAATGGCGGAAGAGAACAAGTTTACTGTGCAAAACCTGTTATATGTAAAGGTTGACTACTATGAAAAAGGAGTATAAGCCAGCGAGGTGCTGGCGGGTTATATTAACATTGGATAAAGGCTGGTGGATTAACAGTTCATATTTAAATCGGCTGGGTAGTGGTGAGTCACGAAGGCATCATTTGAGCCGCCTATGCAACATTACTAAAACATCTACAGATATGGAATTGGGGGAGAATTTTGCTAAGTACTGAACAAACGAGTTTCACAAGTCGTGCATATATTTATGGATCTCCAGCGGTTCAGAAAAGGTGAAATATTGCTAAACCTAGAGCATGACAGTGGAAGAACAGGCAGACCTGGATTGAATCTTAGGTCAGAGGAGTGCATCTATGAACACAAATAGATGTTAAAACTGGTACCGTGCAAGTCCGGAACTACTTTCAGATTGAGCTAAGCATAGGTGGAAAGGCTACGATGAACTTGGACGAACGGTTGAGGAACGCCAATGAACTAGGGTCTGCTAATGTGGATCTAAGGCAAGGGGAGATGAATACCTGATCGAGCTGATGAACAGCGGAGAGGCGCCGCGTTTTCTGGACAGAGTCAGGTCGATGCAGCGGCCAGGCCGGAGTCGCGGCGGAGGTTGACTGCGGCGGCAGAGCTCCGGAGGCTTCGGTTGTGCGAGGAAGAAGAAGAAGAGAAAGAGGCAGGGGTAAAAATTGAGAAAAGTGCCCCCTGTCCCTATTTGTAAGGAAGTGGTAAAATGACATGCACGAAAATTGAGGAGGTAGAATGATTATCTTAGCAGTGCGGACGCCTCGATTCTCGAAAAGTCTATTAAGATAAAGATTCGTCATGATATCATGGGTTCTATGTGTATTTAATGTGCATGAGGTCATGGTGGGTTACAATGGTTCTGTTTACATGATGTCACGGCGGCTTACGATGGTTCAGCTCGCGTGGTATTATGACAGGTTCAACATTGGTGGATAGTATGTTAATTAAAGCAGTGAAGATTGACATGAACAAGTTCAAATCAATCTAAGACCTAATGTTAGGGATATAACCCCGAGGGGTGACCCGCCATGCTGGGGCCGGGTTACACCGTTGGCGGTTTAATACAAAGAAGATTCAAAGAAACCCAAGAAGATGGCGACTCAATAAGCGGGCCTAATAATGGCCCATGACCCGGTATATGAACCGCCAGATGCTGACTTGCCTCGCAAGGTAGAACAAGTTAGAAACCGAGCCGGTCACGTTGTGTGATCCGGCCAGGACTCTTGTAAGCCGCCGGACCTCGACCTGTGTATATAAGGCGAGACCCAACGGCGATTAACTTAAGAAAGCAATCAATTGAGAACTAGGTCAAGCGTATTCACTCGCTTGTAGTCGAAACCCAAGCAATACAACTAGAAGCAGGATGTAGGCTTTTACCTCGTTGTGAGGGGCCAAACCTGGGTAAATCCTTCGTGTCCTTTGTTCCGTTCAACTCCTTTAAGCTAACCTACGTTGCGATAGCTTCACACCTAAGTCCTTTCACTAGGACATCTGCCGTGACAAAATCACGACACATAGTCCTTGCAAAGAGACGAGGAATTGAGTGGGAGAAAGGCATGCATGTGTTTTGTTTTTTCCCATCTCCCCCACCCCGCGCAAATGTGATGTTTCATTGAAAGACAATGACCAAACCACCGTGCCTACATGGAGCTCGTGGACCGGCGAACTCCCTTCTTACGAGCGCAATATGGCAAACGGTTTCGTACAATCACGTCCCATTGTACATGATGATAGTGACCGTATTTTAAAAATACAATGACTGAAGTGAAATTTGGGTGCAAGTTCAAGGACAGTAGATGCATTTTACTCTTCTTAGCAACACTGAAAGTAAAAAAAAATCGATTCGTGCGGTCGCGCGCGGGTAGTTAGGATTCCACGCCTCCCGCTAGCACCGCCGCAGATTGATTTTGTCTTCTGTGGTCTTAGACCATGGAGGCGTCGTGGATCTCGACCCTTGCCAACGGAAGGGTTTCTACTTTGCTTTTAGGTGTTTTTTGTGTTCGTTTAGAGTTTGTGTCCTGTTCAGGAAGATGAGAGGTGACGACTCCCTGAAATTGGAATAAGTTTCTCCCACCTACTCCTCGTTCTGGCGGTGAGTCTAGCATCTTCAAAGGGCATGTGTTGATTTGTCTTCGACGGATCTCACGGGATTCGGTCGGCGTTTGTCTTCGATGGATCCACTTGGATCCGGTCTTCGTTCGTATGTGTTCGTGTGTTTTTAGTCTGATCCTTCCGGTCTACGCTTCTCTTCATCGGCGACGGCTGCTGTTTTGGCGCGCTGATCCTATTGGGCCTTAGCACGACGACCTCTTGACTGTCTATTATAATAAGGTTTGCCCGGTTTCGGTGATGGAGGGGCGATGATGGCGACGCTTCTTCGGCTTGCCCTAGTGCTTGTAGACGTGGCAAGGTGGTCTACGGACCTGGATGCAATTTTTTACTTCTAGTGTTCTTTATACGGTCTTGACACCCAAAAAAAATTCACCTTAATAAATGTACAAATTCCGAACTCCACCCTACTTTATAACCCCCCCCCCCCCCCCCCCCCCCCCCCCCCCCTCCTCTCCTCTGATCCCCTCGCTCGCAAAGAAACCAACGGCCAGCTCCAGAAAAAAAAAAAGGAAAACCAACGGCCTTTCCCCCTCCCCTTCGGCGTCAGCTCCGCCTCCGCGCCCCCCTGCCCGGCTTCCCTTCCGCCGCCATGAAGCTTCCCGGAGGCGCGACGCGCGCTTGGCTGATCGATTTCCTGCGCCGTCTGTTCTCTGCCCTGCGCCAGAGAGCGTTCTGGGCGGTGACGGCGGGGGGAAACAAAGAAGCCAAGAAACGGCGGCGCCGACGACGCAACCGCGCCGCCGCCGAAGCAGTCCTCATCCACCCCGAGCCTATCGCCACAGAGGACCTAATGACGCCACTCGGCACCCTCGCAGCCACCGACGTGGCGCTCCTCCCTCCCGCGCCTCTCGCCGCCGAGGCCGAGGGCCTCACGCCGACACGCGGCGCCCTCTCCCCCACCAGCACCATCGTGCTCGACGGGGCGCCGCTCTCGTCCGAGGACCCTACCCCACCGGACGGCTTCCTCCGGGCCACCAGTGACGCCACCCTCCACTCGGCGGCTGCCGTCCCCACGGGCCCCGCGTCGTCGGTCCCAGCCACCGGCGGGAAGCTGGAAGATGACGGTGGATTTACCCTAGTCGTGGGCAGGAAGAGGAAGCGGGGGAATGCCCAGGCCACCCTCGGCCCTGTTGCCCCGCCACCTGCTCCGCGCCATGGTCCGCCGAGGGGCTGGTTTCGGCACCATGCTCGCCCCGCTCCTCCTCCTCCGAGCCGCCGTATTCCGCCCGCAATCCGGGTGAGCCCTCCTGCCACGGCCAGCGGGCCAGCCTCGTCTCCTGCACCTGCTGCCACGGCCAGCGGCCCTGCTGCGTCCCCTTCTTCCATCATCCCTCAGGTGCAAATTATGGACTTTTTTTTGCTTGTCATGTGCTGTTTTTTCTCAAGTGCTGTTCATTTGCTATTAGTTCAGTTCAGGTTCGATGCATTGATAGTGTACCTCGAGTAATTGAGACCCCCCTCTCTTCTGGAATTGTATGCTTGCAATAATTATCACTTTGTGAGTTCTTGTGACCCCGCTGTTTTAGGATTCGTATTGGGATCATGATTCCATGATCACCTAATTTGCAGAATTTAAGCAACAAATACACCTTATGTACTTTGCAAATGGGAGATTGTGTCTCTTGCAAGTTTTGATGATCCCACTTTTTTATGCTTCGGATTAGGATGATGGTTGCATAATCACCCTAATTTGCACAACTTAGCAACAATTCCACTTATGCCATTTGCAAATAGGTGATTCTGCTAATTTTTAGTTGCTGGATTCTTTGGGAGGTAACAATAGTTAATTGCGATCAGTAGCCTTAGTATGTTGCGAGTCAAGTAAGGGAGTCTGTTACTAGAACTGGGTTTCTTTATATGAAATCGGAGAGGGAAGGCCTCTCTTTTGCTAAAAAAAAAAACAATAATTAATTGCTTAGGCAATGGAACTTCTGTGGGTGAATGAGAGAAACTATGTCGCATGCAATTCCTGCTCCCACATAATTCAATTTTGCTCCTGTTTGCTTGTCCAGTAATGCTGGTTGTCTTGTCCTTACTTTTTATTGGAGCTAATTTGATGCATCTGGAATCCTATTGTAATCTTTCTTGTCACTTCTTTTCTGATACATGAAGGAACTGGACGACATGGCAAAGGAGCGATCCCTTCACTTACAGTTCCGGGAGGAGATGTCAAAGCTGAAAGGCAACAAGTTATATTGTCTGATATGTTATTTGGAGCGTCGCCAAAAACTAGTGACTATGCAGAATCATAAGGCTGACATCAACCATCACAATAGTGCATCTCACAAGGGGCGTCTTGTGGATTGTCCAAGTAAGGGCTGCCTTTTGGTGGCAAGTAACAGACACGACATTGGCATTCATGCCATTTGTTGCCACCCTCACACACTGGCGGCGCTGAGGGTATTCATGTGTATTCGTATGAATCCCATTATTGAGTGCAAAAAAAAAATCAATACATAGCTGCAACAGCAACGCAGCCGCCTACCGCACTGCTTCGCTCCCTTCTCTCTCGCTCGTTGCCTCGTTCGGGTCGTTCCCCAACCCGACCCCAATCCCCACTCCCCTGCTCCAGCCCTAGCCGCCCAGCGACAGCGAGTCGTCAGCGACCCCCCCCCCCCCCCGCTCCCGCTCACCGGCATCCGCCCCCGCCCCGCCCTCAGGCCTCATCCGCTCAGCGCCGCCAGTGCTCGCCAGGGTCGACCGGAGGCTGCGCTGGCCGGGGACTGCATCGCCGCGACGCCGCCTCGCCCCGGCGCTCGCCGGCCGCCGGCCGCCCCGCCCCAGCCCCGTCGGCCGCCCATCGCCCGCGGCGGCGCCGCCCAGCCCAGGGACCAGCAGGCGGCGGTAGTTTCTTTCTCCCCTCTCCGTGTGTCTGTGCCCTGCGTTCAGCGGTTCAGGTACAACCTTAAGAAATAGAGTTTCGGGTTTTTAGTTGATTCAATTTTAGTTTCAGGTACAACCTTAGAAAATGCTCCACAGAACTGCAAGATGACTCACCATGATATACAGCATGAGCTAATAAAATGTTGTGCACAGGAGACTACAAAATTAGTCATTGAAGAACTTGATGGTGCCCACTTTGCAATACTTGCAGATGAGTCTAGTGATGTGTATCAGAATGAACAGTTGGTAGTTTGCTTGCGTTATGTTGATAAGAAAGGAAGGGCCGTTGTAAGATTTCTTGGTCTTTCTCATGTTAAAGATACTACCTCTTTGACACTTAAAGCTGCAATTGAGCAAATGCTTATGAAGTACAATTTGACCTTTGCAATGGTTCGTGGGCAAGGATATGATGGAGCTAGCAACATGAAAGGTAATGCTAATGGCCTAAAAAACTGATTACGGATGAGTCTCCTTCTGCCTATTATGTTCATTGTTTTGCCCATCAACTACAGTTAACTCTTGTTGCTGTTGCTAAAGAGAGTGGTGATTGTACTTGGTTCTTTCAACAACTTGCACAGTTGTTAAATGCTCTTGGCATGTCTTGTAAAAAGATGAGAATGCTTCGTATAGCTCAGGCTGAGGAACTCATTGATGCATTGGAATTGGAAAAAGTAGAAACGGGGAGGGGCTGAATCAGGAAATGGGTTTGGGAAGGCCATGTGATACACGTTGGGGCTCTCACTTCAAAACCGTGAACCATGTCATCCGTATGTATGGTGCAATACGACGAGTCCTCATCAAGATTGGAAAAGAGTAGGCAAATTTGACAAATTAGTGAGTTGAATGGCAGATTTGATGAGGTAAACACAGATCTACTTTCTTGCATGGCAGCATTTTGTCCACTTCGTCAATTTGCTGCTTATGATCAAGAGAAATTGGTTAGGCTTGCTACAAATTTTTATGCTAATGATTTCACAAGTGATGAACTGGCAAGACTTCCATGGCAACTAAACATGTATGTTACTCATGTGCGTAGAGATGAAAGGTTTCAAAACTTGAAGAATCTGTGTGAGCTTTCAGTTATGCTTGTCGAGACAAACAAGCATGAACAATACTATATTGTTTACAAGCTTCTTAAGTTGGTACTAATTCTGCCAGTAGCTACTGCTAGTGTTGAAAGGGTGTTCTCTTCAATGAACTATGTGAAGAATAAGCTAAGGAGCAAAATGGGTGATGATTACTTGAACAATTGTTTGGTTACATTTGTTGAGAGAGAATTCTTCAATCAAGTAAAGGATGAGGATGTCATCAATCTCTTCCAAAAAGGCGATCGCAAAGTTATATTGTAAGATGGGATATCATCATTCTGTCAATCAAAAGGTACTGGTGTCTTTATGTTTATGTAAAATTAGTATGGTTTGATGCATTAAAAATTTACTATTGTCCTACTAGTGTCTTCATAGTACATTTAGAGTAGTTTTTTTGTGCCAATGAATACCCAGCCTCAAAATCCTGGCGCCACCACTGCCCTCACATGCTCTGAAGGCCAAGGATTTGCTCAAGAGTCGCTGATGAGTGTTCCAGGGCTTGCAGGTGCTTATGCTACTGTTTGTGTAGGGGTGAATGCTTCCCGAAGTTGAACTAGGAGAGATTGTGAAATGCTTACCAAGTAGGCATAAGTTCTTATCTGACATTGTCCTCAGTTCAGACTGGAATATAGTGATTTGGTTACTCATGTGCGGTGATTTAGCTTATGTTGTTATTTCTGAAACGTGTGGATAATCTAGTTTCGTTGGTTTCATGTTCGTTCCTGCTTTATAGCCTTGCTGGCTGATGTCTGCTATTTTCTCTGACTATTTGTTAATATTACTGATTTCGTAACCTATCTAGCTTTTTATAAGGAAAACGGCAGGCGAAAATCTATCGTCCTTTGGTAAGCGCACTGAGTCTTCAAGTTACTACATAATTCTGTTTTGAAATTGTTGCAATAGAAGAGTGATATAGTTGCATTGTTGCACCTGCACCAACTATGATATGAATGCGGCTTTTCCTATTTAAACTTTGTATGAAGTAACTTTGGAGAAATTATGGGAGCTCTTGAGAGCTAAATCATGAATTTCAAATCAGAAGGATTTGGAAGTCATGTATGAAGGCAGTTATTGAACTTGTGGCTTTGCTGGGTACAGGAGTAGAGAAGGTCTGATCTCAAAGATGGCAGCAAAAAATTAGGAGGAGCAACTCTATTTGGTTTCATCTTATTGAGTTTAATCAGCTGTTTCTATACCTGTACTCTATTTCCAAGACTCTGTTTTGGTTTCTGGTGATAAGTTTGTTTTCGTAACGAACTGGTGACATTTTTAGTCTATGTGGTAGTTTGAAACGTTTTCTGCTAAACTGTGTTAGTACTATGATGCTATCGATGATCCTATTAACTTCATTGTTCTTTCTTACCCATGTGTCGAGTCACGTGCAGATTACTATACGCAAACACGATCAGGTCCCCCGCGTCGCCCTCCCTGGCGGCGACGGGGGAACCCAGATCCGGCCGCCCTCCACCCTTCCCATCTTCCTCCCCAGCTCGCCGCCACCGGAGGAACGGCCGGCGAAGCCGGCGCCTATTCTCGGGATGGTGGCGGCGGGGCGAGACCGCTCCCTTTCGGTGGTGAGAGTCCGGATCTGAGGCGGCGGCCTCGCTGGTGCGGACGGCGCTCCCCCGGCGGCGGGGAGTGCTCGTCGGTGAGGTAGGCCAGGTCTCCTCGGCTGGCGGGCAGCGAGGTCCCGGTGGGCGCATGTCATGGCGCGGGGAGGCCCCGGGCTCCCCGCGTCAGGTCGGAGGTGATCCTAGTCCGCTCGTGATGCATGACCTCCGGCCGGCCTGGATCTCCGGCGTACTCGCGCCTGTGGATGTTGTGGCTCGTTCGGAGGTGGCGGCAGGGTGCTTGGCCGGGGGAAACCCTTGGCCGCCGGTGGCGGTCACGGCGTCGATGGCATCCCGGATGCCATTCCCTCCTTGGTGGCGGCGCCGAGGCTAAACCTCCCCTGTCTCCCCCCTTCCCCTGCGCCCGGGTGAAAACCCTAGCCCCGGTGGCTAAGCGGCGGCGGTGCCACAGCGTCGTCACCTTCTTGAAGGCGCCGACTTGGGCATGGGGATGCTGGGTGTGCATGGCGAGCTTGTCTGGCTCCTGGTGGCGGCCCGCCTGATCTGCTGCGTCGCAGCTCCGGGCAATGTCTCGGGGTTGCGGTGCTTCTCTTCCGGCCATGTCTCCGATGGGTACCTCGCCCTTCCTCACCATGTACATGCCGTGGTGGAGCGGTACTTCATCTCACTCATTGATGGCGAAGAAGATCGGCGGCATGGTGTTGTGGAGGCTCGCCGCCCGATGCGCGGAGATGGACTCACGCAGGAGGAGGTTGTTGTCTGGCGTCATGGTGACGTCGATGGGAGAGTGGCCAGACAAGGTAGAAGCCTCAATATGATCTAAAGACGGACCTGTGGAAGATGGTGGCGACGACACACGAGTGCGTCCGACCGGATTGTGCCCCAGACCCGGTATGTGGCTCGGCTGGGGCTTCCGAATAGGTTTCAGTTTCCGGCTTTTTGATGTCAGGCTTAGGTGAGTGGTTTGGTTAGTGGCCCAGCTAGCACCCCTTCATCATTTTGGCTAGGAGTAGCGGCATGTGTTGCCAAGATGGTGGATTCAGGCTCATTGTTGTAATACTTTGTAAGGTCCTCAAGAATAATTAATAAAGTGGCCGTATGCATCTCCCAGATGCAGAGGCCGGGGGTCATCCTCCTTTTCTAAAAAAAATGTGTCGAGCCCAGGCCCAGCGATGTTGTGTGGAGCCTGATTGGAAAATGCTTTTGTGTATCGAGCTCTGGCTAATTTCTGTTTTCCTCAATAACACCAGGTTTTGTGCATCTTCAGGTTTTGAAAATAAATCTCAGGTGTGTGGGATTGCACTCTGAACAAACTGGACTGTGATGTAAACATGGCTTGTTGGTTTCATTTCAAGAAAAAAATTATATGATGATCAATAACACCAGATAGTGTTGCTGCAATTTTCTCATTTTAGATCATCATACTGTAGTATTTGTGTTGTTTGTTCAGACCGTGACTGAATTTCTTCCTCCTATATTTTGCACAAATTTTCTGCCAACCCACAGTGTGTTCCAGCAAGCCCGTGATCTAATTTGTTTGAATTTTTTGAAACCTATAGATACACTTCTGAAATTTCAAGGTAAATAAATCACTGAAACCCCCGCTGTCTTAAGCCTATTAATTTGATTGTTCTTGCTTGCGTGTCCAACCCAGCGATGTTGTGCGGAGGCTGATTGGTAAATGCTTTTGCGTATCGAGCTCTGGTAAATAAAATTCTTTCTTAAATGCATCCACATGTTTTCACAATAAATCTCATCTGTGTGGGATTGCACTCTGAACAAAAAGAAAAGAAAAAGGCTTTATGTTTCTTCTGGGCTGTGTTGCAAACATGACTTGGTGGTTTCATTTCAATGAAACCCCTCATTGTTCTACTCTTAAAGCAACACAAAAAATATAATACAATGATCAATAGGACCAAATAGTGTTGTTGCATTTTTTTCTCTCATTTTAGATCATACTGTAGTATTTGTGCTGCTTGTTCAGCTCATGACTGAATTGCTTCCTCCTATATTTTGCAACAATTTCCTGCCGACCCATAGTGTATTCCCAGCAAGCTCGTGATCCAATTTGTTTGAATCTTTTGAACCCTACAAATACACTTGAGAATTTTTCAAATAAACAGATCACTCAAAACCCCGGTGTCTGACCATCAAACGCAGGAGAACTGTCTCAAACATGATGGCACGTTGGTACGTGATATTGGCGCATACACCTGAGGCGAACCTGGAGGTAGTTAGGATAGATGTTAGGATAGATATAGATAGACATAGTTGAGTTGTTTCTTTCTCCCCAAGTTCTATCTCTTCTCCCTGAATATCTCCTGTATTTAAACTACTTTGTATGCGCTGTACAGGAGGTGCGCCCCGCTATATTAACACGCACCCGTCGGCCTCAACAGGTAAGACGTTTCCAGCTAATCGCACATGGTAGTCAGAGCTATCCTTTTCCCATCGAAGCTCCCTGCAAACTCCATCTAGCCCTAGGCATGTCTTCCACCTCCGGCGCATCCCAAACCAACCTCAGCGGGCAAGTTACCGAGAAGTTAACCCGCACAAACTATGTGCTATGGCGCACGCAAGTCATCCCCCAGCTGCGCGGCGCCGGTGTCTACGGTTACATCGACGGCACCCAGCTGGAGCCGGAGAAACTTGTGACGCCCCCAAATTCGACCGTACACTAATCATACACGCAAATGTGTACGATCAAGATTAGGGACTCACGGGAAGATATCACAACACAACTCTAGACACAAATAAAAATAATACAAACTTTATATTACAAGTCAGGGGCCTCGAGGGCTCGAATACATAGCTCGATACACAAGAGTCAGCGGAAGCAACAATATCTAAGTACAGACATGAGTTAAACAAGGATGCCTTAAGAAGGCTAGCACAAAAGCAACAACGATCGAAGAGGCAAGGCCTCCTGCCTGGGACCTCCTAACTACTCCTGGTCGCCGGCGGTCATCACATAGTAGCATCCATCGGCGGTGGCATCTGGCTCCAGGGATCCACCATCTGGTTGCATCAACCGGAAAGAAGAAGGAAGGGGGAAAAGGGGTAGCAAAGCAACCGTGAGTACTCATCCAAAGTACTCGCAAGCATTAGATCTATACTAAGTATGCATTGGTATCAAATGGAAGGTTGTATCTGTGGACTAAACTGCAGAATGCCAGAATAGAGGGGGAAGGCCTCGCCTATCAAAGACTAGCATCTTCATGCAGCTCTGAGCATCTTGCAGCATGTAGAAGAGTAAAGAATAGCAGTTTAATATTTAACAAACATGTTGTAACATTAATGCCCAGAGATCCTTCCACGACTCCCCGCGAGAAAGCAATCCCGGAGCCACATATCTCAAGTATCCATTTGTAGTTGTATACGATCAGGATATAAGTCTGAACGTACATTATCGTGGACACGGTATTCGAATATATAACTTTCTTGCAGGGGTGCACCATGTTACCCAACACGCTCGATCACTCTGGCCGGACACACCTTTCTGGGGTCAATGTCCGCCCTCGGAAGATCAACACGTCGCAGCCCTACCTAGGCTCAGCAGAGAGGTCCCCGCCGGTCTACATCCTAAGCACTCCGGGGTCTGGGCCCATCGCCCGTTGCACTCCGGATCGTTACGTGCAGGGCGATACAGGCCACCTCCACTAGGGCGCCAACCGGGTCGTGCCGCAATGCTGAACTGGATGTCTGACAAAGCTTCGACTGATACTGCGACGTCGAGGCCCATATATATTCTCGCATGGTGGTTAGTGCGTAAAGGCCAAAGGCCAACTCAGAACAAATACCCAAACCATAGTGTATTATTAACTTGCGGAGACGAGCAGAGACTCACGATCGAAAGTGACCCCGTTGCCCCGTCTCGTGGACTTACGACAAGGGCCTAGAATGCCCGGCCATGCCACGTCATTATCTTGCGGGTGCTCTCCGGGCCCGCCCGACTTTCACCAAGGTCTCAAGTAAAGTCATTGTAACCGTGTGTCCAAACATCAAGGGGAAAACCCGAGGAATCACCCACGGAGGATTCCACTCAATGTAATCATCAAGGTGAACGTAAGAGGGACCACCCTCGAGGTTCACACTTGAGGTGTTAAACGACAAAGCCATATCGGGAATGGTGAAAGAGGAAATCACCCTCGATGACCACGACCGAATAGCTACACTACAGAATGATCATCATGAGTGCGTTATGAGGGATCACCCTCGACACTCGATGGTAGCTCTGCAGAGTCGAGCAACTAAAGGGGCATGATGTGATGTGAGGTGTCGGGCTCTGGTCGTTGATCATGCTGATCGAGGTGTCGATGATGAAGCAGGGGCAATAAGGACAAGTTCTGGGGGTCACTGATGGATCACTAACCAACCTATACTAAGCAGTTTAGGATAAGCAGGTAGGTAACAATAGCAGGTACAAAAGCAGGCTATGCATCAGAATAGGAGCAAACAATAACAGTAGCAAAATCTAATGCAAGCATGAGAGTATAGAATGGGCGATATCGGGATGATCAAAGGGGGGCTTGCCTGGTTGCTCAGACAAGAAGGAGGGTCATCGTCGACGTAGTCGATCATAGTGGCATCAGCAGCAGTCTTAGGGTCTACCGGAGAGAAGAGGGGGAAGAAACAGTAAATACATAGCAAGCAAGAGCATAACAGGACAACAGGCAGAGCTAGACGTGTTCTAACGCGATGCTACACAATACCGGAGAAGGGTGATAACATCCGGGAAGTTCTCCCAGAGTTAGGCATTTTCGGACAGATGAAACGGAAGGGAAAGGTTGCATGTTTGCTATGATAGGGGAATGTGACAGATGAACGGACCACGTATTCGGATTCGTCTCGAAATTCTGAGCAACTTTCATGTAGAAAACTTTTTCATCTGAGCTACGGATTATTTTCTATGCTTTTCTAAAGTTTTAATCATTTTCTGAAATTATTTATTAATTCAAAATAAAGACTAAATTGCTATGTGTACACAGAAGTGTACCCAGCTATTTGCACCATGGGCTGCAGGTGGGGTCTAGTTGACTGCCAAGTCAGCAGTCAATTGAGACCGTTGACTAGTCAAAGGGCCCTGGGGACCCGCATGTCATTGACTGGGTTATCCCAGTCAGCAGTTTGACTGGTCAAAAGGGACCAGCGGGACCCATGTGTCATAGGAACATGTTATAAACAGAGTTTTATTAGCTTATTTAACTAGATGGGGTCCACCAGTCAGTGTCTATTGGCTAAAATATCTTGGCAATTAGATTAATTAACCTAAGTAATTAAAAGGGGGGTCCAATGGTCAGTGGGGGTTAGTGATAAAGGGGGGTTAGCTCCCACTAATTAATAGGGGCCTGGCCTAGTTAGCAGCAGCCTCAGCACGCACGGCGTATAGGGACACCGGCGGCCAGGACGAGCAGCAGCTCGTAGCAGCAGCAGTGCGCAGCACTAGCCAGGGCGGCGAGGACGAGGCCATGGCCATCCGCAGCCGGCCGGAGCAGGAGGGCGGGGGGCGTGGCCTCCGGCGTGGACGCGCGCGCACGCGGCCTCGGCTTGGAGCGCAGGGGGTGGGGGCTGCGGTCGCGGCCGGGGACGAGCGGGACGGACGGCTTGGGACGACGGCCTACAGCGAAGAAAACAGAGAGGATGCAGGGGGTAGCGGCGAAGGGGCTCACAGCGGAGCACGACGACGAGGTCGGGGAGGCGTCGGAGTAGCTGGACGACGACGAGGTAGTGGCGGGGTCGACGGGAAGAAGACGACGCGGTGGCGTCGATGCAGGCGCGATCCGGGCTGATCCGGCCTTGTAGACGACATAGGCAACGTAGTGGGATGCGGAGGAGCTCCTGGACTCGACGGCGGGGCACGGGCGGTCGGTGGTCGCGGCTTCAGTTGGGGATGGCCATGGTCATGCGGCTCCGGGCGCGGGCAGCGAAGGAAGAGGGAGCGAGAGGAGAGTGGATCTGGGCGAGGTGGAGGGAAGGAGCCTGAGGGGGTCGAGATGGGGCATCCTTATCACTGTAGCGACGGGGTTGGTGAGGTGGTCAGGCGGCGACGGCGCCCTGTAGCAACGCGGGACGGAGGAGCAGTGCACGGTGGGGAGAAGGAGAAGGTGGGCTGGGCCGGCCTGGCTGGGGTGGCCAGCAGGTTGAGGCCCAAGGGGGGGCGCGGTGGCCAGCTGGGCCAGTCGGCCCAGTTGAGGGGGGGGAGGCTTTTCTCCTTTTTGTATTTCTTTTATTTTTACTATTTAAAAAGATAGCTACTGTTTTGGATTGAAACAAGGCATCAAATGATTTTTGTCGCGTGTGAAACTTAGTAAAAAGTTCAGGCACAATATTGTGGTGTTGCCTAAAAAGTTTCAGGGCGAAAGGAATTGTTCAAGCATTTTTAGAGATTAGAAAGGTCATTTAATATGATGTTGGACCACTAAAAATTTTCCAGGGGCACTTTCGGAATCCAAAAGAGGTTGGTTCCAACATGACAAATACCCAGGGATTATTCTCCACACTTTGAACATTTTAGTTTTCATGTTTGGCAAATTTGAATTTTGACTTTAAATTTGAGTTTGAATATGAACAGTGGTTTGGATCAAGTGAGGATTAGCAACAGTAATGTGATGACATGGCACCATTAACGGAGGATTACTGTAGCTTAATTATCCGGGCGTCACAAAACTCCTCGTCACCACCAAGGACGGTAAGGAGGTCTCATCATCGCCCAACCCTCTCCACCCAATCCGGGTCCGGGAGGATCAGCAGGTTTTGGGGTACCTGCTGAATAACCTGCCGCGTGAGGTGCTGCTCACGGTGACCACGGTCACCACCGTGGGCACGCTCTGGACGACGCTCGCTGGGATGTTCTCGTCCCAGTCTGCCAGCCGCATCAACAACATACGCATGTCCCTATCAACGCGCAGAAGGGGAACCTCTCCGTCGCCTCCTACTTCACAGCCATGCGTGGCTACGCCGACGAGTTGGCCACCGCAGGCAAGGCGATCCCTGACGACGAACTCGCCTCCTACATCATCCATGGGCTCGACGCCGACTATCAGCCCCTGGTCTCTGCCCTCGACGCTCGCGTAACCGGGGTAACCCTTGATGAACTTTTTGCCATGTTATCCAACTTCGATCAGCGCATGACTCACTTCCAGGGGGCCGGCGGCGGCGGCTTCAAATCTTCCGCGAACGCGGCCACTTGTGGGCTGGGCGGCGGCTCTCGCTCCCGTGGCTCTCCTCGCAACAAGGGCAGGTCCAGTGGTGGCGGCAACCGTGGCGCCACGCCACCTCAATCTGGTGGCCGAGGCCCCCGCGGACGCGGCGCTGGTGGTGGCGGCAGGAACCGTCCGGACAGTCCTCGATGCCAGATCTGTGGCAAACTCGGGCATACAGCAAAGGACTACTGGTACAGGTATGAGGAGGACGACTACGATTCACAAGATGAAGAAAAGGTCGCTGTGGCGGCTGATGGCTCATATGATGTCGACACGAACTGGTACGTCGACAGTGGTGCTACCAACCACATCACCAACGAGCTCGAGAAAGTGACTATGAAGGAGAAGTACCATGGCAAGGATCAAATCCACACTGCCAGTGGAGAAGGTATGAGTATAAGTCACTTTGGTCATTCAATATTTCGTACCCCTCATCGCAATATCCATCTTAGAAATTTTTTGCATGTTCCTAGTGCCAACAAGAGTCTTCTTTCTGTTCATAGAATTGCCCTTTATAATCATGTATTTCTTGAATTTCACCCTTACTTCTTTTTGATCAAGGATCCAGCAACGAGGACAGTTCTCTATCGAGGTAGATGCATTGGCGGCCTCTATCCGTTGATCCCGGAGTTTAGAAGACCAAATAAATATGCTTGTGGTTCTATCAAGCTTTCATCCACACGATGGCATGATCGTTTAGGACATGCATCTTTTTCTTTAGTTGAAAAATTGCTTAGGAAAAATAATCTCCCGTTTGTTGGTGAGCGTCATAATGAGATAATTTGTGATTCATGTCAGAAAGCTAAAAGTCATTAGTTTCCTTACCCTATTTCCAGCAGTGTCTCTACCAAACCATTACAATTAATTTTTTCTGATGTTTGGGGTCCAGCCCCTATCTCTGTTGGCAGACATTCCTATTACATTAGCTTCATCGATGATTTTAGCAAATTCTCTTGGATATATCTTTTAAAGAAACGATCCGATGTGTTTCAAGTGTTCAAAAAATTTCAAGCACTCGTTGAGCGAAAATTTGACAGCAAAATCATCACTGTCCAGTCAGACTGGGGAGGGGAATACGAAAAGTTAAACTCCTTCTTCCAAACACTTGGTGTCTCACATCAAGTGTCATGCCCTCATGCTCACCAACAAAACGGGTCAGCTGAACGCAAGCATCAACACATTGCCGAAGTTGGCCTTGCTCTTCTCGCTGGTGCCTCCATGCCTCTAAAGTTCTGGGATGAAGCTTTTTTAACTGCAGTTCATATCATCAACATGCTCCCTAGTCGTGTCATTCACAATGAAACTCCAGTAGAAAGACTTCTCCACACCAAACTAGACTATAAGTCCCTTCGTGTATTTGGGTGTGCATGTTGGCCCAACCTTCATCCCTATAACAACCGAAAGCTCATGTTTCAATCAAAACAGTGCATCTTCCTTGGTTATAGTGCTCATCACAAAGGGGTCAAGTGCTTAGATGTTTCCACCGGACGAGTGTACATCTCCCGTGATGTCGTTTTTGATGAAACCAAGTTTCCATTCGCCGATCTTCACCCCAACGCCGGTGCACTACTTCGAGAAGAAATTCTCCTCCTACCCCCTCATCTCACTAGTTTTGATCAAGGGGACAAAATATTGATGATCATTCGCTGACTAACTCATCTAATGACGTGCGGCATGAGCTTTGTGTTGATGAAACATGAGACAATTGTGAAGAAAATAATCAAAACAGGGAAAAATTTGGGCCATATTTCATGTGTCCCGTGGCAGGAGACCAAGCGCCAGGAAATAGATCCTCCTCGGGATTGGCAGCACAGCAGCAGACCGGATCCACCTTGGGATCGGCAGCGCACTAGTGGACCAGATCCTCCTCGGAATCTGGTGGAGCGGGGACGCCAGACGCAGGCGCGTGTGCCGCCCCGCCAGATGCGCGCGCCTCCACGACCGACACGCGGGCCAGCCCCCGACATGCGAGTCCCTCCAGGCGGCACGCGGTACGATGCCCGTCCCGTCATGTATTAGCGGCGCCAATCTGTGTGGGTTAGTGCGGACGTGGGACCCGGAGCCGGTCCCGCTGGCGCTGATCAGCCAACTGGCGCGCCGACCCGCGCCACGGCATCATCATTGCGCAATGATGAGCGGGCCCCCGCCGCGAGATCTTCTGCGCCAATCCTTGAAGAGGTGCCTCAGCCAGCGGCCACGGAAGATCCGGCCGGTTTTGCGCGCGCTGGAGCTGCTGCGACAACGCTGCTGGGTCTGCGGCAGGATCCCCCTCGGGATCTGTTGCTGATCTATCCATGCAGCCCTCTGGATCCTCTGTGGCCACGGATTCTGCTGCACCTCCATCACGACGAACACGGCTTCAACAAGGGTTAATTCAACCTTTAAATTATAAACATGTAACCAAATATGGTTTGGTTTGTTCCACAGGAGAACCAGATGAGCCAGCAACCCTTGATGCAGCACTTCGTGATGATAAGTGGAAGAAGGCAATGAATGGAGAATACATGGCGTTAAAGAAAAACAAGACTTGGCACTTGGTACCTCCACAGCAAGGTAAAAACTTGATTGATTGCAAGTGGGTTTTCAGGATCAAGAGGAGATCTGATGGAACTATTGATCGCTACAAGGCTAGACTAGTTGCAAAAGGCTTCAAACAGCGGTATGGTATAGACTATGAGGATACGTTTAGTCCTATTGTAAAAGCAACCACTATTCATCTTGTTTTGTCCATTGTTGTTTCCAGGGGATGGAGTTTCAGGCTGCTTGATGTACAGAACGCATTTCTCCATGGTGTTCTGGAAGAGGAAGTGTATATGAAACAACCTCCTGGGTTTGAAAGTAAGAAAACTCCCTCCTATGTGTGCAAACTTGATAAAGCTCTATATGGATTGAAGCAAGCTCCAAGGGCGTGGTACTCACGTCTTTGTCATAAGATGCAAACACTTAGATTTATTCCCTCTAAGTCAGACACGTCATTGTTCATTTATAACGGATCCAATACATGCATATTTGTTCTCATCTATGTTGATGATATAATTGTAACCAGTTCATCTGATGAAGCAATTAGAGGACTGTTAAAAGACTTGAGTGCAGATTTTGCATTAAAGGATCTTGGAGACTTGCACTACTTTCTTGGGATTGAGGTAAAGAAGCATTCAAATGGACTTCATCTCTCTCAAGCTAAATATGCCACTGATCTGGTCAGAAAGGCAGGACTGCAAGGTTGTAAACCCTCTGTCAGACCACTATCAAGCTCAGAAAAATTATCACTTATGGAAGGTAAACTTTTGAGTCCAGAAGATAGCACAAAATATAGAAGTCACTAGTAGGAAAACACCTAATAGTCCCGGTTCGTAAGGGCCTTTAGTCCCGGTTCATGAACCGGGACTAATGGGTCGTTACTAATACCTCCACCCATTAGTCCCGGTTCAAACACGAACCGGGACCAATGTGCCTCCATATGGCCCTGTGCACCGAGCCCATTCAGGGGGCCTTTGGTCCCGGTTGGTGGCTCCAACCGGGACCAAAAGGCATCCACGCGTCAGCATTCCAGTGGCTGGGGTTTTTTTTTAAAGGAGGGGGGTTGGGGGTTTTGGGGGGTTAATTTAGGTGTTTCATATATTGTGTTAGCTAGCTAATTAATAGAGAGAAGTGTCCTCTCTTATGTCCGTGCTTGGTCGACGCTACGTACTATATATACATAAGTGACCGAGAGAACCATTCAGTACAAAAGTTCGTCATGCATACCGAGAGAAGTGATCGATCGACCTCCCCTTCTCCGAGAGATTGGTCGAACAACAAGTTTTCGTATCATGTATCCGACGCTACTGGCTACATACATGTACAATATGTATAAGATCTCTTAATTACAAACCCCTAGCATTTGAAATCAATTTCCACATGGTATTCTCCGGCTTTACTGATGACGTGGTCAAGAAAGAATCCCGCCAATTCCTCTTGAATTGCTTTCATGCGATCTGGTTCTAGGAGTTCATTCCGCATCTGCCACGTCTAATTTGAAGAAGGGGGTTAATTAATACATATATATGAATGAAACTCAACAGAAATGATGGTGTAATAAAATGAAATTGTGAATATTATTGCTTACGCACTTCATATTGTCTTTAGAGTAGCCCCGCTTGTTTTTCAAAGTCGCGGTGTGGATGAACTCGCACACGTAGTATCCACAGAAATCATTCCCTTCCTCCTGCCACAAGCACTTTACGAGAAATAGAGGTCAATCAAACTGATAATGAAGCATTATAAATGGCATTGATGAAAGTATAGCTATAGAATCAACGGGAGATGCGCGCAACTAGCTAGCCAGTAGTACTTACTTTCGGGTATGTATATCGCAGCTCCTTCGGCAGTCCCGGAGCTTCTGCGGTGAACTGTTTCCAAACCCTGCAAGACAAAGAAAATAATTATTATTACTTGAGATATCAGGAAATGAACAAAAAGTTGCCGATATGGTGCGATAATGATCGATTGAACTTACTTGCTGAGCATTTCAGTCATGTCCGCATAGGTTTCGGGATCTTTCCGTCTCGAGTCTAAGACGGTTACTAGTCCACGCTCAAGCTTAATCTCCAGAAGAATATAGTGGTACCTGCGCACGCATGCATAACTCATCAATTACATTACTATAACCTCGCTCGAGTAATAAGGGAAACCGAATATGCACACGACAGTAACACTCACTTGCCGTTGTAAGGAAAGAGTATGGTATCTTTGTTTTGATTTTTGATCAACGATTGTAGCAAGTTGTCCTCGGCCTCTTTGACGTCCTTTTCAACCAGAAATACATCTATGATATTTGTGTTAATGAACCCAATATCATAAATTTCTTGTTTTTTGCACTCGACGATCTTCAATCTGCATAATATATTGAGGATAATTAATTATAAATACATGCAATGAAAGAGCCGAGCTATATATAGAGACTTAATGACAGAAATAGTACTTACAGGCAGTAGCAAAAGACCATTAATTTATCGAGGGCCTTTTGATTGAAGAACGCGAAGAACTCATCAAATGGAACACACAACAGATCATTTGAAACGAGGTCGTGCTCCTCTTTAATGTTCAGATACAAACTGTTCGTCCCCTCAGACTCTCTGCAGGTTTTCATGTACCAACTATGGAATCTTCGCATCATTGTTGTCAGAGATTTTTCATCTTTGACGAGAGGCTTCCCGTACTCGTATCTGTGTTCGTCCACCTCCATGAAATCAGGAAGTGCATCGTCAGGCAGGTAATCTTCAAGATTGCCATAACCGGCCACCGTCCCCGGAGCATTAGACACATTGAGCGGGGGGCACGATTGCTGTGCTTGTTCGCCGAGCTGGGCAATTTTTTCCCCTTTGCTCGTTCTTTTAACCTTTTATCACTGACAGTAGTTCCCGACCGCTGGGCTTGGAGATATGTCTGTTCAGTAATGCGCTCATAGTTGGTTCTCGGCGGAGACTTTGGTGGTTTCCTCAGGGCATCGATAGTGCGCTTTGCTTTCACCGGATCTACCTTCTCCTCCGGAGGTGGATGTCTCTTTGCTTTCACCCCTTCAAAGAACTCCTTCATGTGGGTCCGCACAATCGTATCGTTTTCCTCCTCGGACCTCTCGTACGGTAACTTCTCTAGAGGCTTGAGAGATGGACCGTATTTGTATTGCCTCCCGCCTCTGGTTGTGCTGCTAGACGTCAGAGCAGACGGAGCGGCTGCGGCGTCTGTCTTCTTTCGTGCTTGCTTACGAGGCGGGGGAGAAGGAGTACGATGCGCCGGAGCAGCCGGGGCGGCGGCGGGTCTCTTCCGCCCTTGCTGGCGAGGCGGAGAAGGAGGAGGCTGCTGGCTGCTCGGGAGCGCCGCGCAGGCGGAGAAGGAGGCGGAGTGCCGCCACGCGCCGGAGAAGGAGGCGGAGTGCCGCCACGCATGCCCTGATCGTCACTCGCCGGAGGAGGAGGCGGTGGAGGAGGCGGAGTGCCCTGACTCGCCGGAGGAGGAGGAGGAGGAGGCGGAGGCGTCCAGTTCGGAAGGTTGATGAGCTCCTTCCGCCATAGGCATGGAGTCTTCAGAGCAGAACCCAGCCTAGTCTCCCCTTCGGTAGGGTGCTCAAGCGGGAGGTCCTCAAATCCCTTCGTTATTTCATCCACCATCACCTTAGCATATCCTTCTGGAATCGGCTGGCAGTGATAAGTTGTGCCGGGTCCACTAGGATAAACTTGGCCAATAGCCGCCTTGACCTTCAAATTCATCCATCGCGCCATAATGTGGCAATTTTGAGACTCCGTGATACCATCCACGGGATAGCTGGCAGGAGCCGTCAAGACATGCTCCGGCTGAAGCAGCTCGGTGGAAGCCACGCTGCTTCTCCGCTGAGATGGCGGGGTAGCTTCGGGGGAAGCTTCGGCAGGTCATTTGCTGCGATCTGCTGCTTCTCATTCCTTTTCTCGATCCTCTAGCCCCATTACCCTTTCATGCAGCGCCTGCAGTTGGTCCTACTCCAGTTTCTTCCTCCTCTCGTGGGTTTTGTAACCCCCTGCGTCCGGAAAACCAACCTTCCACGGAATGGAGCCTGGCGTGCCTCGTGTCCGTCCAGGGTGCTCAGGATTCCCAAGGGCCATTGTGAGCTCGTCCTTCTCCCTGTTTGGAAGGAACGTCCCTCGCTGCGCTGCATCGATATAGTGTCGAAGGTTCTTGACTGGTATTTGCAGTTGCTCGTCCGTCCACTGGCACTTCCCTGTTACAGGGTCCAAGGTTCCGCCAGCCCCGAAGAACCAAGTCCGGCAACGGTCTGGCCAGTACATTGTCTCTGGTTCGATCCCTTTTTCAAGCAGATCATGCTCAGCCTTGGACCACTTAGGCCGGGCTTTGAGGTAGCCACCTGACCCCGTGCGATGGTGAAGCTTCTTCTTCGCAGCATTTTCTTGTTTGTCGCCGACATCTTCTTACTCTTTTCCGATGTCTTGTGGGCCACAAATGCGGGCCAGTGATCTTTGATCTTCTCATATTTGCCGATGAATTCTGGTGTCTTTTTTTTCGACAAACTGGTTCAGCTCTTTCCTCCACCTCCTCATTAGGGTTGCCATCTTCTTAAGAGCACAAGACTTGATTAATTGCTCTTTAACTGGCTTCTCCGGATCCTCCTCTGGCGGTAGGGTGAAATTTGCCTTCAGCTCAGTCCAAAGATCTTCTTTCTGCATATCATTGACATAAGACACCTCAGGGTCTTCCTCCTTAGGCTTATACCATTGCTGGATGCTGATCGGGATCTTGTCCCTAACAAGAACCCCGCACTGAGCAGAAAATGCCTTCCTTGTCCGGATGGGTTCAATCGGTTCGCCGTCGGGCGCGATTTCTATGATCTCAAACTTTTCATCCGAGCTCAACTTTTTCTTCGGGCCTCGTCTCCTTACCGAAGTTGTGCTCGATCCGGAGGGCTAGAAATTATAAGGAAGAAAGACGAGAGTAATTAATATGTGTACATATACCAAAACAATGGAAGCATCAATTAACTAGTCAGCACGGGCTTAACTAATATATATATACCTGGCCGGACTCGGTTCGGTCACCGGAGCAGTCAGCACGGTCTCCTTCTTGTACCTCCATTGTGTCACCGGAGCCATCATGAACATAGTCCTCTTCTTGTACCGGCATTAATGGGCCGAAGCCATCATGAACATAGCCCTCTTCTTCACCCAGTCCTTCCTGACCATCGGTGTCGTTGAGAAATGACGCAACTTCATCACTTCCTTGTGCGATTATGTCCCCAACATCGCTTCTGTTTCTTCGTCTCGGGAGTGCTCCATAGTTTCTGCAAATATTTACAACATGTCAATTATTATTCAAACATGGTACAGATGGATATATATATATATATATATATTAGTGGCAAACGTAGAACTAGCTAGCTAATCACAATAAGGAATCATGTTAGTGGCCTCGACGCTGCTTCTCTAGGGTTTGGGGTCGCCTCGACACAACGCTTCAAGGGTTTGGGGTGGCCTCGACGACAACACTCTTTTAACTTGGTAAATTTGGGTGGCCTCGAGAGAGTTAATTTGTCGAGTAGGGGCGCGGCGGGAGGGGGTAGGAGACCAACATCATTTTCTCTCTAGGGTTTGGGTGTCCTCGAGAGTTTTGGTCGAGCGAGAGGGCCGAGGGGGGTGCTGCCGTTGTATAAGTTATCACGGTCGAGAGGGGGTATATATATCGACCGCCCCTCATGTCGAAGTTATCTTGAGGGGAGGGCGTATCGGTACCCCCCCCCCTCGTGTTGAAGTTTCTTCTTTCTCCCCTATTCCTTTCTTCTTCTACTACTCTTCTTTTTCTTCTTCTCCCTCGAGAAAGGAAAATAAGGAAAAGGAAGAAAAGAGGAAGAAGGAAGAAGAAAAAAAGAAGAAGAAGAAAAAGGAGAAGAAGAAAGGAATAGAGGAGAAGAAGAAAAATAGAATCTCCTCTATTCCTTTCTTCTTCTCCTCTTCTTTTTCTTCTTTTTTCCTCTTCTTATTTATTTCTCCTCTTTTTCCTCTCCTTTTCTTCTCCTTTCTTCCTCTTCTTATTTTCCTTTTTCCTCTCATTCTTTTAGTATTGCTTGTTTTAAAAAAATGTTCAAATAGAAAATTTCGAAAAAAAAACAAAGGTTTTGCCCAATGCATTGTTCATATGAATATACAAACATTTGCATATTCTACAATAATTAATATCACCAAAAAAATCTATGAACAGAAGAAAAAACCTAACTTTTCTAAAAATCTATCTTTTGCATATATGAAAACATTAATACACATATGAAAAAAATACATATATGAACAAAAACATGCTCTAAACAATTTTTTTATACATTTTGAACATCTACATACACATAGCCACATACATACACATATACATTGAACAAAAAAATTAAACTAATAAAAATGAAAAAAATAGAGCCGGTACGGTGCGGCGGCTTACAGCGGGGGCGGCTAGATGACGATGGCGACGGTGGGGCGGCGAGGGCACCGGCGCGCGGGGGCGGGACGGGGTAGGGGCTCGGGGCGGCGCGCGCGGGGGCGGGACGGGGCGCGGGCTCGGGCGGGGCGCGGGCTCGGGGAGGCCGGCGACGAGGACGGCGCGGGCTCGGGGAGGCCGGCGACGAGGACGGCGCGGGCTCGGGGAGGCGACGGCCTTGGCGGCGGCGGCGGCGACGGCGAGGTGGAGCAGCCTGGCGGCGTCGAGGAGGGTCGGCGTCGTCGGGGGCAACTGGCGATGAGATTCTGAATTTTTGCAAAGTGTTTGCTTATATAGCAAAGCCATTGGTCCCGGTTCGTGAATCCAACCGGGACTAATGCACCCTTTAGTCCCGGTTGGTGCCACCAACCGGGACCAAAGGCCTCTTTTTCGGCAGCCCAAAGGGCGGGAAGCGGCGGCCTTTGGTACCGGTTGGTGCCACCAACCGGGACCAATGCCCCCCCTTTAGTCCCGGTTGGTGCCACCAACCGGGACCAAAGGCCCCTGTGCTGCCCGCGTCGGGGCCAAAGTTTAGTCCCACCTCGCTAGTTGAGAGGGGCGCGCAGTGGTTTATAAGCCCCACTGCCGCACCCTCTCGAGCTCCTCTCCACCGCAGGCTTTCGGGCCTACTTGCTATTGCTTTGCCTGATGGGCCTTCTGGGCCTACTGCGGGCCTGAATCCTGGCCCATAGTAGGGTTTCATGTCGTATTCAGGCCGTGGGGGCCCAGTAGGAGGCATTTTTTTGTTTTTTTGTTTTCTTTACTTATTGTTGCTATTTTTATTTTTTTCCAGTTTTTTTGTTTTGTTTTCTGCATTATTTATTTTCTTTTGTTTTTTGCTTTATTTTTAATTGTTTTTGCTTTTAGTTTTAGGAAAATTATAAACTTTCTGTTAGTGCCATTAGTTTTCAAATTTGAAAACACTTTTTTTGTTTTTTGTTTTCTTTCTTGCTTTATTTATTTTATTTTGTTTCTACTTACAACAAAATACTTATTGTTGTTTTTTGTTTTGTTTTCTGTATTATTTATTTTCTTTTGTTTTTTGCTTTACTTTTCAATTCTTTTTGCTTTTAGTTTTACGAAAATTATAAACTTTCTGTTAGTGCCTTTAGTTTTCAAATTTGAAAACACTTTTTTTGTTTTTTGTTTTCTTTCTTGCTTTATTTATTTTATTTTGTTTCTACTTACAACAAAATACTTATTGTTGCTATTTTTAATTATTACGAGGGCCGAACCATAAGACATTAAAGCATTTCAAATGAACTCTGAAAAAGTTGAAAGTTGGCATGGTATCATAAATTGACCCACATAGCATGTGCATGTACAAAACGGACAATGGTATCATACTCGTCAGTTACAAAGTTGGCATGGTATCTTCATAATAGTTGCAGGAGAAAGTCTTTACTTTTTCTTCGCTTGTGTCATTTGCTTATTGCGCCGTAACCATGGATAATCTTCATCGTTTATCAGGATGCTGGGGTCAGCCTTGACTTTGAAGGGAGGAATTTCATGAAACTTTTCATAATCTTCAGACATGTCTGTCTTGTCCTCCACTCCCACGATGTCCCTTTTTCCTGAAAGAACTATGTGGCGCTTTGGCTCATCGTATGATGTATTCGCTTCCTTATCTTTTCTCTTTCTCGGTCTGGTAGACATGTCCTTCACATAGATAACCTGTGCCACATCATTGGCTAGGACGAACGGTTCGTCAGTGTACCCAAGATTTTTCAGATCCACTGTTGTCATTCCGTACTGTGGGTCTACCTGTACCCCGCCTCCTGACAGATTGACCCATTTGCACTTAAACAAAGGGACCTTAAAATCATGTCCGTAGTCAAGTTCCCATATGTCCACTATGTAACCATAATATGTGTCCTTTCCCCTCTCGGTTGTTGCATCAAAGCGGACACCGCTGTTTTGGTTGGTGCTCTTTTGATCTTGGTCAATCGTGTAAAATGTATTCCCATTTATCTCGTATCCTTTCCAAATCAATACAGTCAAAGATGGTCCCCTGGACAACAAGTACAGCTCATCACAAACAGTGTTGTCACCTCTGATACGTGCTTCCAACCAACTGCTGAAAGTCCTGATGTGTTCACATGTAATCCAGTCGTCGCACTGCTCCGGGTGTTTGGAGCGCAGACTGTTCTTGTGTTCATCGACATACGGGGTCACCAAGGTAGAGTTCTGTAGAACTGTGTAGTGTGCTTGAGACCAAGAATATCCGTCCCTGCATATTATTGAGTCCCTTCCAAGCGTGCCTTTTCCAGTCAGTCTCCCCTCATACCGCGATTTAGGGAGACCTATCTTCTTAAGGCCAGGAATGAAGTCAACACAAAACCCGATGACATCCTCTGTTTGATGGCCCATGGAGATGCTTCCTTCTGGCCTAGCGCGGTTACGGACATATTTCTTTAGGACTCCCATGAACCTCTCAAAGGGGTACATATTGTGTAGAAATACGGGGCCCAGAATGACAATCTCGTCAACTAGATGAACTAGGACGTGCGTCATGATATTGAAGAAGGATGGTGGGAACACCAGCTCGAAACTGACAAGACATTGCACCACATCACTCCTTAGCCTTGGTATGATTTCTGGATCGATCACCTTCTGAGAGATTGCATTGAGGAATGCACATAGCTTCACAATGGCTAATCGGACGTTTTCCGGTAGAAGCCCCCTCAATGCAACCGGAAGCAGTTGCGTCATAATCACGTGGCAGTCATGAGACTTTAGGTTCTGAAACTTTTTCTCTGCCATATTTATTATTCCTTTTATATTCGACGAGAAGCCAGTCGGGACCTTCATACTAAGCAGGCATTCAAAGAAGATTTCCTTCTCTTCTTTGGTAAGAGCATAGCTGGCAGGACCTTCATACTGCTTTGGAGGCATGCCGTCTTTTTCGTGCAAACGTTGTAGGTCCTCCCGTGCCTCAGCTGTATCTTTTGTCTTCCCATACACGCCCAAGAAGCCTAGCAGGTTCACGCAAAGGTTCTTCGTCACGTGCATCACGTCGATCGAAGAGCGGACCTCTAGGTCTTTCCAGTAGGGTAGGTCCCAAAATATAGATTTCTTCTTCCACATGGGTGCGTGTCCCCCAGCGTCACTCGGAACAGCTAGTCCGCCGGGACCCTTTCCAAAGATTACGTGTAAATCATTGACCATAGCAAGTACGTGATCACCGGTACGCATGGCGGGCTTCTTCCGGTGATCTGCCTCGCCTTTGAAATGCTTGCCTTTCTTTCGACATTGATGGTTGGTCGGAAGAAATCGACGATGGCCCAGGTACACATTCTTCCTGCAGCTTGCCAGGTATATACTATCGGTGTCAAGTAAACAGTGCGTGCATGCGTGGTATCCCTTGTTTGTCTGTCCTGAAAGGTTACTGAGAGCGGGCCAATCGTTGATGGTCACGAACAGCAACGCCTTTAGGTTAAATTCCTCCTGTTTGTGCTCATCCCACGTACGTACACCGTTTCCATTCCACAGCTGTAAAAGTTCTTCAACTAATGGCCTTAGGTACACATCAATGTCGTTGCCGGGTTGCTTAGGGCCTTGGATGAGAACTGGCATCATAATGAACTTCCGCTTCATGCACATCCAAGGAGGAAGGTTATACATACATAGAGTCACGGGCCAGGTGCTGTGATTGCTGCTCTGCTCCCCGAAAGGATTAATGCCATCCGCGCTTAAAGCAAACCATACGTTCCTTGGCTCACTTGCAAACTCATCCCAGTACTTTCTCTCGATTTTTCTCCACTGCGACCCGTCAGCGGGTGCTCTCAACTTCCCGTCTTTCTTACGGTCCTCACTGTGCCATCGCATCAACTTGGCATGCTCTCCGTTTCTGAACAGACGTTTCAACCGTGGTATTATAGGAGCATACCACATCACCTTCGCAGGAACCCTCTTCCTGGGGGGCTCGCCGTCAACATCACCAGGGTCATCTCGTCTGATCTTATACCGTAATGCACCGCATACCGGGCATGCGTTCAGATCCTTGTACGCACCGCGGAAGAGGATGCAGTCATTAGGGCATGCATGTATCTTCTGCACCTCCAATCCTAGAGGGCATACGACCTTCTTTGCTGCGTATGTACTGTCGGGCAATTCGTTATCCTTTGGAAGCTTCTTCTTCAATATTTTCAGTAGCTTCTCAAATCCTTTGTCAGGCACAGCATTCTCTGCCTTCCACTGCAGCAATTCCAGTACGGTACCGAGCTTTGTGTTGCCATCTTCGCAATTGGGGTACAACCCTTTTTTGTGGTCCTCTAACATGCGATCGAACTTCAGCTTCTCCTTTTGACTTTCGCATTGCGTCCTTGCATCGACAATGACCCGGCGGAGATCATCATCATCGGGCACATCGTCTGGTTCCTCTTGATCTTCAGCAGCTTCGCCCGTTGCAGCATCATCGTGCACATCGTCTGGTTCCTCTTGATGTTCAGTAGCATCACCGTATTCAGGGGGCACATAGTTGTCATCGTACTCTTCTTCTTCGCCGTCTTCCATCATAACCCCTATTTCTCCGTGCCTCGTCCAAACATTATAGTGTGGCATGAAACCCTTGTAAAGCAGGTGGGTGTGGAGGATTTTCCGGTCAGAGTAAGACTTCGTATTCCCACATATAGGGCATGGACAACACATAAAACCATTCTGCTTGTTTGCCTCAGCCACTTCGAGAAAATCATGCACGCCCTTAATGTACTCGGAGGTGTGTCTTGAACCGTACATCCATTGCCGGTTCATCTGCGTGCATTATATATAATTAAGTGTGTCAAAAATCATTACAGAACATCATGAATAGATAATTAAGTGACCAAATTAATAGAAGTTCATCATCACATTAAAACCAAAGTACATACATAGTTCTCATCTAACAACATAAAGCTCTGCAGAGCATCTAAATTAATTAAACCATACACTGAAACTATGTAAAACATTTCAATGCGAAAACAAATGCGATCATAATCGCAACCAATGTAACAACTGATCCAACGGCATAATGATACCAAGCCTCGGTATGAATGGCATATTTTCTAATCTTTCTAATCTTCAAGCGCATTGCATCCATCTTGATCTTGTGATCATCGACGACATCCGCAACATGCAACTCCAATATCATCTTCTCCTCCTCAATTTTTCTAATTTTTTCCTTCAACAAATTGTTTTCTTCTTCAACTAAATTTAACCTCTCGACAATAGGGTCGGTTGGAATTTCCGGTTCAACAACCTCCTAGATAAATAAAATCTATGTCACGTTGGTCGGCATAATTGTCATAAACAATAAATGAACCAATAGTTATGAAAAGATAATATATACCACATCCGAATCATAGACAGGACGAGGGCCGACGGGGGCGGATACCAAAACCATCGCACTATATAAGATGCAATAATAAAAGTAAGAAAATTATACAAGTATCTATATAAACATACAAGTAAGAATTTTTTTTCCTTTCAGAAAGAAGATAAGAACAAGAGGCTCACCACGGTGGTGCCGGCGACGAGATCGGCGCGGGCGATCGACGGCGGTGAAGACGGGGACGGGACGTGACGGACCACTAAACCTAGACAAATATTGAGGAAAATGGAGCTTGGAGGTCGAGCTTGGAGAGGAGAAAGCTTAAGTAGTGTGGCTCGGGCATTCCATTGAACACCTCGTGTGCATAGGAGGTGAGCTAGAGCACCACAAAGCTCTCCCCTCGCCGGCCACGAAAAACAGAGCACTGAGAGTGCTCTGCTCGCGGGCGAGGGGTATATATAGGCAACTAATTGGTCCCGGTTCGTGCCACGAACTGGGACTAAAGGGCAGCCTTTGGTCCCGGTTCACGCCACCAACCGGGACCAATGGTGGTGGGCCAGGAGCGAGGCCCATTGGTCCCGGTTCGTCCCACCAACCGGGACCAATAGGTCCAGTCGAACCGGGACCAATGGCCCACGTGGCCCAGCCGGCCCCCGGGGCTCACGAACCGGGTCCAATGCCCCCATTGGTCCCGGTTCTGGATTGAACCGGGACTAATGGGTTGACCCGGCCTGGACCATTACCCCCTTTTCTACTAGTGAGTCTAGTAGGAGCTCTTCTGTACTTGACCCTTATCAGGCCTGATCTTTCATTTGCTGTCAAAAAGGTTTGCCAATTTCTGCATGCACCTACCACTGTTCACTTGACAGCTGCAAAACGTATCATTCGATATGTTAAACATACTCTGAGTATAGGTCTGAATTTCAGCAAGTCATCCTCTACTCTTGTCAGTGCATTCTGTGACTCTGATTGGGCAGGCTGCCTGGATGACAGGCGCTCCACGGGAGGCTTTGCAGTATTTTTTTTGGACCCAACCTGATATCATGGTGTGCACGCAAACAGGCTACTGTCTCTAGGTCAAGCACTGAGGCAGAATACAAGGCACTAGCAAATGCCACAGCTGAAATCATTTGGGTTCAGTATATGTTGAAAGAGCTTGGTGTAAAGAGCAAACAAGCTCCATGCTTGTGGTGTGATAATCTTGGTGCCACTTACCTTTCTGCTAATCCTGTGTTCCATGCCAAAGCATATAGAGATAGATTTTCATTTTGTCAGAGAGAGAGTTGCTCAAAGACAACTTGACATTCGGTTTGTGCATTCTAAAGATCAGATTGCAGACGGATTCACAAGCCCCCGCCTACAAAGAGCTTTGAGAACTTCAAGCATAATCTCAACTTGATGAAGTTGTGATTAAGGGAGGGTGTCAAACATGATGGCACGTTGGTACGTGATATTGGCGCATACACCTGAGCCGAACCTGGAGGGAGTTAGGATAGATGTTAGGATAGATATAGATAGACATAGTTGAGTTGTTTCTTTCTCCCCAAGTTCTATATCTTCTCCCTGAATATTAGTTGAGTTGTTTCTTTCTCCCCAAGTTCTATCTCTTCTCCCTGAATATCTCCTGTATCTAAACTACTTTGTATGCGCTGTACGGGAGGTGCGCCCCGCTATATTAACACGTACCCGTCGGCCTCAACAGGCAAGACGTTTCCAGCTAATCGCACAAACTGATCTGGATACATGGTGCCCCATGTGCTCTTGGCTAGATGAAGATGGGGGACACATTTTCCTCAAATGCAAGGAGCAGCAGACCTTGGAGCCCAGAGAGTGGTTTTTGAAGCTGTCTGTCAAACAATGGTGATGGCTCTGACAGAAAGGTAGGAAATATGATGCAGCAAGCACCAGATTTAAGTGCAATATATTTTATTGCTTTAGAAAAAATGGTAGTACCAAAATAAATCTCATATAGTCATGTGTGTGGGATTGCACTCTGAAACAAAAAGGAAAAGAAGACAAGGCTGCTGGGGCTTCATGTTTCTGCTAGACTGTGATGTAAACATGACTTGGTGGTTTCATTTAAATGAAATGGAGCTGGGAGCTGCCTCCCTTTTTTTCCCTCTGTGTATGTGTGAGAGAGAGAGAAGCTCCCTCGTTGTTCTTCTAATAAACCGAGAAGAAAAATATGTGATGATCCATAACACCTGCAATTTTCTCATTTTAGATCATATTGTTTGTGTTGTTTGTTCAGCCCGTGACTGAATTTCTTCCTTCTATATTTTGCACAAATTTCTGCAAATCCGGAAGTTCTTCAGGCAAGTCCATGGCCCAACTTGTTTGAATTTATTTATTTTTGAAACCTATATAAATACGCTTCTGAATTTTTCAAATAAATAGATCACTGAAAACCTCGCAGTCTGAAGCCTGATGATTTCCAGGTGCCGCATCTATCCTGTCATCGTTGCACACGGTCATCCATTTCTTATCCACCTCATCCCACCACAGGCCACACATCTCCGGCCACGCGGGACGCCCACGGCCCCCCTCCGCCGTCGGATCTCGCAACCACCAGATCCCACCCGTCCACTGCCCACCCAAACCCTCTCTTCCACTCTCCTCTTCCCAGCAGACCAGAGCCAGCCGAGCCAGCTGCTCCACACCACTCCCCACCCCACGCTCCACGACGCGCGCGAGCGAGCCATGGCCGCCCTCCGCCTCGCCTCCTCCATCACCCTCTGCCCGGCGGCCGCGGCCGCGTCGCCCTCGTCGGCCGCCGCGCCCCGCGCCGCCTCCTTCGCCTGCGCGGTCGCGCGCGGGCTCCCCTCCCTCCGCCTCGCCGCGCCCCGCCGCCGCCGCGGCGACATCGGCAGGCCCAGCGCCGCCGGCGCCGAGGCCGCGGCCGAGAACTACGCGACCGCGCTCACGGAGGTGGCCGCCGAGAGCGACTCCCTCGACGCGACCGTGGCCGACATGGAGAAGCTGGAGAAGATCTTCGCCGAGGAGGCCATCGCCGAGTTCTTCGACAACCCCACCGTGCCGCGCGAGGAGAAGACGGCGCTCATCGACGAGATCGCCAAGTCGTCGGAGCTGCAGCCGCACACCGTCAACTTCCTCAACGTGGTCATCGACAACACCCGCGCCAGCCTGATGCCGCAGATCGTGCGCGAGTTCGAGACCGCCTACAACGCGCTCACCGGCACCGAGGAGGCCGTCGTCACCTCCGTCGTGCAGCTCGAGTCGCAGGACCTCGCGCAGATCGCCACGCACGTGCAGAACATCACCGGCGCCGCCAACGTCCGGATCAAGACCCGACTTGACCCGGAGCTCATCGCCGGCTTCACCGTGCAGTACGGCCGCGACAGCTCCAACTTCATCGACATGAGCGTCCGCAAGCAGATCGCGGAGATCACGTCCGAGTTCGAGATGCCCTCCGTCAACCTCGAAGTCTGATGCTTAGGTCCTCTCTTTTTTCTGCCGTCTCTATACATGTTCTTCTGTATCATTATTATCCGGTGAAATGTTAAAATACATAACTCGGTTCCAGTAATTTTTTTAAGTTGTGTCAAACTCCTTTTGAAGTTCACAGGAGAAAGTTCTGTATTATGTGTTGTGCAGACTGCAGAGGGTGGAAACCAACTTGCAAATCAGATTGGAATTAGGACCAAAGGGGCAATGGGGACAAAATTTAGACTCTAAAATGAGTGAATCTACACTCTAAAATACGTTTATATACATTCGTATATAGTTCATATTGAAATCTCTAAAAAGACTTATATTTAGGAACGGAGGGAGTACATTGTGATTGTTAGAGCATCTCTTCAGAAGTGGGATAAATTCAGTCCACAATAACACCAATGTCACTAGAATGACCGTACGCAGTTGCAATGTTTGCTGCATTATGATTATGTGCAGTCGTGTAGAAGAATGTTCTTAAGCCTTAACTCCCAATCTGTCAGTGTAAACTAGGTGAACTGACCAGTGACCAGTGATGTTTTTTCATTCTTTTGCAGTAATTGATGTCACAAGGATTTGCAACACCCAGTAAGGGCGTTGATCTTCTTCAGACCTGGAGATGCGACGGAGGGAGGAAGGCATTCTTTTCTGCAAAATATAGTAATGACATAAATCATTTTTTCGGCAGGAGCCAGCCACTGTAATTTCTTTTTTGCCTTTGTGCTGTTGAGATCTTGTAAAATAATATGCTCCAAAATACTCAACTATAGCAGAGTTTGCTCCTCCATCTTCAGGCGACAAAGTTAACATGTAATGTATAGCTATGTATCCACGGATCAAGTTGTGTGCAGACGTGTATAGCATGTGGCATTGCTATCAACTGGCAACCAAGATCATGTTGCATTCTGAATTTCCATTTCGTCGTGTCCATCCATGACTTATGCTCGAAAAGGCGTCGGGAGCGATCCAAACGCTCTTATATTTCTTTACAGAGGGAGTACTTCTGTTGCTCCTACAATTACGCAGTTCTGTGTCTTTATCACTCTGCTGTGTAATTGTTCTGAAATCACATCCCCAATCCATATTGTGTCTTCCTGCATTGCTTAGCCATGGCCAACCCTTTCAGAGGAGCACTGAGTCGTTTATGTAGTAACTTCTACTCCTCCGTCCTGAATTACTTGTCATCAAAATGGATAAAAATAGATGTATCTAGAACTAAAATACATCTAGATACATCCATTTGAATGACAAGTATTTTCGGACGGAGGGAGTATTTGCTGGTTTCTGTCATCGTCAGAAGTAAGGCATGTGGCTTCTTAGACATGTCGGAGATGTTTAAGCCCACTTTATAACAAAGATGTTGCCTCCTTAACTATGTGTAATGCCTGCATAGGACATGGATGACACGTACAGGCTGAGTGTGATTACCACGATATGTAGCTTAATTAACTGTCAGTTGCACAGCGGATCCGTGGCGCAATGGTAGCGCGTCTGACTCCAGATCAGAAGGTTGCGTGTTCGATTCACGTCGGGTTCAATATCCCCGATCTTAATCCGGTTCCTTTTTTATTCTTTTTATCCCTCCTTTTCCTCTTAATTTCCTGCACATTGCACATCAGCAGACCACTGCTCCGGTCTCCCCCAGCAGCCCATTTGCCACTGGTCCACACAAATTGCTTCCAATGCCAACATTTGTCAAGCTGCTGAACTTAGGCGGCTAGGCATGTAATGCTTATGTTTTTTTTTTGAAAAGCGGTCTTTTAGGGCTCGATTCATTAAAATGCTCGAAGAGAATTGCCCCGTTAATAAACGAAAAACCGAGCGAAAACCGCCACAACTAGCTTGTATAAACAGTCACAACTAGCTTGCATAAACAAGGCACACATGGCGACCTGGCAACCCACACAAGAATGCACACACGCCGCCGAGAAGAAAAGCGTCGTCGAGGTTGCAGCCCGGCGTCATCGTCATCACGCCTCCGTGAGGGCGACTCCGACCCCACCATCAACGACCACCGTGAATGGGTTCTACGTAGTTTGGGAAGCCAAGGGAGACCTCGATCTAGTGATGGGTAGCTCGTGGTGAGCATTTTGTGGAGCTTTTTTTTAGCATATTGGTGGAGGTTGTTTTTTTCGAAACAGAGGCAAAGATTGCCTCATCTATTAATTAAGCAGAAGAGAATTGCCCAGTTAATTACGGAAAACCGGGCAAAAATCGGAACAACAAGGGCCAAGCCCACTCCCATAGACTGAAACACACAGGGCAAAAGCCCACCCTAATCGACGACAAGTCGACATGCGGCCAGACAATGCAGCTCCGACTCTAACGAAGAACTCAGAAGAACAAAACCAGGCACGGCTAGCGCCACAGAAAATCGCCGAACGGGCCACCTACAGCCAGTCATCGTACACCACAGGGCTCCGCCGCCACAACTTCGACTCCACAGCAACAAGCAAACCGAGGCAAAACCGTGGACACGCCGAAGAAGAGCCGACTACCGCAACCATTGCCGCGTCGCCGACATCGCTCCCACCATCATCGTTGCCACAAAAGTCTGGTCGCCACAGGGATTCTCTCGGGGCCGCCGCCCCGACATCCACCGCTCCGTCGCGCCCAGCGCAATCAACCAACACCGCCTTCCAGGGCCGCCGCCCCGACATACCACCGCTCCCCTCGAGCAGCAACGCCGCACAACCCAGCTGCCCGCAACCCATGCTGCTCAGGGCAACCGCTCGCAGACCACGAACGTCACACCACATCTGGTGTGACGCCCGGGTAATTAAGCTACAGTAATCCCCGCTAATGATGCCACGTCACCTCGGTTACTGTGGATAAACTCGCGTTAGTTCGAAACCTAGTTCGAATTTCAAATTCAAAATCGAGCAAACAATAAAAGTTTTCAAATATTAAAATTTAAATGTTCGGAGTGAACCAAATAATACATAGGTAATTATGGTGATGAAACCACATTTTTATAAAATGTTTAAATGCCCTTAGGTGAATAAAACAGTAGCAAAAACCAATATCTAAATGCTTTTATAATTAACAAAATACTAAACTAATTTGTTTTGGGGTAAGACCTATTGTTATAGTGGGTTTTAATGTATTACTAAATTCGGGATCATTTTAATATTAGATAAACACTAAATGAAAGAGAAACTAGAAATAAAATAGAAAGGAAAAATAAATAAATAGTGAAAAAAATACAAAAAAAAAACAGAAAACAAACTAACCAAAAGAGAGAGCAAACCCCTCCCCCATTGGGCTTCGGCCTCGCTGGCCTCTGGGCCACCAGGCCGGCCCACCCCACTCCCCATAACCCCCGTCGACCGAACCCTAGCCGACCTTCACTCCTCTCTCCCCTCCCCACGACCCCTCGTCCCTTCCCCGATCCAGATCGGGATCGGGACGAACCCCACCCCCCGACGCCCGAACCCCTCCTCCTCGATCTGAATCGGGATCGCCCCGATCCCGCCCCGCTCGCGACCTCGACGACGGCGCCCGTCGCCGGCGCCGCCCTGCTGCCGTCGCCTCGCCTCCCTCCGCAAGCCTCCCCCTTTCCCCTCCTCCGCGCCCCCGATTGGATCGGGGGGATCGAACCGCCGCCGCCGCACGGAACGCCACTGCCGCGGCCTTCCTCGCCGGACCACCTACACGGCCTCCTCCTCACCGGACCTCCCCACCTCGTCGCCTCCCCGACCCCGGAGGCCGCCGCTCGCCGCCCCACCGTCGCTACCCCTCGCCGGCGCCTCATCCCCGCCGGCCTTCTTCCTCTTCGTTGGCGTCCCCGTCAACCCCCACGAGCCCCGCTGCCCCGTCCCTACGCCCAATGTGAGCCCCGCCGCCGTGCTCGCCTCCGCCCCTCTCCTCTCCCCCTTCTGTTCCATGCCGTAGGACGCCCCCCCCCACCGCGCCGGAGCTCGCTCCGCCGTGGCCTCCCCCTGCCACTGCTCCCTACCGCCGTTGTCGTGCCCCGTCACTGCCCCGCGGCGCCGTTTTCCCCCCTGTCGCCTCGGCCCACCTACCTCCGCCGCCCCCTCGCTGTGCTGCTCCGGCGCGCCCCGCCGTGGCCGGCGCACCCCCCTGGTAGCCTGGGCGTGCGCCCAAACGGGCTAGCGCCCAGCACCCGCAGTGCCATTCGGGCGGCGCCCGTGCCCTGTGCTCGCTCGGGTGCGCCCGCACCCGGTAGCCCGCCCCGCCTTGGCCCCATGGCCCTATGACACTTGGGGCCCACAGCCCCAGAAACGTTTAAAAAATATATTAATAAAAATAATTAAATAATAATTAATTAATTAAGGAATTAATTAAGTTAATTAATCATAATTAGATTAACCTAATTAACTAATTAGTTTAATTAAACAGTAATTAGATTAGTTAAACATTAATTATACTAAACAGTCAATGACAAACGGGACCCACACGTCAGTTGACCAGTCAACGCTTCTGTTGACTGCTGACATCATGTTGACGTCATGCTGACGTCAGCGTGCACTGTTCTGGATAATGTTGGATTAAAATAATTAAATAAATGCTAAAAATGATTTTAATCTTTTAAAATTAATATAAAATAAACTGTAGCTCAGATAAAAAAACTTTGTACATGAAAGTTGCTCAGAACGACGAGACGAATCCGGATACGCAGTCCGTTCGTCCGCCTCACACCCCTAACCTATCGAACTCGCAACTTTCCCCCTCCGGCTCCTCTGCCCGAAAACACGAAACACCGGGGATATTTTCCCGGATGTTTCCCCCCTTAACCGGTACCACCTCATACCACGTTAGGGCACACCTAGCATTGATACTTGTCATGTCATGCATCGTTATGCACTTGCTTGCTATGTATTTACTGTTTCTTCCCCCCCCCCTCTTCTCTTCGGTAGACTATGAGACCGACGCCGCTGCTGCTGCCCCGTACGACTACGTCACCGACGACCCCTCCTTGTCTGAGCAACCAGGCAAGCCCCCCCCTTGATCACCAGATATCGCCTATTCTACTCTATACTGCTTGCATTAGAGTAGTGTAGCATGTTACCGCTTTCCGTTAATCCTATTCTGATGCATAGCCTGTCATTGTTGCTACAGTCATTGATACCTTACCTGCAATCCTAAATGCTTAGTATAGGATGCTAGTTTATCATCATTGGCCCTACATTCTTGTCAGTCTGCCTTGCTATACTATTGGGCCGTGATCACTCGGGAGGTGATCACGGGTATATACTATACATACATACATACTATACAGATGGTGACTAAAGTCGGGTCAGCTCGATGAGTACCCGCAAGTGATTCTGATGAGGGGGCTGAAAGGACAGGTGGCTCCATCCCGGTAGAGGTGGGCCTGGGTTCCCGACGGCCCCCGACTGTTACTTTGTGGCGGAGCGGCAGGGCAGGTTGAGACCACCTAGGAGACAGGTGGGCCTGGCCCTGTTCGGCGTTCGCGGATACTTAACACACTTAACGAGATCTTGGTATTTGATCTGAGTCGGCTACGAGCCTATACGCACTAACCATCTACGCGGGAGTAGTTATGGGTATCCCGGCGTCGTGGTATCAGCCGAAGCCTTCTTGACGTCAGCGACTGAGTGGCGCGTCGTTGGACTGCGTTAACGCAACTTCCTTTGTAATGGAGGTTGCTAGGTCTGCTCACCGGCCGCGTACGCAACGTGCAGGTGTGCAATGGGCGATGGGCCCAGACCCCTGCGCGCATAGGATTTAGACCGGCGTGCTGACCTCTCTGTTGTGCCTAGGTGGGGCTGCGACGTGTTGATCTTCCGAGGCCGGGCATGACCCAGGAAAGTGTGTCCGGCCAAATGGGATCGAGCGTGTTGGGTTATGTGGTGCACCCCTGCAGGGAAGTTAATCTATTCGAATAGCCGTGATCTTCGATAACAGGACGACTTGGAGTTGTACCTTGACCTTATGACAACTAGAACCGGATACTTAATAAAACACACCCTTCCAAGTTCCACAGACAACCCGGTGATCGCTTTTCTACAGGGCGACGAGAGGAGGATCGCCGGGTAGGGTTATGCTATGCGATGCTACTTGGAGATGCTACTTGAAGATGCTACTTGGAGGACTTCAATCTACTCTCTCCTACATGCTGCAAGACGGAGGCTGCCAGAAGCGTAGTCTTCGACAGGATTAGCTATCCCCCTCTTATTCTGGCATTCTGCAGTTCAGTCCACTGATATGGCCTCCTTACACATATACCCATGCATATGTAGTGTAGTTCCTTGCTTGCGAGTACTTTGGATGAGTACTCACGGTTGCTTTCTCCCTCCTTTTTCCCCTTTTCCTTTCTTTCTGGTTGTCGCAACCAGATGCTGGAGTTCAGGAGCCAGACGCCACCGTCGACGACGACCCCTACTACACCGGAGGTGCCCCTACTACATGCAGCCCGCTGACGACGTCCAGGAGTAGTTAGGAGGATCCCAGGCAGGAGGCCTGCGCCTCTTTCGATCTGTATCCCAGTTTGTGCTAGCCTTCTTAAGGAAAACTTGTTTAACTTATGTCTGTACTCAGATATTGTTGCTTCCGCTGACTCGTCTATGATCGAGCACTTGTATTCGAGCCCTCGAGGCCCCTGGCTTGTATTATGATGCTTGTATGACTTATTTATGTTTTAGAATTGTGTTGTGATATCTTCCCGTGAGTCCCTGATCTTGATCGTACACGTTTGCGTGCATGATTAGTGTACGATTGGATCGGGGGCGTCACAAGTTGGTATCAGAGCCGACTGCCTGTAGGAATCCTCCTTTCCAACTCCTTGGCTGAAGTCGAGTCTAGTCGTTGAAAAACTTTTACTAACATGGCTGTGTGGCCCATGGGCCCACGTCACCATCGGGAGGTATTAGGATCTTTTATTCCTCGACCTTTACTCTGGGATTCTGAACCCTCTTCTATTCGGGTTAAACGATTTTTTACTAAAAACTAACTTTAGGTTCTCGAAAATACTTTCTCCCGGAGAGCCCCTTCAGTCCAGATGGTCACCGACTGCACCAGAAGATTTCGGAGATACTCTTTGATATTCTCTCGAGACTTTGTGCCCATCACTTTTGCTATTTCCGACCACCGATAAATCCTTATGGATAACTACTTACACTTGCCATTCTTACGATCATTCTCCATTGTTCTTGTTATTACAAGATACCCGAAGTTTTCTCTATTGTTCCGAGAATACTTCGTGCCTACTGCCTAGCAGTTCTTTGCCACATGAATACCCCTTCAAATAAATCCCCACACTTGTCAAGTATCCGCTCATCCCCAGTTGTTCATGAGTTTCACAAAAGTCTTCAAAATACTATTCGATCTTCCGAAAATCCTCTGGAGCCTTTGGCTCTTGAAATTCTTGCTTGCTCGCATTATGGTTAATCCCATAAGTCTCGTAATCTTAATGGCATACCTTGTCATTATCATTTTGAGTCCGTTGATTCAATACGTTGTGAATGTTCACAATCATCAGTCGAGTCCTAGGATTATCTTTCCGGCTCAGACGTCATTTTGAACATGAGCTGGTTCTCGAGCAAACTATCTGTCGTCGATTTTGCCTCTGGTATATACAATTGATCCATCCTTGATCAGAACGTCTGCTTCTGATCCCTTGTGTTGGAAATCATAATTCCTTTGCATTTAAGCTTTGAATTATTCAGATGATTCCATAACTCGTTGCATTCGCATTCTTTCTTCCTCTGATTGAGTATCGATACTCACCTCAGCTCCATTGTGGATCGCCTTATCCACTGTTGGATTATTATATCCGACAGTGTCCTTCATAATTAATCACCTTGTGAGTCCTTCTCCGATACATAATGCCTTTGTTAAATTGTATCCTTTCCTTTTGTCATCCATGCTCTGCTTTCGAGCTGGTGATACTTACTCTTTAAGCTTATGGTATATGTTCGCAAGAAGCCCCGATGGGATTGAACCTATGCCTTCCCTCATCGGCGTGAACCCGAAGGATTTCACGAGTCATACTTATCTGGTATTGCACCAGGTAAAACTTTCAACAACTAATGTCATCTTCGAAATACGAGAGGTGAATGAAAGATTATGCATTGAGGAAGTGGGAGTCGACCTTGAACCTTGTGTTCATGCCCATGGACGCGATTTATATCCTATCATGGAAGCTTCTTGTAATAATAACTATTTCCTTGATAACTAACATATGGTATCTGTGAATTGATCCCTTGCAACCATGGTTCCGACCATGATTGTTCTTCTTTGATTCCATTTCTCGGACAAGTTAAAACAATTGTCTTCTATGGATCAATACACCCGTCCAATCTTTACTTTGATCTTGTGTCGAGTATTACCCCCTGGTATCTCAATATTATCATGGAACTGCATAACTTCTTATGAGTTCTTCATCAAGTGCTACCTTCCCACTGATTCCAATTTTTCACGGGCTCTGAGTTATTATACACTCAAAGACACCGATAACTGAATCGAGTTCGCATTGCGATTCAACAAGTATTTGTACCCATCACTGCTTACAAATTTGTTAATCCTTCAAAGTCATTCCTAGCCTGATCGGCTATATCATTATCGAGCTAATTTTAACTGTGCTACCCGGTCCTTCTTCCCGGAGCACAATTTTCGATGATGAACTAACCTTACGTCGATCATCATCGTCATATCATTTCGCCTTGAACAACAAGCTTGGTTTCGAGTTTGTGTCGTACCCTTGGTTCCAATAACCTTTCACTTTATCATTACTTTGACTTGATGTCGTCGCCGATCGATTACATCTTCATGAACTTTCGCGACAAATGTGTCATGAATATCATCAACATTCTGAGCTCTTCCAAGAGATCTATTGAAATCATGATGAGAAATACCATCCTTGCCCTCGATGATTGGTGTTATCAGCGACCACTTTATTGCCTTCCGTTCAACACAAACTTGTTCGTGTTTCGTATTATACCTTGACTTCCTTGCTACCTAGCATTGTTCTTCTTTACCTTGGAGAATTACCGCCTTTTATGTCAAGAATGTCGTGGGAATTTCACCACCTTTAGGAATTCTGGGTATAGTGATACCTCTCACCATCACCATTCTTTCCTGGTCCTCGCGTTGATCCCAACCGGGGTACCAACAAGTGAACGGTGCTATTTGGATTCTGCCTTTCTAGCAACCCTATTGCTTTGAAGTTAATGGTCGGCCCGTTCATTCTTAGTCTATTGATTATTGAATCACCATTCCGACATTTGTCGTGCAACCCAACCCATATTTCGGGCGCACCTTTCAACCAATGTTTAATTATGTATGTTTTCCTCGAGCATACCTCACTATATCATTTGATCTGAAAAGGGTTATCTCCTTGTTCAGATAATCGTGGAAATCCATCTTTTGAGATCTCAATGGAATGTCGCTGAGTCCATCAGCCACCTCCTCATTCTCTCCTTGACTTAATGATGAACTCTTGTTTCGGAACTCGCTTCCATAGTTCAGTTCCCAAGAATCTTACAATGTCATCTCGACAATTTGTGTTGCACCTTTTCTTCACAGACATCCTGATTCTGAGTTATCCAGACACCAATCGGATCTGAATCTTGGTCAGATATGATGGTCGGGACAACTTTCCAAGAGTTATGATGTTGGACCTTTGATGACCCGGTAACATGATGTCATGCCTAGCACCCCCCCCATGGGTGGAGGACCTATCGTTATAATTTCTTTTGCAAGGATAACCATTCTTCCTGGAGGAAATTGTAAGACTTAGTCTACAAGTTATTCCTGATGGATCCTTCGTGTTTCCAAAGTCTGATCTTCACCTGAAGACCATGTCAATGCTATCTCGAAGCATGTCAATGGTACTCCAATTTTCAACTGGAACATTTGAAGCACGATGCTAAATTTTATTTATCACTTATCCTAACACTGTTGTATGGGTAATATCATGAGATTCCTTCCCCCCTTTCCTAAAGGGTTTGCTATGTTATATCCTGTCATGGATATCTTGCTCTGGTTGTCCTTGGGAAGGATATACCCTTGAAAGATGTGTTTAAACACATTTTCCTTTCCATTGTTCTGTTTAAACATAATAATCACTTTTCCTTTCCATTGGGTTGTTTAAACCTTCTTGTGATCTATATAATATAAGCAGTAATATCCCTGCTTATGTAAACACCTCGGTGTACCATCTTGCCTGGTGTAACCCTGTTACTATTGTTGATGACATTCCGGTAGCCATCGATGGACGAGAACTTTGCCTATTGGTCCGCCTCATCCAACGAGCAGGAATTGGTTCTCTTCGTCCCTCGCCCTTGGTACCGATGTTGTTGCCGACATAACTGACGGGCTATCCTCTGACATGCCTTACTTACATGATCGTGCAAGACGTCATCACCCTTTTTACTTTTAAACCACATGGTGGGCCCATAACCCACAGTTCCACAGGATCAAAAACTGACTCTCCTGTACACCCTCGGTTTCCAAAGTTATTCCCCACGCTTGACTTCGTATGTAATTCATGGGTCACCTTCCTAATGCTCTATTCTGGTATCAGACGCAATACTTACTCTCGTTGCTCTGAACCCCTTTCTCACTCCGGTTCAGACTTCGAGCAACTATCTATACGCTTGGAACCTCTTATTAAGCCTTCGTACCTTACTCTCGACATATTTTATTGGTTCAATTCGAGAGGTACTCTTATGCTCATTCATCGGTTAACCCCAGATTGTTTCCCTCATAAGCATTCTGTCGTAGCCGAGCTGCCCCTTACCTATTTGTAAGTACGCTGAAGATCCCGAAGAAAGGATGACGACTTCATCATTTTGACCTGAAGCAGAGGAATGAAGACATCAGTGTAATGGATTGATCTCTTCAAGAAGAGCAACCAAAGACGAGAAGATTCGTTAGGATTTCATAACCAGACCTTTCCCCCTAGTCCCCCGATTAAATCTCGGGACGAGATTTCTTGTAGTGGAGGAGAATTGTGACGCCCGGGTAATTAAGCTACAGTAATCCCCGCTAATGATGCCACGTCACCTCGGTTACTGTGGATAAACTCGCGTTAGTTCGGAACCTAGTTCGAATTTCAAATTCAAAATCGAGCAAACAATAAAAGTTTTCAAATATTAAAATTTAAATGTTCGGAGTGAACCAAATAATACATAGGTAATTATGGTGATGAAACCACATTTTTATAAAATGTTTAAATGCCCTTAGGTGAATAAAACAGTAGCAAAAACCAATATATAATGCTTTTATAATTAACAAAATACTAAACTAATTTGTTTTGGGGTAAGACCTATTGTTATAGTGGGTTTTAATGTATTACTAAATTCGGGATCATTTTAATATTAGATAAAAACTAAATGAAAGAGAAACTAGAAATAAAACAGAAAGGAAAAATAAATAAATAGTGAAAAAAAATACAAAAAAAACAGAAAACAAACTAACCAAAAAGAGAGAGCAAACCCCCTCCCCCATTGGGCTTCGGCCTCGCTGGCCTCTGGGCCACCAGGCCGGCCCACCCCACTCCCCATAACCCCCGTCGACCGAACCCTAGCCGTCCCCCACTCCTCTCTCCCCCTCCCCACGACCCCTCGTCCCTTCCCCGATCCAGATCGGGATCGGGACGAACCCCCACCCCCCCGACGCCCGAACCCCTCCTCCTCGATCTGAATCGGGATCGCCCCGATCCTGCCCGGCTCACGACCTCGACGACGGCGCCCGTCGCCGGCGCCGCCCTGCTGCCGTCGCCTCGCCTCCCTCCGCAAGCCTCCCCCTTTCCCCTCCTCCGCGCCCCCGATTGGATCGGGGGGATCGAACCGCCGCCGCCGCACGGAACGCCACTGCCGCGGCCTTCCTCGCCGGACCACCTCCACGGCCTCCTCCTCACCGGACCTCCCCACCTCGTCGCCTCCCCGACCCCGGAGGCCGCCGCTCGCCGCCCCACCGTCGCTACCTCGCCGGCGCCTCATCCCCGCCGGCCTTCTTCCTCTTCATCGGCGTCCCCGTCAACCCCCACGAGCCCCGCTGCCCCGTCCCTACGCCCGATGTGAGCCCCGCCGCCGTGCTCGCCTCCGCCCCTCTCCTCTCCCCCTTCTGTTCCATGCCGTAGGACGCCCCCCCACCGCGCCGGAGCTCGCTCCGCCGTGGCCTCCCCCTGCCACTGCTCCCTACCGCCGTTGTCGTGCCCCGTCACTGCCCCGCGGCGCCGTTTCCCCCCCTGTCGCCTCGGCCCACCTACCTCCGCCGCCCCCTCGCTGTGCTGCTCCGGCGCGCCCCGCCGTGGCCGGCGCACCCCCCCCCCTGATAGCCTGGGCGTGCGCCCAAACGGGCTAGCGCCCAGCACCCGCAGTGCCATTCGGGCGGCGCCCGTGCCCTGCGCTCGCTCGGGTGCGCCCGCACCCGGTAGCCCGCCCCGCCTTGGCCCCATGGCCCTATGACACTTGGGGCCCACAGCCCCAGAAACGTTTAAAAAATATATTAATAAAAATAATTAAATAATAATTAAATTAATTAATTAATTAAGGAATTAATTAAGTTAATTAATCATAATTAGATTAACCTAATTAACTAATTAGTTTAATTAAACAGTAATTAGATTAGTTAAACATTAATTATACTAAACAGTCAATGACAAACGGGACCCACACGTCAGTTGACCAGTCAACGCTTCTGTTGACTGCTGACGTCATGTTGACGTCATGCTGACGTCAGCGTGCACTGTTCTGGATAATGTTGGATTAAAATAATTAAATAAATGCTAAAAATGATTTTAATCTTTTAAAATTAATATAAAATAAACCGTAGCTCAGATAAAAAAACTTTGTACATGAAAGTTGCTCAGAACGACGAGACGAATCCGGATACGCAGTCCGTTCGTCCGCCTCACACCCCTGACCTATCGAACTCGCAACTTTCCCCCTCCGGTTCCTCTGCCCGAAAACACGAAACACCGGGGATATTTTCCCGGATGTTTCCCCCCTTAACCGGTACCACCTCATACCACGTTAGGGCACACCTAGCATCGATACTTGTCATGTCATGCATCGTTATGCACTTGCTTGCTATGTATTTACTGTTTCTTCCCCCCCTCTTCTCTTCGGTAGACTACGAGACCGACGCCGCTGCTGCTGCCCCGTACGACTACGTCACCGACGACCCCTCCTTGTCTGAGCAACCAGGCAAGCCCCCCCCCCCCTTGATCACCAGATATCGCCTATTCTACTCTATACTGCTTGCATTAGAGTAGTGTAGCATGTTACCGCTTTCCGTTAATCCTATTCTGATGCATAGCCTGTCATTGTTGCTACAGTCATTGATACCTTACCTGCAATCCTAAGTGCTTAGTATAGGATGCTAGTTTATCATCATTGGCCCTACATTCTTGTCAGTCTGCCTTGCTATACTATTGGGCCGTGATCACTCGGGAGGTGATCACGGGTATATACTATACATACATACATACTATACAGATGGTGACTAAAGTCGGGTCAGCTCGATGAGTACCCGCAAGTGATTCTGATGAGAGGGCTGAAAGGACAGGTGGCTCCATCCCGGTAGAGGTGGGCCTGGGTTCCCGACGGCCCCCGACTGTTACTTTGTGGCGGAGCGGCAGGGCAGGTTGAGACCACCTAGGAGACAGGTGGGCCTGGCCCTGTTCGGCGTTCGCGGATACTTAACACGCTTAACGAGATCTTGGTATTTGATTTGAGTCGGCTACGAGCCTATACGCACTAACCATCTACGCGGGAGTAGTTATGGGTATCCCAGCGTCGTGGTATCAGCCGAAGCCTTCTTGACGTCAGCGACTGAGTGGCGCGCGCCGGGTTGGACTGCGTTAACGCAACTTCCTTTGTAATGGAGGTTGCTAGGTCTGCTCACCGGCCGCGTACGCAACGTGCAGGTGTGCAATGGGCGATGGGCCCAGACCCTTGCGCGCATAGGATTTAGACCGGCGTGCTGACCTCTCTGTTGTGCCTAGGTGGGGCTGCGACGTGTTGATCTTCCGAGGTCGGGCATGACCCAGGAAAGTGTGTCCGGCCAAATGGGATCGAGCGTGTTGGGTTATGTGGTGCACCCCTGCAGGGAAGTTAATCTATTCGAATAGCCGTGATCTTCGGTAACAGGACGACTTGGAGTTGTACCTTGACCTTATGACAACTAGAACCGGATACTTAATAAAACACACCCTTCCAAGTTCCACAGACAACCCGGTGATCGCTTTTCTACAGGGCGACGAGAGGAGGATCGCCGGGTAGGGTTATGCTATGCGATGCTACTTGGAGATGCTACTTGAAGATGCTACTTGGAGGACTTCAATCTACTCTCTCCTACATGCTGCAAGACGGAGGCTGCCAGAAGCGTAGTCTTCGACAGGATTAGCTATCCCCCTCTTATTCTGGCATTCTGCAGTTCAGTCCACTGATATGGCCTCCTTTACACATATACCCATGCATATGTAGTGTAGTTCCTTGCTTGCGAGTACTTTGGATGAGTACTCACGGTTGCTTTCTCCCCCCTTTTTCCCCTTTTCCTTTCTTTCTGGTTGTCGCAACCAGATGCTGGAGTTCAGGAGCCAGACGCCACCGTCGACGACGACCCCTACTACACCGGAGGTGCCCCTACTACGTGCAGCCCGCTGACGACGTCCAGGAGTAGTTAGGAGGATCCCAGGCAGGATGCCTGCGCCTCTTTCGATCTGTATCCCAGTTTGTGCTAGCCTTCTTAAGGCAAACTTGTTTAACTTATGTCTGTACTCAGATATTGTTGCTTCCGCTGACTCGTCTATGATCGAGCACTTGTATTCGAGCCCTCGAGGCCCCTGGCTTGTATTATGATGCTTGTATGACTTATTTATGTTTTAGAGTTGTGTTGTGATATCTTCCCGTGAGTCCCTGATCTTGATCGTACACGTTTGCGTGCATGATTAGTGTACGATTGGATCGGGGGCGTCACATCTGGGGCCGCCGCCCGACGTAAAGTCAGACCGCCCCCTCTGGGACGCATCGACCGAGCCGACACCCCTACTGCCCAAGCGGGACAAGGATGCCACCCAACCAATGTCGAGATAGAACCCCACCTCATAGAGTTGCCACTCACATTGTTCCCGAGATCGCCATCTCGATGCACAATCAAAAACCATCCGGAGCCGCCGCCCCGACGTCCACTGTCCCTGACGACAAGGAGATCCGTGCAAACTGCAACATGCCGACTCTCCAAGATGATGCCTCAAAGAAGGAAACGACGTAGCCGCCGTCATCGTCCGCTTCGACCAACCGAAGCTAGGGATTTCTCCTGGAGAGTTGTGTAATGGAGCTCCATGGCAACACCTTCAAGAAGGGGAACGACACCATGGCCATGGGCCCATGGCGCCGCTGTTGCCGGCACCGACCCAAGGTCAGTGCCAGACTTTCGCCCGGAGTTCCTTCACACCTCCGAATCCGAGCAGATCCGAAGCACTGCACAGTGCACAATCCCCATGGTCGACTTCCACCGGCTCCACCTCGTCGTGCAGCTGCTGCCGCACCTCGCAACCGCGCCGGCAACCACAAGCTCACCTCCCAAACCCCGTTCGACGCCAGAACCACGGCGCCCGAGCCCCTTGTGCAGCTGCTGCCCGGCCCCCTGCTACCACCGGCTCCGCCGCGAGCTGCAGACGCCCCGAGACGACGCCACCGCTCGCGCGCCAGTGTATCCCGCCAGCACAACCACCACAGACCTCCCCGCGCCCCGCCACCCACCTCTGACGACGCGCCCAGCTGCTGCCACACCGAATCCGACCTAGGCCGGCCAGATCCGGCCGCCACGCGCCTACCGCCGCCCCTCAGCCACGTCTCACCGCCCGCGCCGGAGCAAGGGAGCAACATCGAGGGCCGACGCCGCCGGACACCCGGAGCAGCCTCCGCGACGCCAGTCGCCGCCGAATCGCTCCCGAGCGGCCGGGATCCGCGCGCCGCGCCACCCAGCGAGGTGCCCCACCGCCACCCTCCCTGGATCCAGCCCGGGCTTTGCCGGCGGGCTCCTCAGGCGGCGGGCGGCGGTGGAGGTGGAGGTGGTGGTGGTGAAGCTGGGGCAGTGTGGTGGAGGTGAAGCTCCGATAGTTTGGTGGAGTTTCCGGCTCCGGTTCTGGTGATTGAAGTTCGTTGTTCGCTCGCACGCTTCAAGGGTATATTTCAACACTCATTTTATTTTTTGTAGTTGGTCCGGTAGTATTCGATAATATGTTTTGATATGAAATAAACTAGGTGTGCGATTATTTTTATTTGCTTCGGTAGTATCCATAAATATATTTAGATGTCAACTATTTAGTTGTGTGAAAATTTGATGTTGCTCCGGTAATATTCTATACTATATGTGGATGTCAAATATTTAGGTGTGTCATTATTTGACGTTGCTCCGGTAATATCCGTAATACCACCGAAGAAGTCCTCACTGCAAACAAGCGTCGAGGTTTGCGCCGACTGATACCAAACAGTCAGCCACACACGCCGGCGACCAGGCAGCTCCGATTCTGTCGACTCGTGTCTCTTTTTCAGTTCTATTCGAATGGTAATAAGTAAGGGCATCTCCAACGTCCACCCTTAAACCGGCACAGTATTTGTCTGTGGTATTCTCCGGACTGAAGTTTACTCTGACTATTCTTTAAGGTGAAAACCCATGATTTGACTTCAGTACGCAGATGTAGTAATGGTGGTGCTCGCATATCATTCCCTTCCAGGAGCGCCGTTTAGGAACACATATCATGTTACATGTGGTTGCCATCATTGATGGTTACTTTTGTCGCTTGTTGCACCTAATATGTTCATCGTATTTTCTCCTTCTTTTGTTATAATTTTTGTTGTGCATTTTTTATATCTTGAGTAGCTCTTGAGATTGTGTGTTCTTACACCTCTCTTTAGATCGTTTTGATGCGAAGGCCGGTTGTAATTGATATTTTCTTGATATTTGTATTGTTCTTCTCAACAAATATAGTGTTCATTCAGTAAAAAACTGTCAAATGTTTGGTATTATTCAGAGTAACTAGATGATTTGCAATATATCTCGATGAGATTTTATTATGTGAAATATAAATAATTTGATTAATAAGACGTGAAGAAAAAAATAAAAATACACACGACTTATTATATTTGATTATGCATAGTTCAACAATATTTATTAAATAAAGTAGAAAAATAGAATGAAAAATATATTACCATGCATGGTTGCATGTTGATGTGGGTCTTATCCCATCCATAGTTGCATGATGATGTGATATGCTTGCATGTCAAAATAAATAAGTTAGTGAGGATAAGTTTTTTTACGGAATAACTCTCTTAGGTATACAGAATACGTAAGTACAAATCCGATATGACAGCTGATTATATTTTCCCTCATTGCAATACCAGAAACAAGGCAATATATATGGGTATCGGAAGGGTGGATTGATTAACAAAGCCCAGCGTAGGAAAGCAGATCCGCCTGTCCTTTTATTCCATAATAATAAGCACAACACGGCGCAGTACAGTACATCCTTACACTGACCAGTACGTCTTTCGAACAAGCACACCATAAGCACACATCAGCACATAGCTTGCAACAGAACGACCACGTGAACCCACACTCACACGGATAGATCAACATATCAAGGGCAGCACCATGCATGCAGATTCTTGTGCAGCTGCATACTTTGCTACTTCCCTCCATGTATTACTAGTTGGAGTAGGTATTATCATCTTACGTACGCTTTTCCGACGGCGGTTCCGTAGGGAGGCGGTGGCGAGGAGGAAGAGACGACTTCACCGCCTTCCACGACGACGAAGAAGGGGGCTTTGGCACCGGGAAGGGCTCTGTAGGGATCCTTGGAGGGAGCTGCCACACCTTGGCCGGTGCCGTCGTTGCTGAATCGACACCTGCTGCTGCTGATGCTGATGACACCGTGGTCAGCAGCAGCACCACTATCGCCGCCGCAACGACCCACCGGCCACCAGACCTCGCCATGGTCGACCGGTCTGCTCTCTCGATCTTGAATTCTTGATCGATGTCTGCGTCAGGGGATGGATGATGGATCGACTCCGCAAGTTCATTTGCGATCCTCTTCATTTATAGACGGCCGGTGACGTGAGATCCAAGTGCAGTTGTAAATGGCGCGTCGTATAGGCATGTGCCTGCTGTTCGGCAAGAAAGATTTGCCAGTTAATTGAAGTACGCATTCATCGAGAGTCGGTGCATGCATGCCCGGCCGTATCCATGCAACCTGCCGTCCCATTTATTCCACGCTCATTACTAGTATAGTAGTATAGTGTGATTCTTCATTCACTCGAACTGGTTTGGTTGAGCTAGCTTAGCTGGCAGCCCGGCCCGCCGAACTCGCAATAATTCATACTCCCTCCGTTTTTATTCACATCATGTAGATTTGTTATGGTAAATGTTTTTATTTTTTTATAAACTTGATCAAATTTTATACTCGGCTAAGAGCCGGAACTCGTCGGGCTCGAAGCAATCAATGACGGGGATTTGTCGGCGTCTTGATCAAGATCTGGGCTCCATGTCCCGCTCGGGCCCCCATGTTGGCTCTCCTGCTGTGCGGTCGCCTGCCATCCGTTCCCCGGTGTCCACGGCCCGTAAAGGTAGACGGGTGGCGCACTCTGGTGGTTCTATCCTGGAACGGGCGGAGAAGCGGGTTGCGGCGAAGGACCTCCCTCCCCCAGGTACCTCCCCATCCTCATTTGCCGCTGTTTCTCCGGTTCGGGTGGTTTTATCTTCGATGTCTGATGATCATCTTTTAAACATTATGTCGGATGTGGGTGTGGTGGTCGATTCTTCTGTTGGTTCTCCTAGTTCGCTTCTTGCCATTATTCGGGCTAATGAATTGGCTCAGGCAGCCATTGCGAAAGCCAAAGAGGCTGTTGCCTCGCGGGTCGCGGATGCTGGCTGTGCTGCGGGGGAGGCTTCGGGTGCTGGTAGTGGCCAGCCCCCTTCCTGTCCTGCCAAGAGGGGCGCTAATAAACGTTCTAAATGCTGCATGGCCCCCTGTAGGTCGAGTCTCCGTATCAAGAACCTGTCGTATAAATGAGGGCTTTATTCTGGAATATAAGGGGGTTCGGTGCTAAGGGGCGCCGTGACCAACTTAAAGATTTGGTTCGTTCTAACTCTATTGATTTTGTGGGGCTGGTTGAAACTTTTAAGGATTCCTTCTCCCCCAGTGAGCTCTCTGCTATCGTGGGTATGGATAGATTTCATTGGCATTTCTTACCTGCTTCGGGACACTCTGGCGGGATTTTGATTGGCTCTAATAAGGATATTTTTGATTTCGTTGCTTTTGATCATGGGTTTTTTTGGGCTAGTGTTGTTCTGTCTCACAAATCTATGAATACCCTCTGTGAGTACATCGTTGCTTATGGGCCTGCGGACCACTCTCTGTCGAACCTTTTTCTTAATGAACTCTCGACCAAGATTGAGTCTTGTACTTTACCGATGGTTATTGGGGGAGACTTTAACTTGCTGTGTTGCCCTCTTGACAAGAATAATAATAATTTCTCTTGGTCTTTAGCCAATGCTTTTAATGACTTCGTGAGTGCTAACGCCATTTGTGAGCTTCCTCGGGGGGGGGGGGGGGGAGCTCGCTTTACTTGGTCTAATCATCAGGCTAACCCTATTAGATCCGTGCTGGATCGTGTTTTCCTTGGTCCCAGGTGGGATGCCCTGTTCCCTAGGTCTTATCTTCTCGCTAAATGCATTGTCGGGTCTGATCATACCCCCTTGATTCTTGACGATGGTTCCATCTGCAATAGACCTCCGGTTAGATTTCAGTTTGATGCTTCTTGGCTGTCGGTTGACGGCTTTGTCAGTATGGTCGCTGCGAAAATTTCCCACTCCCTTTCCTCCAACCTCCGCTCCTTTGGCCCTCTGGATGATTGGCATTCTTGCTCCTATTCCCTTCGCAAATTTCTTAGAGGGTGGTCGCGTAACCGTGCGGCGGAGGATCGACGCTCCAAAGCCTTTCTTGAAAATCAGATCCTGGAGCTGGATCGTACTGCTGACTCTATTGGGCTCTCTGACGATGGATGGGCCGTTCGTTATAATCTGGAGGCTGCACTTTTGCAGCTGCACCATCAGGCTGAGATTTACTGGCGCCAGAGGGGCACTCTTAATTGGACACTCAAAGGGGACGCTCCTACTGCATATTTTTTTGCGATTGCGAACGGTAGGCGTAGGCGCTGTGACATTAACAGTTTGATGATTAATGGTCTGCGCTCCTCTGATCAGTCGGTGATTCTAGCTCATGTAGTGGATTTCTTCTCGTCTTTGTTAGGGGCTAAACCTCAATCGGGCTTGTCCATTTCCCCCCACCTTTGGAGTTCTGGTCTTAAAATTTCCCCCGAGGAGAATGCCTCCTTGATGATCCCGCTCTCTGATCAGGAAATCTGGGACGTGGTTAATTCTGCTAACCCCAATGCAGCATCTGGGCCAGATGGCTTTTCCATTCCTTTCTTTCGGAGATTTTGGCCCCAGTTGAAACAGTTGGTGTGTAGCGTTATTCAGGGTTTCTGTCTTGGGACTGTCGATATCTCTCGTCTGAATTACGCTGTAATATCCCTGATTCCGAAGGTCAAGGGTGCTGATGTTATTTCCCAATTTCGGCCTATAGCGTTGATTAACAACTTTGCCAAATTCCCTTCCAAAGGCTTTGCGAATCGGCTGTCCCCGGTTGCGCATAGAGTTATTAGCCCCTTTCAATCTGCTTTTATCAAAGGGCGATTCATTCTAGATGGCATTCTTTCCCTTCATGAGATTGTTCACGACCTTCACGCGCGGAAAGCTAAAGCGGTTATTCTTAAGTTAGACTTTGAAAAAGCGTATGACTCGGTCAGTTGGCCTTTCCTCAAGCAGGTCCTTCTTGCCAAAGGGTTCGACGGTGCTTATGTCCATCGTATCATGCAGTTGGTCTCGGGTGGCCATACTGCTGTTGCTGTGAATGGCGTTATTAGTAACTTCTTTGCGAATGGCAGGGGCCTTCGCCAAGGGGATCCAGCCTCCCCGGCTCTCTTTAACTTTGTGGCCGACGCCTTCTCTTGCATGCTCTCCAAGGCGGCCCGTTGTGGGCACATTACCCCCGTGATCTCCCATCTTCTGCCGGAAGGTGTCTCCCATCTGCAATACGCTGATGATACAATCATATTGGTGGAGTTGGATAATGCCTGTATTGCCAATCTTAAATTCATCTTGCTGTGTTTCGAAGCTGTTTCGGGTCTGAAGATCAATTTCGCCAAGAGTGAGGTTCTGGTGACGGGTGTGGACGGGGCGGAAGCCTTGCGGGTTGCCAGGCTCCTTAATTGCGCTTTAGGTTCTTTCCCTTTCAAGTATTTAGGACTTCCTATCTCTCCTGGTATCCTTCATGCGAAGGACTTCGCTCCGGTGGTTGCTAAAGTAGGAAACAGGGTGCTCCCGTGGAGGGGTAGATATAATACCAATGCAGGCAAAGTGGCTTTAATCAATTCTTGCCTGTCTTCTCTCCCTATGTTTCTTATGGGCTTCTATCTTCTCACGAATGGCGTGCATTCTGGCTTCGACAAACATAGGGGTGGCTTCTACTGGAATTCAGCTGATAACAAAAGAAAATATAGGCTGGTTAAGTGGCAACTGATGTGTAGGCCTAAAAACCTTGGGGGGTTAGGCATTATTAACACTCGGGTGATGAACATGTGTTTGCTCATCAAGTGGTGGTGGAAAATTATGACTGTGGGGGCCGGGTCGCTGTGGTTTTCGATTCTTAAGGCCAAATATTTCCCCCACTCCGATCCTATGTTTGCTCCCGCGCGGCGTGGTTCTCAGTTCTGGAAAGCTCTTGTTAAAGTTAGGCCGATTTTTTTGGAGCATGTCAAGTTTTCTGTGGGGAATGGGTCTGCTGTTCGTTTTTGGTTGGATTGGTGGTCTGGGGATGCCCCACTTGCCGTGAGCTTTCCGATTCTGTTTTCTTATTGTCCCAATCCGCAGATCTCCATCGCGGAGCTGGCTGCTAATAATTGGGATTTGGCTTTCCGTCGGGCTCTGTCTCCTGAAGAGTTGGAAGATTGGCAAAGCCTCTCTGCCCTCTTCCCCGTGCTCTCGGAGTCGGCTGACTCGGTGTTTTGGCCACTTTCGGCCTCTGGTAAATTTTCTGTTAAGTCGTTGTATTCTAGACTCATTGGTGGTACCCCCTCGGCTAGATTCTCTTGTGTCTGGAAATCAAGGGTTCCTCCGAAAATTAAGATTTTTCTCTGGCAGGCCTTTCGTGGTCGCCTCCCTACTGCTGATCAGATCAAAAAACGCAATGGGCCGGGCTCTGAATTCTGTAACCTGTGTGGGGCCTTGGAAAATTCCGACCACATCTTTTTCAACTGTGTACTTGCCAAATTAGTTTGGTCTTGCGTCAGATCTTGGCTTCGGGTTTCTTGGAATCCCTCCTCTTTTTCTGATATTAGAACTCTAGCTAAAACTTTGGTCGGGGTCACCAAGAGGGTATTTTGGGTTGGCTTGGGAGCCTTATGCTGGGCCTTATGGAATATTAGAAACAAATTTACTATTGAGCTTACCTTCCCATCTAAACCTACTGATGTTCTATTCAAATCATGTATATTCTTGCAGCAGTGGAGATCATTGACTAAGGAGCCTGATCGGGACGCCCTGGACCTGCTCATCAACAAAATTCGGGCTTCGGCCTTCTCAGATATCCGGGACGAACCCTGCCGTATAATTTGGTGCTGTCGTTTGCGGACATTTGGTCTTTCTCCTCCCCGGCCTGCGCGCTGTGTATGGCAGTTGCCTGTATCATGCTTGCTTAGGTTTCTCTTAAACTCCTCTGTGTGGTTATGATTTCCTGTGAACCTGTGGTATCCGTGACGCTGCCTGGTGGCTTTATCTATAAAGTCGGGCCTTGGCCTTTTCTCTAAAAAAAGAAAGTACATTCAATAATAAATATAATGATATTGATTTGTTATTGTACATGTTAATATTTTTGTTTATAAATTTTGTCAAAGTTTCCAAAACTTGACTTTGACTAAAGCTAATACGCGGATTAAATAAAAATGGAGGGAGTAGTATGTGGACCTCTTTCGAGATGATCCGATGTATAAGAGTCTAATGAAATTAGACTACTACCAGTCATCAATCCGTGCATCCGCACGAACTAGGTTGAAATATATTGTGAACCACTATTAAAATTGAGAAAGTAAGTATGTGACTTGCTCTTTTTTTTCTTCGCTAACACAGGCGGCTAAGGCAAACTCTCGCTTCCAGGCTTCACCGATGAGCCCATGGATTATTCATCTTCCCTCTGCCTACCGTTTCGATGATCGGTGGCGGGGAGGGAAATCCCGGTGTCTTCGCTCCACTTAGTAGTTTAGGTTAGGGTTTTTTAGTCCTTGCAGGTGCAGCACTCAGACGAATGCTGGCGCTTCTTCTTCAAGTTTATCTTCCGGCTTCTGATCCTTCTTGAGTTCCTCTGTCTGGACATAGTCGACGGAGCTCCGCGTAGATTCCTATCGTCTTCTTTGGGCGGTGAGGTTAGTGTTTCTCGTCATGTGGCGACATTTGGTGTCAGGTGCTTCAAATCTATGTAAGGGTTCGACGGCGACAACTGCAGCTCCAGGGAGCTGGTCCTTAGCGGCACGTGCACAAAGACTTCCTGGCTGTCATCGACAAGGTCAAGCCAACTCCTGTAGGGAGCAGCGACAGCGGCTTGCTCTGACAGCAGTAGTGGCCGTTTGGTGGTCTCAGAATGCCGATGTAATTTTTACTACGTTTGAGATGCTTTGTACTTCCGATGAAGTTTTGTACTATGAGAAAGCGATTTTGAAACATAAACATGCACTTTTAAAGGGTTGGTACTGAAAATTCCACGGAAATGTATTGATGTTTCTACATATCTCTACTTTTTTCTATTACAAATAATTTCATTAGTAAGCTACTTAGCTACACAAAAAGTACAAATTTGTGGCTCCAAAAAGGAAAAAGGTGACTCTAGATGGATGCATATATTTGTCCTTCTTTTGCATACACAAAGGGAAGACCCGTGTAAAATAATAATAATAAATAATGATGAAATACTAAAACAGCTTCGGGGTGTGTGTACGCATGCACCGACATAATGATTCCTGAAGGCAGAAGAAGTTATCTATCTGAAGGCAAATCACGTGAAGATTTGCATGATTGAAGAGCGAAGATGACACGCAGAGGCCAGCCAATTATTCACCAGGAGACAATGCCCACATGAAAAAAGCAACGACTTAAAAGATTCTGAAGGTTGAAGCTTGTCGGGGCACTATCTCTCGCTTGCTCTTATCCATACCCTAGAAGGACAACATGCATGCTACTACATATAAAATAAAGAAGTGAAGGCTCCGGAAGGCCTCTCTTGCGGCTATAAAAGGAGACGTCTGCCAAGGAGGAGTGACACAACACACACACACAAGAGACGGGTTCCACATCTTCAAGCAAGAAGTGCAGCCTCCATAGCACTCTAAGCTTCCTTAGTAGTACCACCACCACCACCACCACTAGTAGAATAGCCAAGAAGGTGTTGTAATCCCGAAGAATACTAAGGTATCCTTCTTAGCTTGTGTAATCCGTTTGGGGCCTCCTGAAAGGGAAAGCCATCTGTAAATTATGTTGTGGAAATGATGTAGTTTCGTGCTTCACTTGGTATTTTTATTAATGAATTTATGAGACGAGTTCTTATGCTAGGGATCCTATAGGAGAAACCTCTACCAGTAGTTCTTTGTTTAGCCTTGTCTGGCGTTTGAATCAGAACCTTGTGGCCTTAGAGAAGTGTTCCCTTCGGATGAAACTGCCTGGAAAGATGATAAAAATTTACCCATAAGTTTGTAACTAAAAACATCAAGTGAACGAACCTAGCTACATCTGAAACAACATAATGAAACATATGGTGAGTGTTGAGTAGAATTTTACACTACAGCGCACATCGTCGGTCGTATTGTTGGCTTTGCCAGCCTTTAATAGATCCTTCTTTCAGAAGATAACATGCTTAGTGAATATAAAACGTGTAAATAGTAGCAAAGAATTAAATATTGTCATGAATAGTGAAGTACTATTCCAAATAGTATACTGAATAATAAACACTATTATGAATAGTGCCCTAGCTAGTGAATAGTGAATACTATTTAGATAGAAAGCGCGTGCCTGTCAGCCGCTTTCACCTAATTACATATTAGCCTAATTAAAATATGAGCTAATAATATTTTATAATTTTTACTATTTTTACTATTATATTGTTGGTATCAGGTCCAACGTTTAATCATTGGAAAGTTAAAGTATTTAAACTTAGAAGTTATGATAGGTAAGGTAATAAATACTATGGAAAATATTAATATAAGGTGCAGAATAAATCCCTCTAAAGAGCATATCTGGCATACATCTCATAGACAACTAAATATAGTCATCGGTTTGATATATAAATTCAACATATCTTGCGGGAAAAGACAAAATAATTTAGAGCAAAAATTTGATAGTTTATTTAAAAAATACCAAAAACTTGCGGATAAGTATTCTGGGTTGAATAATAAAATTGGTCTAGCTTTACATAAGTTATAGGAAGCAAAAGCAAGACAGAATACAATTTGCAACAATAACGATTATATTATAGAAGAAGAGTTATCAATAGGCCACGAACTGAAACAAGACAATATATACTTGAAATAAAAAAGGTTGGTGAAAGAGGTTAAACTTTGATTATATCATAATTATATGACTGAATATATCAAAGCATTGAATGAACAACCAAATACTTATCGCCTGCCGTCGGTTTTTCTGATCACGACTCGCCAAAAGAAGACTCGAAAGTAATAAGAAGACAAAATAACACAATACTCCAGCTACTAATCTAGATTTTAGATAAACTAAATGGTGTTCAAAACAATAAAGAAAATTTTCTATCATCATCCAGAATAGGTGCCTCTACGAGAAATATTAGTGCAGAAAAATGGACATATCTAAAGGCTTCCTTAGAAGAGACAAAACCCTCCAATTAGTAAGGCAAGATTCAAGAACTCTAGCCATGAAACATAGATTATCATGCAAAGCTGATTATATTGATAGTATTGAAGAAGTTATAGATATACAAAGAGACCTAGAGAGATATCTAAAGAAGTAGAGCTAAGTGTGTTAACGCATCCAGTAGATTTAAGAATTGTGAGCAAGAATATTGAAAACAAACTAAAATTTTGTGGTTATAAATATATTCATCAAGGTATGTATATAATAGGAATTAAAGGCACAACAAGAAAGAAATTAGGAGAGAAGGTACTAATAACGCTATTAGACATAAGATAGGAACCTGTAGACAAAGCAACATTAGGATTTTTAGAAGGAGACATGCATGAACGAAAATAGATTGATAACCTATATAGCCCCAAACTTAATGATGCATGTAAAAGAGTTTATTGAAAAAAAATGAGTTTTGGCTTCCAAACTAAAGGATGTGAAGATTTTAATGGAACAAATTTGTTAGTAAGCATAAAATTTATAGGAAGGCTCACTAACAAAATTAGCTCAATATGTAGAGTAAATTTGAATGATGTAATTGATAGTATGCAATCAAAAGGTATAAAATTTATGAATCCTCTTAAAATTGGATCTAAAGAAAGAGCAGGTGAAAAAGGAAGATAGGTGAATTAATAGAGATAAAGGAACTAAAGCAACCTGAAAACTACATAAGCTACAAAAATTGTGAAGGAAGTAGTAGTATTAGGTTTATGAACTATAAATCTGCATCGATGAAAGACACATGGTCTTTTATGTCAGAAGCAGAAATTAGTGATGATAGGAAGGTGTAACTAAATGCATGGAAATGGCTAATTTAGATAATGAAATAATTCATTGGGAAAAGAAACTAAAGCATATTGCATGGGAATATAGTAATTCGATCATAAAAGATTGGCCGAAGATAAGAGAAAGAGAATTGTTTATCATTAGGGAAATTGCAAGGCTAAATAAAGTAAAGAATGATAAAATATTAGCCACTAGCAATTTAACCATGCCAAATAAAACTACATCAACAGAAAGGAGAGAAAATACTAGTAGTAATAATAAAAATGTTATCATTAATAATAACAAAGATAAGAATATTGCTCAAAAAGAAGAAGTTGTTAGTGAAGATGAGCAATGGGATATAAATAATAAGTTATTACTAAAAAACTATGAGGAGGAAGAAGAATTAATGAGAGAAATGTTGATAGAAAATGAAAATTATGATGATTTGGAACAAAATAGTGATTTTTATAACTCACTAGATGATGTGAGACTGCAGAACTTGGATAATGCAATGGAAGTTATGGAAGTAGAAAATAGTAATAAAAGAAGAAAAGGATATGGAGAGTCCTCAGGAAAAAGAGAAGGAGAAAGAGAAAGACCTACGAGATCAGCTACACAATGGCCTCCAGAAAAAGATGACTACCAACCTACGTATATCCCTGGAGAATTTAGATATATGGGTTCTAAAAGAAGAGATTTTGAAAAGCCAGTGCAATTTCAAAATTATAATAATGACGGCGCTATATTAAACCTAGCAGTTCATGACCCGATAGATTCGCTGAATATAATTAGCATTTGGAAAGTTTTAATAGTTCTAAAATATATACAAAAGTAGTATAAAATAGGTACCAATGTAGAAGACCGAATATTCATAAGAGTGGACGGGCTCGACTGGTCTCGGAATCACGAGTCCTCCATTTTGCGTTGGGATATGAACTACAGCAGGTATTGTCAGGGGTATTGGTTGCGTGAAAAGTGAAGTACTTGTTTAAGTAGGTGATGGGCGGACCCATAGTTTCAGCCGGCGTTCATTCGTTGATGTCCTGTACCAACGTGAACCACTAAGTCACTCCTGGTGCTTACACGCCACCGTCGAAGGCTGGGTAGTACACGTCCTTTAGTTTTGCATGTTCTAATCTTCACACTCCTCCATATCATATCCATGATGTCCATTCAAAAGCGCAACTTAATTAATATTTTGTATAAACATAATGCAATCGAGCAGTGCATTATTAAATTTGGTTGTTTTTCGGATACATTCTTTCCGGTTTGGTCTATAAGCAGGGCACATATTTTCAGGTAAAAAATATTTACGAATATATTTGTAGGTAGTTTTTTTGTGAATATATTATCGGTAATTGCACTAGGTAAACAAGTAGGAATATTATATTTTTATGTTTAGATTCATCATGAAATGAAAATTCTAAATATATTTTTTAAATGACATGAACACACTTGTGATATCCTAGTTTCTAATTTACCAAAGCAAAAGAAAAAATTTGTCGGAAAACTATGGCACTATGAAATTACATGGTCGTGAAAAATAGAAGTAATCTTCATATTCTATTGTTAAAACCATCCGAAAATTCATAGGAGCGCTCGTCCTCGCCTGAGCACACTATTAGTGATTCTGGTTCGCGTTGAGATCTGCACCAATGCACATATTTAAAGTGTAGTATGTGAGAGCAAGCGGGCAAATATTAAACTATTCCTACTGCTGGTGATGGACCTGCCACATAGCATATCTCCAAAATACCACTCGCATCCCAAGTTGTACCACTCGCCAAAATACTCATTTGCGACATGGCGAATTTAAGAAAAAATGACCTAGTGACATGTGACATGGAATTTTCATAAAAACTTTGCCATGTCACCTGGACAAATTTTCTTACACTTCCCTGCACATGGCAAATTTCTTACCCGCAACATTTTTATTGAACTTACCATGGAAAATTTATTACACTATATTTTGGCATGGCAAACTTGCTTTGTGATTTATGTTCACTTTTTATATAGTTTTTGACATGGATCATGGAAATTCTTTTTGTACATAACATGTATACCACAATATTTTTTGTTTGCCACCTGAGAAAATATAGGTAAAATTGTTTTTGCGACATGTAAAATTCAGGAAATATCGATCTTGTGAGCATTTTCAGAAGAAAAAAATACCCACGTGGCAAGTTCACTTTATTTTTGAATTATTTGGATTGTTTCTAACAGGGGGAGTCGATATGTATATGAGCATGTTGCTTTGGGATCCTAACAGTATCAGTAGCATGACGGCACAATATTTGCATCAAATAACGAGTTAATAATTCCAACGAATATCAATCCCCGCAAAAAATGAATATCAACCAAAAAGAGGACGTTCATCTTCATTTTGCAACGCTGCACCAACTGAGCAGTACGACAACCTGCCGTGACGGCAATGCCTCAAGTCCGTCTGCCCCAACACACAGGCCCACGCATGCATGTGCACTGTTCCCTCGGTGTATACAAACCAGTATTTTCATTGGCCATTATTGTCGTGCCCACGCACATGTGTGCCATTGGTCCATATAAGCAGAGCAGGCAAGCTCGTCCGCCGTAATGCTGCTCTCTCGGTAGAAGACATGTGTTAACATATCTTGAAACATTTTTAGGGGAGTCAGTAAAATTTCTATGGGAAATATGGGTAGAGTCATACCCTAATCAATATGAAGAATTAAAAAGAGCCGTCAGTAATCCTAATAACTTCACAAATGTCATTTCAAATATGATCATAGCTGAAGATGCAGAAGTAGGACATACTTCATTACAAAATGAAAGATCAAGAGAAATAGAAAAATTAACACTAACTAGCTGGAAAGTCATAAAAGAATTGTCCCCGCCTTACTTATATGATGCTACAACTTCTAAGCAAGGGTTTAATGTAGGTGTAGTAGAAAGATATTTTAATAAGTTGCCCGACCCTCTAAGTTCCATAATATTTGAGGAATATAAAAAAGAAACAACAGGAAATATAGTAAATATATCCCAAGTCATAACATTTGTTTTTAAGCAACTAAGAAAGGTATGTACGGGTATACAAGCCCAAACATTTATGAAGAAAACATATTACAATTTTTGCAATAACATTGTCCAAATGCCATTAACATATGGAGAAGAAAGGCTTAGGAAAAACAAATATTATAAACCACAAAGGAGACATAATAGAAATTTCAGAACAAAGAAAAGATATTTTTTAAGAAGGTCAGATAATAGAGCTCCATTCTTACTTAAAAGAAATGTAAGAAGATATAATCCTAAGAACTCTTATGATAAAACATGCAGGTGTTTCATATATAACTCTCCCGATCACCTAAGTAGAATTTGCCCTAATAAAGATCAAAAGAGATACTCCAATAAATATGAAGAATAAGAGAGAGTATTAATGAGAATATATTAGTATGTGATGATGAAATAAAAGATGACGAGTCAATATATTCAATCATAGAAACAGATGAAGTAGAAAATGAGACTCGAGAATATGAATCAAGTGAAGATGAAATAGACCTAATAGATGAAGTAGCATGTTTAAAAATTGAAATGTTGAAACAAGTAGATTGTGAACATGATTGTATTAAAGGAAAAGGTGATTATAACATAAAATGTGCTTTATGTATATTATCCAAGCCAAGATAATAGGTTCACATGTAGCTTATGCTTAAAACAAGCTTGTACCTCCTTTCTAAGAGCCAATAATCAGAAGTGAAGGTAGGAAATAGAGTTTGAGCCAGAAGAAAGTATATTATCTAGCAGGGTTAGAAACTTAAAAAATTAGATAAATAAGCTAGAAGCCGAGCTAGAAAAACTAAAAGATGAGTTAGAAAATAGTAAAAAGCAAAATAATATTGTTACAAAAAACACGTATATGAAATAAAAATGGTAATGGTAAGAGATAAAAAAGCAGACAAACTAATACAATTAAAAGATGCAATAACTAGTTTTGGAAATAAAATATGTCGTTCAACTACCATTCAAAGAAGTGCTAGGGATAAGGATCCCAGTTATAAATAGTTCTAAAGCCAAACATTTACTACAAAATATAGGCATTATTAGATACTAGGTTGCAATAAGAACACCATACATGATAAATATTTTTTGAGATGTCCCGATATAGTCGAAACCATAGATGATAATAAGCTGAAGTATCTACTGATATGTCAGGAATAAAGAAGAACCATAACCAGTTGGCATATAACATTGAAGCTTACATTAATGGCACAAACTATATAATAGATGGAATTACAATAAGAGATATGTCAGTAGTCAATGATGATATGATAATAGGGTTAAGTTTTTTACAACAATCTTTACAAAGCATGATTATACATGAAGATGGGGTTACATTTATCACATATCAAGATAATGTTTCATACATATCCGAAGTGCGAAAACAAAGAAGGGCGTTGCAAAATGTGGAAATATCTAATTTAGATAAGGAATATAGCGCAAGTTCACATCTCCTCATCTTCTATAAAGAAGAATCTAGTGAGAGCATAGAGGAATATCACATAGAAAATACATGTACAAATTGTATAGTGATACAATCATTTTCGCCAAATTGGTATAGAGATATAATGTCCAAAAAGGATATAGACAAGGTTGCGCAAAGACTAGAAAATATACAAATTATTAGGGAAATACCAATGAAACATTGGGATAAAAACTCCATAGTTTGTAAAATAAATATCATAACCCAGATTATATAATTAAGTCAGGGCCAATAGAAGCTACTCCTAAAGATATTGAGGAGTTCAAAATGCATATTGAAGAGATACTAAAATTAAAAGCAATAAGAGAAAGCAAAAGTCTTCATCGGCCTGCTGCTTTTATAGTTAGAAACCATGGTGACGAAGTGAGAGGTAAATCAAGGATGGTAATTAATTTTAAAAGGCTTAATGGTAATATAGTAGATGATGCGTACAATATACCTAATGAGCAAGAATGGATCAATAGAATACAAGGAAGCAAATATTTCTCTAAATTTGACATAAAAGCAGGGTTTTGGCAAGTGAAAATGGCCCGCCTTTACTTGTCCACAAGGCCATTATCAATGGCTACTAATGCCATTTGGTCTAAAGGATGCACCTGCACTAATTCAAAGGAAAATGCAAAATATATTTAATGAGAATCAAGCATTTATATTGGTATACATAGATGATTTGTTAGTATTTTCAAAATCATACAAAGAGCATATAGCCCAACTCGAAGTGGTTTTTCAAAAGGTAGAACAAAATGGGCTCATATTATCCAAAAACAAGATGGAAATTTGAAAAGAAAGAATAGATTTCCTTGGCCATGAAATAGGAGAAGGAAAGATATATTTACAAGAACATATTGCAAAGAAAAAATATTAGAGTTTCCTGATAATATAAGTGATAAAAATATTGTACAGCAGTTCTTAGGAATTGTAAACTATGCAAGAAACTATATAGATAACTTAGCAAAGCTAGCAAGACCTTTATGTGCTCAATTAAGAAAAAATGGTCAAAGATACTTCAACTCTGAAGACATAAAATTAGTAAAGGGCATCAAGGAAAAATTCAAGAATTTAAAACCCCTAGAATTGCCTTTAGAAGACAATTATTTTATAATTGAAACATATGCATCTAAGGTAGGATGGGGTGTTATATTAAAACAAAAACCTAATAAATATTCCCAAAAAGCAGATGAAAAAATATGCATATATGCTTCAGGAAGTTACAAATTAAAGATGGTAATAATATTGATAGGGAAATCCTTGCAGTTGTAAATGCAATAAATGCATTCATGTTATATCTAGGATTTAAAGAATCTACAGTACGAACTGATTGTGAAGCCATATGTCGACATTACAATAAAATCAATATTAAGAAAATCTCAACCAAAGGATGGGTCTTATTTGAAGACACCATAGCTGGGAATGGTTATAAAGTTATTTTTTAGCATACTAAGGGAATGGATAATACCTTACATGACATATTTTCTCGTGAATCAAATTTACAAAAATGAAGAAAGGGTCACTCCCCATCAGGGATGAATGCTACTTCTTTGGAGAAGAAAACAAGTTGAACATATTTCAACCTAATACATTCAATTTCAAGCCAAAGGCCCATATCAAGCTTGATGACATTCAATGGTGCATACTAGATAATTTCTGGCACCAATATACCATCAAGAGATAGGAAAAGGATATATGCTATCAATTCGTAGTAGTTTGGCAGAATATTTTAACCAAATGAACAGACATTTGCCAAAGCCAGAAAATAGTTGAAATATAAAAAGGAGAAATATTGTGTATTTCATTTAATGGACCAGGAATATATTTACATGGGAAGACTTTATGATAGAGAAGATAGACGCAAAATGAAGAGGAGAATATGATAGTATAAATGAAGCCTTGTTCTGTAATTTTGAATGTTAGGTCTTCTCCTCTTCGTTTTGCGTCTATCTTCTCTATAATAATATCTTCCCATGTCAAATGTATTCCTGGTTTATTTCAATCAAACAAAATATATAATATTTCTCCTTTTTGTATTTCAACCTTTTTTGGCTTTGGCAAATGTCTGTTCAAATTATTCTGCCAAGCTATTGAGAATTGATAGCACATATCCTTTTTCCTCTCTCATGATGGTATATTGGTACTAGAGATTATCCAATATGCCCCGTTAATGTCATCAAGCTTGATATGGGCCTATGGCTTGAAACTGAATGTATTTTCCTAAATATGTTTAGCTTGTTTTCTTCTCCAAAGAAGTAGCATTCATCCCTGGTGGGGAGTAATCCTTTCTTCATTTCTGTAAATTTGATGCACCAGAAAATATCGCAGGTAAGGTATTATCCTTTCCCTTAATATGCTAAAAATAACTTTATAACCATTCTCAGCTATGGTGTCTCCAAATAAGACCCATCTTCTGGTTGAGCTTTTCTTACTATTAATTTTGTTGTAATATGGACATATGGCTTCACAATTTGTTCGTACTACAAATTCTTTCAATCCTAGATATAACATGAATGTATTTATTACGTTTACAACTGCAAGGATTTCCCTATCAATATTATTCACTGTCTTTAATTTGTAACTTCCTGAAGCATAACTGCATATTTTTTCATCTGCTTTTGGCGAGTATTTTTTAGTTTTTTTGTTTTAATATAGCACCCCATCCTACCTTAGATGCAACTGTTTCAATTATAAAATAAATGTCTTCTAAACAAAATTCTAGGGGTTTAAAATTCTTGACCTTTTCCTTGATGGCCTTTACTAATTTTATGTCTTCGGAGTTGAAGTATCTTTGACCATTTTTTTCTTAATTTAGCATATAATGGTCCTGCTAACTTTGCTAAGTTATCTACATAGTTTCTTGCATAGTTTACAATTCCTAAGAACTACTATAAAACCTTTTTATCACTTATATTATCAGAAAACTCTAATATTTTCTTTGCAATATATTCTTGTAAATATATCTTTCCTTCTCCTATTTCATGGCAAAGGAAATTTATTATTTCTTTGCAAATTTCCATCTTCTTTTTGGATAATATGAGCCCATTTTCTTCTACCTCTTGAAAAAACACTTTAAGATGGGTTATATGCTCTTTGTATGATTTTGAAAATACTAACAAATCATCTAGGTTTACCAATATAAATGTTGATTCCCATTAAATATATTTTGCATTTTCCTTTGAAATAGTGCAGGTGCATTCTTTACACCCAACGACATTACTAGCCATTCATAATGTCCTTGTGGACAAGCAAAGGCGGTCCAAAGAATAGATTCTTCGGCCATTTTCACTTGCCAAAACCCTGCTTTTAAGTCGAATTTAGAGAAATGGTTGCTTCCTTCCATTCTATTGATCCATTCCTGCTTATTAGGTATATTGTATGCATCATCTACTATATTATCATTAAGCCTTTTAAAATTAATTACCATTCTGGATTTACTGCTCACTTCTTCAGCATGGTTTCTAACTATAAAAGCACCAGACCAATGAGGACTTATGCTTTCTCTTATTGCTTTTCATTTTAGTAACTCTTCAATATGCATTTTGAACTCTTCAATATCTTTAGGAGTAGCTTCTATTGGCCCTGACTTAATTATAGAATTTGGGTTCATGATATTTATTTTACAAACTGTAGAGTTTTTTATCTCAGCATCACATAATCTATGCTTCATGGCTAGAGGTCCTGAATCTGGCCTTACTAATTGGAGGGTTTTGCCTCTTCTAAGGAAGCCTTTAGATATATGTCCATTTTTCTGAATTAATATTTCTCGTAGAGGTAACAATTCTGGATCATGATAGCACAAATTCTTTGTTGTTTTGAACACTATTTAGTTTATCTAAAATCTGGATTAATAGCTGGAAGATTGTGCTATTTTTTCTTATTATTACTTTCGAGTCTTCTTTTGGCGAGTCATGATCAGAATAACCGATGGAAGGCAATAAGTATTTGGCTCCTTCGTTCAATGCTTGGCTATATTCAGTCATATAATTATGAGATAATCAAAGTTTTAACCTCTTGCACTAACTTTTTTATTTCAAGTCTATGTTGCCTTGTTTCAGTGCGTGGGAGTGACTCTTTGCCTTTACTTAGGTAATGGCCTATTGATAACACTTCTTCTTTAATATAATCTTTATTATTGCAAATTATATTATGTTTTGCTTTTGCTTCCTCTAGCTTATGTAAAGCTAGATCAATTTTATTATTCAATCCAGAATACTTATCCGCAAGTGTTTGGTATTCTTTAAATAAACTATCATTTTTTGTCTAAATTATCTTGTCTTTTTCCCCAAGATATGTAAAAGTTATATATCAAATCGACGACTGTATTTAGCTGACTATGAGATGTATGCCAAATGTGCCCTTTAGAGAGATTTATTATGCACCTTATGTTAATATTTTTCTTAGTATTTATTAATTTACTTGTGCTAACTTCTAAGTTTAAATACTTTAACCATTCGATGATTAAACGCTGGACCTGATACCAACATTATAGCAATAAAAATAATTGAAAATTGAAAAACAATATCATCTCAGATTTTAATTAGGCTAATATGTCATTAGGTGAAAGCAGTGGACAGGTACGCGTTTTCTATCTGAATAGTATTCACTATTTACTAGGTAGGGCACTATTCACAATAGCGTTTGCTATTCACTACATTATTCGGAATAGTATTTCACTATTCACTAACAATATTTAATTCTTTGCTACTATTTGCATGTTCTATATTCACTAAGCTGGTTATCTTCTAGATGCAAGATCTATTAAAGGCTGGCGAAGCCAATAATACGATCGACAGTGCGCAGTGATGTAAAATGCTACTCAGTACTCACCATATTTTTTATTATATTATTTCAGATGTAGCTAGGTTCATTCAGTTGATGTTTTTAACTACAAACTTATGGGGTAGATTCTTATCGTCTTTCCACGCAGTTACACCCGAAGGGAACACTTCTATAGGGAAAAAAGATTCTCAATCAAACGCTACACAAGGCTAAACAGAGAACTACCGATAGAAGTTTCTCCTATAGGATCCCTAGCATAAGAACACGTCCCATAAATTCATAAATAAAAATACCAAGTGAAGCATGAAACTACATCACTTCCACAACATAATTTACATATGGCTTTCCCTTTCGGGAGGACCCGGAGGGATTACGCAAGCTAAGAAGGATACCTTAGTATTTTTCGAGATTACAACACCTTCTTGGCCATTCTACTAGTGGTGGTGGTGGTACTAGTGATAAGGAAGCCTGGAGTGCTCTGGAGACTGCACTTCTTGCTTGAAGTTGTGGAATCCGTCTCTTATATGTGTTCATTGTGTCACTCCTCCTGGGCGGACATCTCATTTTATAGCCGCGAGAGAGGCCTTCGGGAGCCTTCACTTCTTTATTTTATATGTAGTAGCATGCATGCATGTCCTTCTAGGGTGGATGAGAGTGAGAGATTGTGCCCAGACATGGTCCAATCTTCAGGAATCTTTCAAGTCATTGCTTTTTTCACGTGAGCATTGTCTCTCAGTGAATAATTGCCTAGCATCTGCTTGTCATCTTCGATCTCCAGCCATGCAAATCTTCATGCAATTAGCCTTCAAATAAATAACATCTCCTGCCATCAAGAATCCTTATGTCGGTGCATGCGTACATACATGCCGAAGTTGTTTTACTATTTCATCATTTTATTATTATTATTATTATTATTATTATTATTATTATTATTATTATTATTATTTTACAAGGGTCTTCCCTGCCCATATATTTGATAATACATTATCAATATTCAAAATCGCTCATATCGGGATTTCTATCAATATTCTGCGTGGTCCTCCGTGCTAGAATAATTGATAGTAATATCAATTAAGGTGTGTGTGTGTTGAAAGTGTGTGTGTGTGTGTTGAAAGTGTGTGTGTGTGTGTGTGTGTGTGTGTAATAATTATAAAGGGGCAATTGCTTCGGGCGATAATCATCAAAATTGCCCTCAAAGTTGCAAAATACTACCCACCGATGCCATCTATAAGTGATTAAAAAAACATTTCACACAAGAAAATTCCCACCTGAACCGGCCCATGTAGTAGGAACATTCTATACTGCACTCTACACGTTGGGGGAAGACACGGCGCCCCTGTTTGGGCCGGTCCATGTCTGCGCGGAATGTTTTTAAAATTTCCTTTTTCTTTTCCTTCTTTGGTTTTTTCTACTTTAAATTATTTGGGACTTCAAAAAAGATACGAAAATTAAAAAAATGAAAATTTTGAAATATTTTTTCAAAATTCACAAATGTCTGTGCATTTTGAAAATGTTCGTAACTTTTAAAAAATGTTAAGGAAATCAAAAAATGTTCACGATTTTTATAAAAGTTCGTGTATTAAATATGTTCATGAATTGAAAAGTATCCTAAAAATTCAAAAAATGTTTATGACTTAAAAAATAGTTTATTGATTCATAAAATAGTCACTAATTCAAAAAGTAATAATGTATTTCAAAAAATATTCATTAAATTAAAAATGTTCATGAATTAAAAAAATGTTCCACCAATTTAAGAAAAAATGTTCGTCTATTCTAGAAATGTTCGCCTATTCAAAAACAATGTTTGCAAATAGTGTAAAATGTACATGAATTCAAAAAATGTTCACGAATTTGAAAAATGATCATGATTTTGAAAATTGTTCATGGTTTTAGATATGTTCGTAAGTTTAAAAAAATGTTCATGATTTTTTTTTAAATTCACGATTTTACGAAAGTAAGAAGTGGTATCTTGGTGATGCAGCAAAATGTGGTCATGGCTATTGGAGATTATGAAAAAAAATATTGTTGCAACGCACAGGCCATTTAGCTAGTACTGATAGAAGTTTGCACGCTCATACTACTCCACATCTATATGTACATGTATAATTGTTTCCTTTTTTGAGATTTCAAAATACTGTTTTTCTCTAACGTTTTGTTGACGCTCAAAAATGGCATGATCGCGAAGAGTGACTTGAGTCTATAATGGGATGAGGCTAAAATTATGAGTTCATGTCACCATTTGATGGCCCTCTTCAAGATGATCGAAATAAGTATGAAGATGGACCAAAACGGAGCTCAAGTGCAAAAGATATGACGATTTTGGAGATACCCGTGTTGACACCAGACTGAAGAATGGCATGAAACCTAATTAAGACAGCCTCGGATGGAAAAAGCTACAACTGCAAAGTTGTGCGTCTCGTCGAAACGGTGGATTTTGATATAAAAATTGTCTTAATCCGAGGTCGTATGCAACGTGTGGAGACAAAACAAGGTCAGAAACAGAAGCTGCAGAGTCATTTCGGACCGACCGAGTTGATTTGATCGGTGAGACCGAGTTGGTCCGAAAGTTTACCAGAGAGTTGGCAATGTTGACTTGGTAGGACCGAAATGAACCAATCGGTGAGACCGAGTTGGTCCGAGAAATTGCCAAAGATTCCTGTCCGAGTTAGGTTAGGGTTTTTGACGTTTTGGATGGACTTTTTAGTCCTTTTCTTGTACGGGAAGTCCAGCCGCCTCATAAATAGATGAGAGGTGACGGCCGATTGAACAACACACAATTGAACAAATCTATCTACATCTTTTACCTTTACTTTTCCTTCTCCCTTGTTCTTCTTCTTCTTCCTCGTTCTTCGTTCGTTCTTCTTCATTGCAGGGCGGCGAACCTTGAGGCCCTAGGGGCGATCAAGTCGACCTAGGGCAGCCCATAGCCGCCACGCGCCTTGACGGGGTTCCTCCCGGGCGTGTGGGGTTTCGGATCTACAAAAGCGCCCGCCGGATTGTCTTGCGTACCGCACTTCCGGCGGGTCTCCTTCGACGTGAGCTGCGATGCATCACCCCCGGCATCGAGGGTACACGGTGATGTGTTCGTGTGCGAACACACTTTTTGGCGACTCCGCTGGGGACAAAGCTTCGAACGATCTCCGGCCCGTTCTTTCTACGAAGAGATCGTCATCAAGAAGTTGTGATATAGAAAGGTAATATGAATACCCAATTCCCCTTTGTAGATGCAAATAATCCATATGTTGTTGCTGGATCACCTAATGAGCATAATGTATCGGCTAGCCCTAGTTTTATCAATCATTCATCTAATTATGCGCAAGGGCCGATGCAAAGTAATCTTCATGCTTCAAATTCTTATAATTTTAGCAACGTACAACATATGTATCTAAACTCTCATGCATCGGCAACCCCACAAATCCATATGCCGATGAACAACATGATGGGTTTGGTTAATCAATTTGAAACACCCCATGTTAAAATTTCCAATAGCATACAAGAAAGTCTTTCACCTTTTTATTCATCGGCAACTGATTTGCGATATGTGAATCCAACCATGCCGATCAATGAGAGAATTGGTCATGCTACTACTAGCTATTTGGCCAGTTACTCTCAACCGTCATATGCCACACCTCATGTTAGTAATTTTTCGGCACCATACACAACTGTAGATGCTCATAATTTGGCTTCACACCTTCCTGGTCATAGCCGAATGAATGTAAATTTTACAGGAGCAGTTGTGCCCAATATTGTAGAAGATGAGGTAGTAGTGACTGCATTGAAGAGTTTAGCCCAAAATAAGAGGATTAGTGCTCTTTGCCTTGAACAACATGAAAATGGGCTATTTCCTGATTATGCCGCAATAAAAGCTAGAGTTTTGCAAGAAGATGAATCTTTGCCAATTGATAAAATTGGCGAGCAAAAACATGGTTTTACAACAAAGCATATGCCTTCACCTAGTATTACATCATATTATACACCCCCTACACAATTGCAAAATTTCAGCAACCCTCGTGTGTCATTGCCGAAAGAATCTAAAAACATTGGGGGCAATCATACCCGGAGTGGGCTGAAATTGAGAAAAAACTTAAAGCCAATTTTGCCGCTCGCCGTCATAAACAAATAGAGAAGGAATTGGCTCAAATAAAAGAAGCATTGCCAATTGGTAGAATCAATGAAAAGAAGGATGATTCGGAACATGAAGGTGCTTCGGTTGAAAAAGCCGAATCAAGTAGTTTATATTCTGAGTCCATCAAACCCAAAGCGGCAAGCATTATTGAGAAAGGGCATCGCAAGCATAGCAAAACGACCGTGCTTGATTTTTCTGAAGTTAAGGGAACCTACTTCCTGCCCTATGAGTTCCGTGCCGTAGAAATTGACAAGCCTCAAGCACAAGAGCAAGTAGCCGAACAAAGTTCGGCTGATAAGGATCTTCAAGGTAATGATGCACGAAATAAAGAAAAAGATGATGAAAAGGCGTTGGAGAGTCATCCAAAGACGGAGCAAGATGTTCTTCAAGTGGCACCACCATCATGCTCTCCCAACATATTTGAAGAGGTATGCATAGAGAGTAATTTACCTATTTTCAGATTTGGTTGCAACTTCATTATTGATGCATCTATAAGAAATATTCTCATAAGTACTTTTGAAAGACCAATGAAGAAGGGTAATTTACTTGTTAGCAATAAAATTGTTATGGAACATATCGGTCCACCCATTGCGCCATTTATAAAGACCGATAATGACTTATTGCTACAGCGAAAGCTTTCCCCGTTGCTTTATCTAAAGTTCATATCTAGTTGGGTAGCTTTGCTTATTTCGTACTTGGCTTGCACTTGGTCTCAACTGAGACATGTATGTTCTAAATATCTTTGTTTCAGAAATTTAAAGCCAAGGTTAAATTCTATTGAGAAAACCGATGCTAATATAGTATCTTATCGAAAGACATCGGATATAGAGTGGAAAACACAATGCATAGCCGAATGGGGAGATTCCAAATCTGAACCATTTGTTTGCTTATCTCCAAAGCCGTTCACACAACAAGATCGGCTAGAAAACAAGAAGTATACCTTCAATTCAAGCATGTGTGATCAAATATTTGATTTATTGCTAAAAAATAATTACATAAGAATTCTTGATCACCATGTTGAGCCATCTATCCAAGGACGAATGTATTGTAAGTTGCATGATTCGTTCAAGCATAATTTTGAGGATTGCAACATGTTCCGTCAAATAGTTAAATCGGCCATTGAAAAAGGACGATTGAAGTTTGTTGAAACACCAAGAGATGACCAGTCTATTCCGATTGGTCCCGATGGCAAAAAGTTTTTGCATCGGCTGCTTCAAGCCGATCCATTCAAGTAGAAGGTAAAAACTGCAGGTGATGGGATCAAGCTTTCAAGTAAAGAAGTGGTTGAAGATCATAATGAACATAATCTTGAGGGCAAGTCCATCGAAGCTACAATGAAGATACCAAGGACTGGGGGCAGCAAGCAAATCCAAAGATCGGTGCAAGCACAACCAAAGAAAACAAAGGCCGACGTAAGCACAAAGGTAAAAAGCCGAAAGTCACTTTCGCACAACTATTGGAAAAATATCAGAAGATAAGTGAGAAGAACATTGCTTATCGGCCAACTAATGCAAAAGCATCAAGATCACCCCCTAGGCGCAAACCCAAGGATCGATATTGGCAAGAAGAGAATTTGAATGCAACTTGTTCATATCCTTACTTTGGGCCGCCAATGCCAATGTCGTGGATGCCTCCCTATGCTCATGTAGATCCATATCCATCATAGGACAGGTATGATACAAGGGAACACTCTCCATCTTATTTTAGAACATCTCACCAATATTATGTAGCTCCAAGAAAAACAACATTTGAACAATCACATGTTAAAGACTGTTTGAATCATAGGGAATCGATCTGGAGCTCAAGGAAGAAGAAAGAGGTAGTCAAACAAGTTTACCGCGCTAAAAGAGATGGTCGTAAGAGTGCTACTTCAGGTTTGATCTCAAATGAAAAAGAGCCAATGAAAGTGTTGACATTGGCTACTAAAGGCAATGAGATGAATCAACCAATTATTGAGAGTCAAAGTGCCAAATCTAAAGAAAAGAAGTTGAGAGTGCACAAGGCCAAGAAAGAATTGCCATTGGTCAAAACAGAATCACAGCCGAGATGCCCACTTGGCTTATCATATTGGCAAAAGAAGAAATTATAAAATCTTAGTGCACAAGAGCTGAAAAAGAAGAATATGGCATGGGTTCCCAAGAAGATCAATCAAGACAAAAATGATGTGCATACTTCTATTGCAACAAGTACAATAAAAGTGAAGAAGGAAAAGAATGAAAGCAACAAACAATTAAGCTGAAGGTGCGCATCACAACATCAAAATCTTTGGTTAGCACATCATCCATTTTCTTCAACCATGCCGTTGATATCTTTGCCATGGAATTCATCCCTAGGTATGATCAATTACCCTCCATGGATTTATTTTGATCCATGGATGCAACATAATTTTCTATATCATGAAAGGGTATTACCGAATTACTATACATTTGGTTAGTTACATTGTTGCTAATATAAAGGGCCGAAATATTTTATTCCTATTTTATTTGTTTATTTCGGCTATACATACTTTGGTGGGTGAATTCTACATGGACCTCATGTTAATGGCCGATATTTATCTATCGCCCTAAGAATATGTCAAAGCATGGCCGGTGTAGTATATTAACATCGTCCTTAGTTCAATTGGAGACCAAAACAAGCCTCATGCCGCTTAAAATATTTTTTCACAATGATCAAAGCCGAATATAAAATTTTATTTGGTTTGGATCTTTTGGTTGCCATAGGTGCTATACATATTGAGGCTTTGGGTGATTCGTTATGAGTAGTACAACAAATATTCAAGAGTTATCAATGTTTTGACGAATCACTTATAGTTTACTTGAGGTATGTCTAGGTGCAAAATTTACCTTGGGTTCCTTTAACATTGTTCATATTTCTAGACATGACAATTCAAGAGAGTTGGCACAGCAAGCATCTGGCTACTATGTTAATCATGGTGTATTGCATTTATGTCAATAGCCGATGCTTAGTCTCGTCAACAGAGGTAAGGCCGAACCGAAGTCCACCGCTGCGGCCACTAATGAATTTTTTTATGCAGGCGAAAGCAACGATTTGAGAAAGTTCATTGTTGATTACCTGCAAAATCCTACCAAAAGGGTGATTAATATGGTCCGGAGGATGACCCTGAGATACATATCTATAGAACTTCATCATCGAATTGTTAACAAAGTTGAGAAGGTTTCACCCAAGTTTACATCAAGGATTCAAACAAATAATGGCCGATACATATTTATCGCCCTAAGCACATGCAAAGTGGCCGATGGAGCGTTGACATCGTCCTTATAACCAACACGGTACAAGTTATTTTTCGGCACACTACCTTTGCCGAAAAACAGGGGGGCATGTGTTGACGCTCAAAAATGGCATGATCGCGAAGAGTGACTTGAGTCTATAATGGGATGAGGCTAAAATTATGAGTTCATGTCACCATTTGATGGCCCTCTTCAAGATGATCGAAATAAGTATGAAGATGGACCAAAACGGAGCTCAAGTGCAAAAGATATGACGATTTTGGAGATACCCGTGTTGACACCGAATTGAAGAATGGCATGAAACCTAATTAAGACGGCCTCGTATGGAAAAAGTTACAACTGCAAAGTTGTGCGTCTCGTCGAAACGGTGGATTTTGATATAAAAATTGTCTTAATCCGAGGTTGTATGCAATCTGTGGAGGCAAAACAAGGTCAGAAATAGAAGCTGCAGAGTCATTTCGGACCGACCGAGTTGATTTGATCAGTGAGACCGAGTTGGTCCGAAAGTTTACCAGAGAGTTGGTAATGTTGACTCGGTAGGACCGAAATGAACCAATCGGTGAGACCGAGTTGGTCCGAGAAATTGCCAAAGATTCCTGTCCGAGTTAGGTTAGGTTTTTGACGTTTTGGATGGACTTTCTAGTCCTTTTCTTGTACGGGAAGTCCAGCCGCCTCATAAATAGATGAGAGGTGACGGCCGATTGAACAACACACAATCGAACAAATCTATCTACATCTTTTACCTTTACTTTTCCTTCTCCCTTGTTGTTCTTCTTCTTCCTCGTTCTTCGTTCGTTCTTCTTCATTGCAGGGCGGCGAACCTCGAGGCCCTAGGGGCGATCAAGTCGACCTAGGGCAGCCCATAGCCGCCGCGCGCCCTGACGGGGTCCCTCCCGGGCGTGTGGGGTTTCGGGTCTACAAAAGCGCCCGCCGGATTGTCTTGCGAACCGCGCTTCTGGCGGGTCTCCTTCGACGTGAGCTGCGGTGCATCACCCCGGCGTCGAGGGCAGGAGCGGAGACAGGGAGGGGCGAGCAGGGGTCAGACCCCTGCCAATCTCTCGCCCCCCTCAATGAATTGTAGTAGGTACTATGTACTGTAGATGCCTAATGACCGCGACTAATTACATAATTAGCCCATATATTAACAATTAACTTAAATTTCACCAGAATAAAGAAAAGCCCATAACCCAATAACTCATGTACGGTGGTTGTATGTGGCTGGCTATTATTTAGCCATAGGCCAGTGTCGAATCCATCAGATCGAAATTGATATGTGCCTTCCTACGGCGTGCGTGCGTGTGCTGCACATCCGCTAGGGCGTTCGCCACCGCCGCCGCTGCCGCTTGCCATCAGCGTGTTCTGCCCAGGGGCCAGGGCTTTGCCATTGCCGCTGGCCACTACTCGCCATGACAAGAACACGGTACATTCATCTACAGTCTGCTGTTCACGCACGGGGACGGCTAGACGCAGGCGGGTCAAATACGGTAGATGCCAGTGAGCAGTATAGATGCAGGTACACATGTACTATAAATACTAGCTTATATTGGTTACTTTTATTTATTCACATCATCCTAAAATTATGGTTTTACATGTACTGTAAGTTAAATTTGATCAAATTTATAAATGCTATGATAAAATTACAAAATTAAATAAATATGTTTTTACAAATTTGAAGAAGTTTGACTTATGAAAAGCCTAAAATTCAGTTATTTCGGAACAAATAGGAGTAGATTTTTAATATAAATTATGACCTTAATCTACATGATACAGGTTTCATATAAATAGTAAATTAGTCTAGTGATTATGTATGTTTTTTATAGTACTAGTTCATGACGAAGTAAAAGATAATACCAACTAATTAATGGGGTAAATACCATTTTTTCAGTTACAAACCATAATTTTATGCTTTATCGGCGCCCTGTCATGAGCGTTAATATAATGTGATATTCCATCTTATACATCAACAATCATGTTCGCCCCCCTCATGTTCAAATCCTGCCTCCGCCCCTGGTCGAGGGTACACGGCGACGTGTTCGTGTGCGAACACGTTTTTACCAGGCTCCATGTAAGCTGGGATCCGTTTGGATTTATCGATTTCCTATGTGTCTCCTTGGCATGGTTTTAATGTCAATAATTCGATTTAACTACGAATGAAAGCTTGAAAACCTTGTACTAACATGCTCAGCAGCTCAGGCTTAATAAAGCCTAATACAAAATAACATGGACATCATGACGTGTCAATTCAAGAAATTACACAACCAAACTATGAAACAAAACGATTGAAATGTCGACTTAATCTTGCCTCTGCATAAATCTGTAATAATTTTCCTTCTGGGTGTATGAGGCCAGCCTGAAGTATGTATAGCTCATCTTTTGGTATTTCAATATGCAATTATGCATTGGTTTGTACAATCTTCGTTCAAGCACGTTCCTCCTTTCCATCAGCAGAGAAGTTGAAACTAAACCGCATGCACACGCGCGCGCACGGACACACGCACACGCACTAGGCATGCAGCACGGAGGACGACTCTTATTTGGGAACTGATTTATATTTTCCCTCCACGCAATTCCAGAAATAAGGCACTATTTTATTTATGAGTATCAGGTGGATGACTTGATTAACAAAGCCCGGCGTAGGAGAGTAAATTCGCCTGTCTTTTTATTCCATAAACACAACGCGGGTGCAGTACAATACATCCGTACACTGACCAGTACGTCTTTGGAACAAGCACACCATAAACACACATCAACACATACGTAGCTTGCAAGAACACAGGGCTAGCTGCGTTCCTCAAGAACACACACTATAAGCAGATTAACTAGGCACGTGCAGGCGTACACGCTGCTGCATCCGGTGGATGCATGGTCGGCTCAGTGGTGCACCTCCGCCTCAGCGCGGTACATGGGCTCCGGGACCTCGTCGGCGCGCGAGCAGCACCGGCAGCCGCCGTAGTACCCGCGGCCGCAGCAGCCCCACCGGCAGTACCCGCCGCCGCCGCGGCCTGGGTACCCGCCTCCTCCGCGGCCAGGGTACGGGTAGTACCCTCCTCCGCGACCACGCCCGGGATAACCACGGCCCGGGTAGCCGCCGCCGCCACGGTAGTAGTCCTGCACGTCGGCCGTCGGCTCCTCCTTCTTGGCCTCTGCATCAACCCATAACACTGTAAAATTCGTTTTCAAAAATCGTAACAAAACTAGCTAGTGGTGCATGGTATCTCACGAGTTTCTTCGGCCGAGGCGACGAGGAAAGCAGCAGCAAGCAGGAGAGCAAACACGAGGAGGAAACCCTTGAACGTCGCCATTGACGCCGGTCGAACCCTCTTCTCCACGCTATGTGTCTTAGTCGAACACTGTATCATGAGATTGTATCGGAGCTAGTTTGGTGAGAAGCTAATGCATGCAGCGCAAGCTTATTTATAGGCAGAGAAACCTCTAGGGTTGACGACTTGACGGTATTATCGACCTATGGGTCAACATGCAGGCTCCGAGCGGTAGCGGTTGGCGGATGGACGGCATGCATTAATAAAGCCTTCCTGTATGCATGCACGTAGCAAGAGCTCTGCGTTTATCATCTTATCTCTACAGTGCAAGTGTAGAAAATGCGAGAGAGGAGGAACAGGAGACATGCATGTGCGTGTCTAGTTGAGGAGACATACGTTGTGCATGCCAAGTTTGATTAGGCAACATCGCATGCATGAACTTATCACGCTCCAGTAGATACTCCCTCCAGTCTTTTTTACTCTGCATATTAGGTTTGTCCGAAATCAATCTCATCCAATTTTGACCAAGTTTATATAAAAAATTATAGACATTCACATAACAACACCAATATCATTAAATTCATCTTGGAATATATTTTCATATTATTATATTTATTAGATATTATAGATGGTAATAATTTCTAATATAAATTTGGTCCAACTTAGCAAAGTTTGACTTTCGGCAAATCTAATATGCAGAGTAAAAAGGACCGGAAGGAGTATATTAAAGAGGAAAGTCTATTTTTGTTTTGGTCCCTCAACTTTAAGACCCCTCCTCACTCTTGAAGTCATTTTATCGAGTTTTCTCCCTCTCCTGAAATGACTTCAATGATGATGTGACGTGGTTTTGGACGGGAATTGACACGTAGCTATCTCAGTTGATAATTTATTCTGACACATGTCACATCCTTCTTCCTCCTCACCATGACTTATTGCAAGTCATTCGATATTATCTTTTACAGTTTCTGAAGTTTTGTGTAAGGCCGATAGTTTATTTTTAACATCAAGCAATTCTTTATTGCATGGTAATTACAGTAGCATGGGTTACAAGAAGCGAAACAATTTCTGTCGGGGTTCTTTCATCCACCCATCTCACACCCCGCATATTTAGCCAGATTAGCTAATCACGGGCTACGCAATTAGCCTCTCTATGAATGTGTTCAAAAATTACATGAGAAAAGTTACACGTAATATGATAACAATCATAAAAAATCCCAGCCGCAACTCGGAAAGATCATAATGACCGCCACAATTTCATTAATTCAGCGGCATGCGTGCGCATCTCATGTAGGTTTCTTCTTCCTCCTCCTAGATATGCATAGGATATCCACCATTTTCAAAGAACCACGTGCCTGCATTTGATATGCATATCACGTCCAGAAGAAGTGTGATTAGCATGATATGGAGCTTAATTAAGGCAAACTAGCACCAAGGATCCGTGGCACAATGGTAGCGCGTCTGACTCCAGATCAGAAGGTTGAGTGTTTGATTCACGTCGGGTTCAATACCCTGATCCATGCGGTTTAATCCATTTTTCCTCGAAAGATATACAACACACTTTGTCGGTTCATCGTGCCCAAAATACAAAGATACCACCACTTCAACTTGTGTGTTCGATTCACGTCGGGTTCAATACATCGATCCATGCGGATTAATCCATTTTTCCGCAAAAGATATACCCCACACTTTGTCGGTTGATCGTGCCCAAAATAGAAAGATACCATCACTTCAACTTGTGTGTTCGATTCACGTCGGGTTCAATACCCCAATCCACGTTGATTAATCCATTTTTCCTCGAAAGATATGCCACACACCTTGTCTGTTGATCGTGCCCAAAATACAAAGATATCACCACTTCAACTTGTGTGTTCGATTCACGTCGGGTTCAATACCTCGATCCATGCGGATTAATCCATTTTTCCGCAAAAGATATACCCCACACTTTGTCGGTTGATCGTGCCCAAAATAGGAAGATACCATCACTTCAACTTGTGTGTTCGATTCACGTCGGGTTCAATACCCCAACCCACATTGATTAATCCATTTTTCCTCGAAAGATATGCCACACACCTTGTCTGTTGATCGTGCCCAAAATAGGAAGATACCATCACTTCAACTTGTGTGTTTGATTCACGTCGGGTTCAATACCCCGATCCACGTTGATTAATCCATTTTTCCTCGAAAGATATGCCACACACCTTGTCTGTTGATCGTGCCCAAAATACAAAGATATCACCACTTCAACTTGTGTGTTCGATTCACGTCGGGTTCAATACCTCGATCCATGCGGATTAATCCATTTTTCCGCAAAAGATATACCCCACACTTTGTCGGTTGATCGTGCCAAAAATAGGAAGATACCATCACTTCAACTTGTGTGTTCGATTCACGTCGGGTTCAATACCCCAACCCACGTTGATTAATCCATTTTTCCTCGAAAGATATGCCACACACCTTGTCTGTTGATCGTGCCCAAAATAGGAAGATACCATCACTTCAACTTGTGTGTTTGATTCACGTCGGGTTCAATACCCCGATCCACGTTGATTAATCCATTTTTCCTCGAAAGATATGCCACACACCTTGTCTGTTGATCGTGCCCAAAATACAAAGATATCACCACTTCAACTTGTGTGTTCGATTCACGTCGGGTTCAATACCTCGATCCATGCGGATTAATCCATTTTTCCGCAAAAGATATACCCCACACTTTGTCGGTTGATCGTGCCCAAAATAGGAAGATACCATCACTTCAACTTGTGTGTTCGATTCACGTCGGGTTCAATACCCCAACCCACATTGATTAATCCATTTTTCCTCGAAAGATATGCCACACACCTTGTCTGTTGATCGTGCCCAAAATAGGAAGATACCATCACTTCAACTTGTGTGTTCGATTCACGTCGGGTTCAATACCCCAACCCACATTGATTAATCCATTTTTCCTCGAAAGATATGCCACACACCTTGTCTGTTGATCGTGCCCAAAATAGGAAGATACCATCACTTCAACTTGTGTGTTTGATTCACGTCGGGTTCAATACCCCAATCCACGTTGATTAATCCATTTTTCCTCGAAAGATATGCCACACACCTTGTCTGTTGATCGTGCCCAAAATACAAAGATATCACCACTTCAACTTGTGTGTTCGATTCACGTCGGGTTCAATACCTCGATCCATGCGGATTAATCCATTTTTCCGCAAAAGATATACCCCACACTTTGTCGGTTGATCGTGCCCAAAATAGGAAGATACCATCACTTCAACTTGTGTGTTCGATTCACGTCGGGTTCAATACCCCAACCCACATTGATTAATCCATTTTTCCTCGAAAGATATGCCACACACCTTGTCTGTTGATCGTGCCCAAAATAGGAAGATACCATCACTTCAACTTGTGTGTTTGATTCACGTCGGGTTCAATACCCCGATCCACGTTGATTAATCCATTTTTCCTCGAAAGATATGCCACACACCTTGTCTGTTGATCGTGCCCAAAATAGAAAGATACCACCACTTCAACTTGTGAGAATCCATGCCAGACGCGCGCGGTACATCCTTTTCAACTGAAGCTATCAATTTTTATAGTTAGGATCATTACAGTCAAATGGATAATGTCTTGAAGAACATAGCCTTCGGATACAAATTGTGTATAAGACGAGATACTAGTAACTGCAGGTGGAGAGTCGTTCTTTCTTCCTGTCGAAGGAAAAGGCGATCTCGCCAGCACCCGTCGTCAGGGAGTTCATCCGCCGCCGTCCTCCGGCGGCTCCCCTCCACCGATGACGCGGTGCCGCTGAATAAAGTCTCTTCAGATCCTACTCTGACTAGACGATCGATCCTATGGTTGGGATGAATTTGGAATCCAATCTGTTCAAGTAAGGATGGTGTGGTAGCGGCGATATTCTGATGGTGGACATGTGTCTTCAGGCTCCGTCATCGCGACGGTGTTTGCTCCAACGTCGTTCGGAGCTAGGGAGGCAGTCCAGTAGCAGATGCAGATTATGGTCTGCATCGGCAGCATCTACATCTGGAAGATGGTGGATCGTATGATGGGCTCGTGGTACATGGATGGCAGGTATGGTTTCCTCCTCCGAAGTCTTAGTAATGTCGGGGTGCCAGAGCTCGAGTTCGATGGTGTGCCCGGGGTATTGCCCTGGTCTGATTCGTTCAACGGTAATGGTTTCACCTTTGGCGAGCCACCTTGGAGGATGTAAAGTTGCATATCAGCGATGGAGCCGCGTCGAGCTCAGGTGCAGAGGTGATCCTTCATTTTTTTTTCTTTGGTGGCTGCTCTGGTGGTGCCAGAGGCATGTGACAGGCGTTGATGTCAAGCTCAAAGGTTTCTTTGGTCTTGTTTGTAATTTTACTTCTTGGTTGATGTTACTTTGTGCAAAGGCTAGTGTTCTGCTATATTTCCAGCTTTGCCAGGTCGGTATGTATGTGGTTGATACTGTGATCCTTATTATATAAATGAGACATGTATTACCATGCAGAAAAAGATACAAATTGTGTATAGAATTTGGGAGTAAAAGTGATGTTGATCGTGCCCAAAATAGCAGATACCGCCACTTCAGCTTGTGAGAATCCATGCCAAACATGGTACATCCTTTTCAACTGAAACGATCAACTTTTATTGTTCGGATACATTAAACTCAACGGGATACTGGACATAGCCTTCGGATACAAATTGTGTATGTAGTATGTGGTGGGGTGAAAAGCGAAGCCCACGTCCAACATTTTAGGGTCCAAATCTTACATTATGGGGAGTTTGATTCTTCTAGTGCATTTTTGAACTAATCCATCGTCTTTTGTAAACCTAGGGGGACCATAGTTGCATCCTTATGTGACATCACTCTCAACTGGAAATCTAAGATCATGTTGCATTTTGTAAAGATTTGTTCTAAGGTTTTTTTTGCTCCCAAAATTACATAGTTTTGTGTTGTGTCACACTACTATGTTGTGTTTGATCCATACCGCTTATATTTTGCACTTCTACTTGGCTAACAACAAGAACGCAACCACATCCTCCCGCGTTTGCCCAGTTCAAATCCATGTGTACTTTTTCTGGGGGGAGAAGTCCATGTGTATTAAATAGTCACCAACATGAAACTTCGAAAGGATAGTAAATTGTTGATCGGTTTGAGATAGATTGCCAAGTATAGTACACGATGTAGGAATTGCAAAGTGTGAATGTGCACAAAAGATAGTTCTATTGCAGGTATCTTATGCTCCCTCGAAAAGGCATGCGACTCCTTAGAGCATTTTAAGCCCATACTCTCTAAATCCCAAAATATAAATCATATTCATTTTGTATCTAGGTTAACTTTCCAAAATTTGAAAAAGTTTATAGATATGAGTATCAATATCAACAATGTAAAACTAATACAGCAACAAAATGTATTTCATGATGTATCTAGTGGTGTTAGTTTTACTCTATAGATGTTGATATTTTTTCTGATAAACTTGATCAAATTTTCAAACTTGAAAAAAGTTTGATTATGGAGAGTATATCATTGGAAGTCAAATAAATTGGTTCCACATCAACACCGATGTCACTAGCTTGAGTGTTTGGAGTTGCATTGTTTGTTGTCGTGCAAACTTAGAAGAAAATTCTTAAGCCTTAACTCCCAATCTGCTGGTTTAAACTAGGTAAACTGCATGTTCATATTGTGAGAACTGAGGACTATCAATTTAACATGTGATTGCTTTTCATTCTTTTGCAGTAATTACCGTCACGAGGATTTGCTGCACCCAGTAAGAATGTTGGTTTTCTTCAGACCAGCTAATGTGATGGGGAGGGCATTATTTTTTCCAAAAAAAATATCACTTATATTCAGAACTGTAAGACATTTTGGATATTTCAATATAGAACACATATAGACTGAAATGCATGAACAAACACACTAAAGCACATTTATATACATCTGACTCATAAGAAAGGTAGAACATCTTATAATTCAAAATGGAGGGAGTAGTAATGACATAAAAAAATTGGTAGGGGACATCCTTTATAATTTCCTTTTTCCTTTGTGTTGTTGGGATCTTGTAATAATGTGCTTCAAAATACTCAGCTATAGCGAGTTTGCTCCTCAATAGTCAAGCAATGACATGTATAGTTATGGCCCCTGCCGATCAAGTTGTGTCTAGACTTGTATACCATGTATCATTGCTTCAACCAACAACTAATATCATGTTGCATTATAAATTTCTGTTCCGGTGACTTGCACTCCAAAAGACGACAACCATCATTTGTATAGTTGTTCTGTTGCTTCCGTTGCTGCTAAAATTGCATGGTTTTGCTTCTACACTTTGTCACCTTTCATTCTGAAATATGTATTGTGTTTTCCTACATTTCTTAACCATGGCCACACCCTTCAAAAGTTGAAAGGGGTTCTAGAATTGTAATCATGCACTTAGATAGTTATGTAATTTTTGCTGGCAAGTTTCTGTCATCATCAGAAGTACGACATGTTTTTTCTTAGGCAGTGACTATAGAACATTTGTTCTACGGTATATTTTCATTAATTAAATATATACGAAGTACACAAAAATTAAAGAGAAACTCCATCAACCAATGCTAGTTCTAGGAAACATAATGTGGCAAATATTAAAAGCTGGAAGTTATAGATATGCCTTTATCCAGTCCTGGAAAACTGGAAGAAACTTGTGACTAATTTTTTGTTCCAGTAAGATCAAATTTTTCTTTAACATAAGCTTCCAAGAGAATGGCTGGGTTGCCATTTTTGAAGATTTTATTCTTCCTTTGCATCCAGATGTTCCAGCAACCCATAATATTAATAATGTTCAAAGCAATTCCGTTGGGCAATTCGAGAGGGCCAAGTTGAACTCTTCGAAAACAAATGTATCCCCCTTCATATTGGTAGTTAAAGTGTCCCACCATTGCAATGCAAAGGAGCAGCCACATAATAGATGCAAATTGGTTTCCACTACCCGGTCATTGCAAAGAACACAATGGTAGGAGGGTTGCTGGGAGGACTTCCTCTGTAGCAAATCTTTAGTGATTATTCTGTCATGAAGAAGTAACCAGGAGAAAATTTTGTATCTAAGAATTATTGCTGAATTCCAGTCTTTCATAAAAAGGGGATGAGCATCCACTCCTTATTTCAAAACTTTATAGAGTCTTGCAGAGGCGAAAGTAGCTGAGTTCCAACTATAAATCCATTGATCATTGGTTGTTGAAAGCTGGGTTTGAGCCAAGATCATGTTAACTTGTTGGAATTGATCAAAATCTTGAATTGAGAGTGGTATGTGAAAGAGGTCTTCAGTTTGTCCAGTAACAACAACCTGGTGGACAGATGGTAGATTATCCACAGCAAAGGAGAGCAGTTCAAGGAATTGTTCTTTGAGGGGAGCATTGTTCCATTTGTCATGCCAGAGGATAGCGGAGGAACCATTTCCAATGTTGCAAGAGGCAATGTTTCTGAAATCAGGAAGCGGCTTAAGAAAAGCTCTCCATTCAAAGAATTCAATGGGCCTACAAGAATTAATGTTGCAAGAAGTATGGCATGTGGCTTCTTAGACTCCTTAGAGACGTTTAAGCCCACTGTATAACAATATGTTGGTTCCTTGACCACGTTCCATGCCTACATAGGATATGCATTACATGCCCAGGCAGGGTGGGATTAGCATAATATGGGGATTAACTGATGAAAATTAGCACTCAAGATCCCTAGCACAATGGTAGCGCATCTGACTTCAGATCATAAGGTTGCATGTTTGATTCACGTCGGGTTTAATACCCCTGATCCATGCAAATTAATCCATTTTTTCTTCACAGAACTAAGAGAAGCAAAGTGTTCGGTTCTCAAGTTCGACAAAGATTATAGAAAAATAACAATAATGCCAAATAAGTACACCATGAAAATGTATTCATGATGAATCTATTGGTTTTGGTTTTATTTTATAATTTTGATATTTTCTTTTATAAACTAGATCAAAGTTTGACTTTGGGAACTTTTTTAGAGCTCCTCTTTAGAAGTGAGATAAATTTAGTCCACATCAACACAGTGTCACTCGCTTGAGAACTATCTATTTAACTTGTGATGCCATGGTTTTTTTCTTTAGCTGTAATTCCTGTCAAAGGGATTTGCAGACACTCGGTAAGATTGTTCTGAAATACTCAACAACATCAGAGTTTGCTCCATCATGTTCGGCCAGCAAAATTAAGGGCATTTATAATGGTGGATAAGATAGTCTTATCTTAAGTCTTGCATGTAATTTAGAAATGATGAAAAAACATGTCTATAGTGGGTCATCTCTTAGAGCATCCCCCAGAATGGCCTCCCTAGGCACTTTTTTCGCGCCAGCACCAAAAAACGGCCCAATTGCGCCCCCAAGAGCCCGATTTTCGCCGGCATGGGCCAAAATCAGCACCGGCGGACCCAGGCCGAACCCGGCGCGCTGGGGGCGCCCGGGGGCGCCGGGGCGAGTGGTTTTGGTGCGAAGCAGCCGCAGGCCCGCCAAGTCAGCGAGACGGGCGCTTCATCGCCCTCATCGCCTCGGTTCCCGCGAGAATCAATGCCAAGGCTGTCGCGCTGCTGATAACCCACAAGTATAGGGGATCGCAATAGGTTTCGAGGTTAGAGTATTCAACCCAAATTTAATGATTCGACACAAGGGGAGCCAAAGAATATTCTCAAGTATTAGCAGTTGAGTTGTCAATTCAACCACACCTGGATAACTTAGTATCTATAGCAAAGTATTTAGTAGCAAAGTAGTATGGAAGTAACGATAATAGTGGCAAAAGTAACAGTAGCAGTTTTGTAGTAGTTGTAACAACAACAACGGTAAAGTAAATAAGCAAAGCACAATATATGAAAAGCTCGTAGACATTGGATCAGGGATGGATAATTATGCCGGATGCGATTCCTCATGTAATAGTTATAACATAGGATGACACAGAACTAGCTCCAGTTCATCAATGTAATGTAGGCATGTATTCCGAATATAGTCATACGTGCTTATGGAAAAGAACATGCATGACATCTTTTGTCCTACCCTCCCGTGGCAGTGGGGTCCTAATGAAAACTAAGGGATATTAAGGCCTCCTTTTAATAGAGTACCGGACCAAAGCATTAACACATAGTGAATACATGAACTACTCAAACTACGGTCATCACCGAGAAGTATCCCGATTATTGTCACTTCGGGGTTGTCGGGTCATAACACATAATAGGTGACTATAGACTTGCAAGATAGGATCAAGAACTCACATATATTCATGAAAACATAATAGGTTCAGATCTGAAATCATGGCACTCGGGCCCTAGTGACAAGCATTAAGCATAGCAAAGTCATAGCAACATCAATCTCGAACATAGTGGATACTAGGGATCAAACCCTAACAAAACTAACTTGATTACATGGTAAATCTCATCCAACCCATCACCGTCCAGCAAGCCTACGATGGAATTACTCACGCACGGCGGTGAGCATCATGAAATGGGTGATGGAGGATGGTTGATGATGACGACGATAATGAATCCCCCTCTCCGGAGCCCCAAACGGACTCCGGATCAGCCCTCCCGAGAGAGATTAGGGCTCGGCAGCGGCTCCGTATCATAAAATGCGATGAAACTTTCTCTCTGATTTTTTTCTCCGCGAAAGCAAATATATGGAGTTGGAGTTGAGGTCGGTGGACGTCCAGGGGGCCCACGAGGCAGGGGGCGCGCCCAGGAGGAGGTAGCGCGCCCCCACCCTCGTGGACAGGGTGTGGGCCCCCTGATGCTAATTCTTTCGCCAATATTTTTTGTTAATTTTGAAAAGTTGCTCCGTGGATTTTCAGGTCATTCCGAGAACTTTTATTTCTGCATAAAAATAACACCATGGCAATTCTGCTGAAAACAGCGTCATTCTGGATTAGTTCCATTCAAATCATGCAAATTAGAGTCCAAAACAAGGGCAAAAGTGTTTGGAAAAGTAGATACGACGGAGACGTATCAACTCCCCCAAGTTTAAACCTTTGCTTGTCCTCAAGCAATTCAGTTGACAAACTAAAAGTGATAAAGAAAAACTTTTACAAACTCTGTTTGCTCTTGTTGTTGTAAATATGTAAAGCCAGCATTCAAGTTTTCAGCAAAGATTATGAACTAACCATATTCACAATAACACTTAAGTCTCATGTTTACTCATATCAATGGCATAATCAACTAGCGAGGAATAATAATAAAACTTGGTTGAAAACACTTTCTCAAAACAATCATAATATGATATAACAAGATGGTATCTCGCTAGCCCTTTCTGAGACCGCAAAACATAAACGCAGAGCACCTTTAAAGATCAAGGACTGACTAAACATTGTAATTCATGGTAAAAGAGATCCAGTCATAGTCATACCCAATATAAACTAATAGTAATGCATGCAAATGACAGCGGTGCTCTCCAGTGGGTGCTTTTTAATAAGAGGGTGATGACTCAACATAAAGGTAAATAGATAGGCCATTCGCAGAGGGAAGCGGGGATTTGTAGAGGTGCTAGAGCTCGATTTTGAAATAGAGATGAATAACATTTTGAGCGGTATACTTTCACTGTCAACATAACAACTATGAGATCTCGATATCTTCCATGCTACACACATTATAGGCGGTTCCCAAAGAGAATGGTAAAGTTTATACTCCCCCACCACCAACAAGCATCAATCCATGGCTTGCCCGAAACAACGGGTGCCTCCAACTAGCAACAATCCTTGGGGAGTTTTGTTTAATTATTTGATTTGATTTGAGCATGGGACTGGGCATCCCGGTTACCAACCATTTTCTCGTGAATGAGGAGCGGAGTCCACTCCTCTTGAGAATAACCCACCTAGCATGGAAGATACAGACAACCCTAGTTGATACATGAGTTGTTCGAGCATACAAAATAGAATTTCATTTGAAGGTTTGGAGTTTGGCACATACAAATTTACTTGGAACGGCAGGTAGATACCGCATATAGGAGGGTATGGTGGACTCATATGGGATAACTTCAGGGTTTAAGGAATTTGGATGCACAAGCAGTATTGCCGCTTAGTACAGGTGAAGGCTAGTAAAAGACTGGGAAGCGACCAACTGAGAGAGCGACAACAGTCATGAATATGCATTAAAATTAAATTACACCGAGTACAAGCATGAGTAGGATATAATCCACCATGAACATAAATATCGTGAAGGCTATGTTGATTTGTTTCAACTACATGCGTGAACATGTGCCAAGTGAAGTCACTCGACTCATTCAAAGGAGGATACCACCCTATATACCACATCACAACCATTTTAATAGCATGTTGGCACGCAAGGTAAACCATTATAAGCTTCTAGCTAATTAAGCATGGCATAAGCAACTATAATCTCTAATTGTCATTGCAAACATGTTTATTCATAATAGGCTGAATCAGGAATGATGAACTAATCATATTTACAAAAACAAGAGAGGTCGAGTTCATACCAGCTTCTCTCATCTCAATTAGTCCATCATATATCATCATTATTGCCTTTCACTTGCACGACCGAACGGTGTGGATAATAATAGTAGTGCACGTGCATTGGACTAAGCTGGAATCTGCAAGCATTCAATTTAAGGGAGAAGACAAGGTAATATGGGCTCTTGGTTAGATCAACAATCATGCATAAGAGAGCCACTAAACATTTTCATTATGGTCTTCTCCTCTCGACCCCCAAAGGAAAGAAAAGAAATAAAACTATTTTCACGGGAAAGCTCCCAACAAGCAAAAGAAGAACGATAATCTTTTTGGGTTTTCTTTTAATTACTACTACAAGCATGGAAATTAAACTAACTAATTTTTTTGTTTTTTCTTAAGGTTTATCAAACACACAAGAAGAAAGCTAGAAAAAGAAATTAAACTAGCATGGACAGTACAATGAAAAAGTATGAGCACCGACGACTAGAATGAGTGTGTGAACATGAATGTAATGTCGGTGAGAGATACGTACTCCCCCAAGCTTAGGCTTTTGGCCTAAGTTGGTCTATGCCCATGGATCGCGGCTACTCTCCCCGGTGTACTAAGAAGTGTCATCGTACATCCACTGGCTGGCGATCTCCTCTGCATCCCACTGATAAGATGATGGGCGATAAGGATCAAGTGGTGGTTCCGGCTCGAGCTCCGGGGCTGATGTCTGGCCCCGCTACGCGTAAACTGCCGTCGGCAAGATGAGGTAATGGCCTGCAGTTAAATCAAACAAAGAGGGCGCAGGCAAGATAATAGTCTCACTATGTTTCTTATTAAATCTCAAATTATACAAAAGAATCTTATCATCATTATTAACAATAAACTCATGTGCTACCATGCTCTTATAATCTAAAAAGGTAGAGGGCAACAATTTTTCCTCTTTCTCAAAATGCCTAATGGGTATCCTAAAATGTTTAGCAAGGCGTGCAACATAGATACCTCCAAAGATGGGGCCCTTTGTACGGTTCAGGCTTAATCGTTTAGCAATAATAGCACCCATACTAACAGAGTTATCACGGAATAAAGCATGGAACAGAATCATAATATCAGGAACACTAAGGTTTCCTGAGATTCCGCGACCAATTAAGCATCGACTAGCAAATATCGCAAAGTAGCGTAAAAAGGAAAATGTATGCTAGTAATTCTTGCATCGGAAACCTTCCTCGTTTCCCCTACAGTAATAGTGTCAATAAATCCATCCACATCTTTACGATGTGGTTCCTCTAAGCTGCCCCGAAAGGTATCTTGCAAACTGTGCAAAATTCATATAGTGACATCTCCCTAGCCACATCATATAAATGAAACGCTACCGAAGGAGGTGATTTCTTAGGATAAAAGTAGAAATTTTGCATGAAAGTATTGGTGAGTAAGAGATACTGTTCAGCCTGGTCGTGGAGGAAGTCGGTTGTCACGCCCAATATGCGACCCTATCCAAAAGGAACTCGAAGGTCCCACCAAGGATAGACCCGCATATTGAAACGCTTTTGCAAGGTGGATATCATTATATCAACATTACATAATAGATAGGGATACATACAAGAGGCATACAATGCCACACAAATACAACATCATCATACAAAAGAGCACCATCCGACTACGGATGAAACACAAACAGAAACTCAAACGACATCCACCCAGCTAGCCCAGGTTGCCGACCTGGAACCTATCCCCTGATCCAAGAAGAAGCAGAAGAACTTCAAACAAGCAAATATCGCTCTCGCATCATGATCATCGCAAAACCTGTACCTGCAACTGTTGTTGTAGTAATCTGTGAGCCACGAGGACTCAGCAATCCCATTACCATGGGTATCAAGACTAGCAAAGCTTAATGGGAAAGGAAGGGGTAAAGTGGTGAGGTTGCAGCAGCGACTAAGCATATATGGTGGCTAACATACGCAAATAAGAGCGAGAAGAGAGCAAGCGGAACGGTCGTGAAGCTAGCAATGATCAAGAGGTGATCCTGAACTCCTACTTACGTCAAACATAACCCAAAAACTGTGTTCACTTCCCGAACTCCGCCGAAAAGAGACCATCACGGCTACACACGCGGTTGATGCGTTTTAATTCGGATCTGGTGTCAAGTTATCTACAACCGGACATTAACAAATTCCCATCTACCACATAACTGCGGGCACGACTTTCGAAAGTTTATACCCTGCAAGGGTGTCCCAACTTAGCCCATGATAAGCTCTCGCGATCAACGAAGGATATACCTTCTCCCAGGAAGACCCGATCAGACTCGGAATCCCGGTTTACAAGACATTTCGACAATGGTAAAAAAAGACCAGCAAAGCCGCCCGAATGTGCCGACAAATCCTGATAGGAGCTGCACATATCTCGTTCTCAGGGCACACCGGATTGTCCAAACTTCCGGTAGGCCATCCCAGAGTTGCCCCTGGTGGCCACCGGCGGCTGACAGGTTGGACCAACACTCACAACGAGCACTGGCCCGGGGGGAAATAAGATGACCCTCGAGAGCGCGACTCCCAAGGGAAAAAGGGCTAGGTGAGGCAAATGTAAAACCAAGGTTGGGCCTTGCTGGAGGAGTTTTATTCAAAGCGAACTGTCAAGGGGGTCCCATAAATCACCCAACCGCGTAAGGAACGCAAAATCCGGGAACATAACACCGGTATGACGGAAACTAGGGCGGCAAGAGTGGAACAAAACACCAGGCATAAGGCCGAGTCTTCCACCCTTTACCAAGTATATAGATGCATTAATTAAATAAGAGATATTGTGATATCCCAACAAAATCCTGTCCACCATGGAGCAATCTTCAACTTCACCTGCAACTAGCAACGCTATAAGAGGGCTGAGCAAAGCGGTAACATAGCCAAGCAACGGTTTGCTAGGAAGGGTGAAAAGGTTAGAGGATGACATGGCAATTTGGGAGGCTTGAAGAGCAGATGATAGGTAGCGCAGCAAAGTGATAGAACGAAGCAACTAGCATAGCAATGATAGTAGTGAGATCCAGGGTAGCGGTCATCTTGCCTGAAATCCCGCTAGGAAGAAGAACGAGTCAATGAAGAAGATGAAGCCACGAAGACGAACCAAGCGTAGACGAACGAATCCTCACGATCGCAACGAAACGGGAAACTATCGAGAAGAAGCACACAACATGGTAAACACACCACGCATGAACAAGGCATGATGCTCAACCAAGTATGATGCAAGACAAGACTACATGAAGCTACTCATGGCAAGAGATGATGCAAACAAGAGCAACACATCAAGGCAAGTTTAAATGAGGCCGGAAATAACATATAACAAATCCGGTAAGTCCTCATATGCATATTTCGAAATTGGTCCAGATCTGATTAAACATTATGTTCAAGTTGTTAAACAGCAAGTTAAATGCACCAATATGATCTACACGAAATTCTAGTCAAGTTACATATAAAGTTCATTTAATTCGGAGCTACGGCCTAGAAGATATGAGCAAAACAAGTTAAACATGGCATTGATGCAAAATGCATATAAACATCAAGCAAACACCTCAAAACAAGGATGCAACATGATAATATGGAACTACATGCAAAATCAAGCAAGTTTCATATAGAGCACACCCAAAACGGAGCAACAGTTCAACACATACACTCTATACAAGACATAATAATCTGCCCAAAACAGCAACTAGGCATATTGCAAGCATCAAAACAATATTCTACAGCACATCAACATAAAAACAAAAGGCATGGACACGATGTACAGGTAAAGCATAACAAAACATGAACACTGAGCTATCTCCAGAAATCACTAGAACATGCTCAAAATGACATGGCAAGATTGCAAATAATAACAGTTTTAGACTTATCAGGAAATAACATCAGGTTGCAATGTTGAGAGCTATCAAACAACATGCTACATGAACTTATCATGGAAAACAAAGGCATGGAATGAATCTACTAATTGCGTAGAACAAAAGACCCTTACTGACCATGAGCCAAAAGGGAACGGAAAATATGATGGCACCCATGTAAACATGGCAAGTTATATGACAGATTCAGACATGGCAGGAACAACAATAACTAGGCATGTTGGTGAGCTTGAACCACTCACCACAAAGCAATACATGACATGACAAGGTAACCAACAATAAGAATACATGTTTATGAAGCTAACCATGGCAAGAACAAGTTCATAGCATGCAAGGATCAACTACAACAACCTTTGCAAAATTGAATAACATGTAAACAATCTGCCAGGAAACAATTTATAGCAAAAGTAGAGCACGAAAATGACATGCTAGGCTACTCCAAAATTTCAAAAGGGGGCATGGATGGATATAGCATAACCATATGTTCAAAACATCCTTACTGAAGTATCTCAAAATAACCATGGATCTCTCTGTAGCATCAAGTTTACATGGCATCAAAATAATAGCAGAACAGGGACTAAAATCTGCAACATCACGAAGCCTAGTTTTCATGCTTGTGCTAGTCACCTCATTGATCACAAAAATACATGGTAAGAACCTCTATAATGATGGCATGGCATAGAACAAAATACCTGTAGAGCTCATGCCCATAAGATGCACACAATAAATATAGCAAAAATGACAAATGCACACATTCTGTTAAGAATGAGAAACTAACATTATATAGCGCTCTTGTATTAGAGATTCAGGCATCTAGATGGCCTCAAATGAACATGGCCCAATGGAATAAAATGAAGAGCATCTCACAACGAACATTTTGATATATTACACGCACAAAACGGAGCTACGGATGCAGAGTTATGATATAATGAACAGGGGACCAAAATGCAAAAATATTCGGGACTTAGCAGAAATATCACCTCTGGATCTGGGGGTTGACCCGGGCGCGGATGACGAGGTTCGCCGGAGAGGCGGGGGCCGGCGAGGGGGGGCGGCGGATCCGGCCTTCCCACGGCCGGATCTGGCCGGGGCGGCGCGGTGGAGGGAGCCGGCGGGCTCCGGGCGGTGGAGGCGGGCGGCGCAGTGGCGCACGGCGAGACGAGGCCGGCAGGCGGCGGCGGCAACCACCGGCGGCGAAGGAGGCGACGGGAGGCGGCGGCCGGAGCGCGCGGAGGCGGCGGCGCTCCGCTCGGGCGGCGGGGACGGGAGGCGACGGCGGCCGGGCGGATCGGGCCTCAGGGCGGCGTGCCATTGGCTGCGGACGGCGGCGGAGATGCGTCCGGCGCGGACGGACATGTCCGGCATGGTGGGAGGAGAATTTTTAGGGTTAGGATGGAATTCATCCGCGAATTCCGGGGGGAGGCACATATTTATAGATTCTGAGAGCTAGGAGAGTCCAAATGAGGAGCGGTTTTCAGCCACGCGATCGTGATCGAACGGTGGAGAGCATGGAGGGGGTTAGGATGTGTTTTGGGCCACTTTGGAGGGGTGTTGGGCTGCAACACAAAGATGGCTTTTACGGTTACCCGGTTCACCGTTGAAGTATCAAACGGACTCCAAATGGCACGAAACTTGATAGGCGGTCTACCGGTGGTATACCAAGGCCGCTTGGCAAGACTCGGTCCATTCCGAGAAAGTTTAACACCCGCTCACAATGAGAGACAAAAAGGGGGACGCCAGAGGACATAGGCGTGCCGGATTGCAAAACGGACAACGGTGAAAATGCTCGGATGCATGAGACGAATACATATGCAAAATGAGATGCACATGATAACATGATATGAAATGCAGATGATGACATGGCAAAATGCAACACGCAAGCACATGACAAGGCAACTACGGCGAAAAACTGGTGGACACCTGGCACAACGAATCCGGGGCGTTACAACACGCCTCCACTAACAAGAGATCTCGTCCCGAGATCTTAGGACTGAGACGGGAGAGAAAAGGGATGGGGTGAAACAAGAACTCAAGAGAAGAAGCAAAGACTCGAGAGCACTCGAGAAGAAGAGAGGAACGACGAGAATGACGAGAATCGAAAGCTCACGGAATCAGATAAACTGTGAAACCACTCCGGTTAGAAGGAGATAAGAAACGAATAAGACTGAGAGGATTTAGGCAGCACTCTGGCTGATCATGGAAAGAATAGAACATGAACTTGAGAGGATGGAATGATACTTGATGAACTCTTGAAGAATGAATTAAATCATGAAGAACCACCATGAAGAACTCCGTTGACAAAAGGATGGTGAGATAGAATGAAGGATGAAAGAATAAGATCAAATCTTACGATGATTTAAATGGGGGTTCCGACGAAATGGCCGAGGAAATTTGAACTCCGGAAAAGAAAACACTTGGAAATAGAATTTATTCAATAAGAACAAACTCACTTGGATGAATAAGAATAAGATTTATTGTATGCTTATCCTTCATCAAATTAAATTGATGACAAGCAATGGATTTGACATACTACTTATTCTTCTTGAAAAAGGATTGAGAAGGGATAGCACAAAACTTGAGAAGGTCTTCATGAACCACCGGTAGGATTGGAAAGAACGAATGAATTAATATGATAATCAAGGAAAAAGAATCTGAAAGAACCACCGTTAGAATTCGGAAATGACTGACGAAAGAGAATGAAACATCGGGAAGGATTAGAAGAACCAATATGCTCAAGGGGATTTAGATGCAAAAGGATAAAGAGATCATGAGCTGATTAAAGAACACTTGAAGGAAGCACCGGAATAATTGGATAATGGTAACTGAAATGTGAGGATGAAGAATTTTCGTGGAATGATGGCCTCCGATGAAAAGAAATGGAAAAACAACTCCTGACATGCTCCAGATGGTGAGAAAAGAATATCTGACAAATGGAATAATTCGAGACGAAGCATGAAACTAGAACCACGAAACTTCGAGAGCACAGACAAGATTTAGAGGAAAAACTCTTCTTCGATCTTCAAATGACGATGAGAAACAACACCAAAATTACTGAGATACTCCGGTAGAATGAAAAGCAAAGAGGTTGAGCCAACAATGAAATGATTTGAAATCGATCTTGACAAGGCATCTGACTGATGAAATCATACTTACGTCAGACTTGAAAAGAAATAGGAATGGCTCTGGAATAATTAGAAGAGTCAGGTAAGATCCTGGAAAAAGACCTGTGGGTTAGGGCCCACTGAAGAGATAACACCGTTGAAAAGGATTGTTGAATAGGTAGATGATGCACCGGAACAATTTAAAATATTTGAATGAGGTGACTACCTCGAATTAATTGGAACACAGACGAATCTCCTGAGATTTCTTGAACACTCCGAAAGGATAAACTGGCGAGAGGCAAACGAGCAAGGGGAAACATTTGAGCCGAGGAAAGAATATAATCACTACCAAAAAATGGAATTGAATCCACCGGAAAAGAAAAGAGATGAAGAATGACGAACGAGACAAGAATTCACTGGTTGAAATAATTGATGGAAGACTGAAGAGGCTCCACACGAATGAAATTGATGCTCGAAACAGACTCAGACTCCGGGAAGAAAAAGGGTGGGAGGGCGGGAAAACAAAGACAACTTGGAAGGGGGAACCGACGAATATCTTGAAAGAAAACACCGGTTAAAATCATTGAGGAAAGAAGGCAAAGACTTCGCACGAGTAGGATGGATACTCGATTACGGACTCCGGTTCCGAGTGGAAGAAGGGTGGGCGGGTGGGAAAAGAAAACAACTGAGGATTGAACTTGCAAAAACGGAGAGGGTCGAATCACTTTGACAAGATAAGCACCGAATGCAAAGAGCTGAGGAACAACGATCAGAAAAACCAACTGCGTGATCCTAAAGAAAGTTTGAAAAAAAGGAGTAATTCAAAACACCTATGTCAAGATTCCTCACCAGAGCGACGAAGGGGCTGAGGAGTAAAAATAATTCCTACTCTCCGATATAACTAGACTCCAAAACAGTTTTCTTCTAGACTCAACAACGGCCAAACTACCCGATCAATCAAGGGGGCTCCTAGGGTCGGTCGAGGCTCTGATACCAACTTGTCACGCCCAATATGTGACCCTATTGAAAAGGAACTCGAAGGTCCCACCAAGGATAGACCCGCATATTGAAACGCTTTTGCAAGGTGGGTATCATTACATCAACATTACATAATAGATAGGGATACAAGAGGCATACAATGCCACACAAATACAACATCATCATACAAAAGAGCAACATCCGACTACGGATGAAACACAAACAAGTACTCAAACGACATCCACCCAGCTAGCCCAGGCTGCCGACCTGGAACCTATCCCCTGATCGAAGAAGAAGCAGAAGAAGAACTCCAAACAAGCAAATATCGCTCTCGCATCATGATCATTGCAAAACCTGTACCTGCAACTGTTGTTGTAGTAATCTGTGAGCAACGAGGACTCAGCAATCCCATTACCATGGGTATCAAGACTAGCAAAGCTTAATGGAAAAGGAAGGGGTAAAGTGGTGAGGTTGCAGCAGCGACTAAGCATATATGGTGGCTAACATACGCAAATAAGAGCGAGAAGAGAGCAAGCGGAACGGTCGTGAAGCTAGCAATGATCAAGAGGTGATCCTGAACTCCTACTTACGTCAAACATAACCCAAAAATCGTGTTCACTTCCCGGACTCCGCCGAAAAGAGACCATCACGGCTACACATGCGGTTGATGCGTTTTAATTCGAATCTGGTGTCAAGTTATCTACAACCGGACATTAACAAATTCCCATCTGCCACATAACCGTGGGCACGACTTTCGACAGTTTATACCCTGTAGGGGTGTCCCAACTTAGCCCATGATAAGCTCTCGCGATCAACGAAGGATATACCTTCTCCCAGGAAGACCCGATCAGACTCGGAATCCCGGTTTACAAGACATTTCGACAGTGGCAAAACAAGACCAGCAAAGCCGCCCGAATGTGCCGACGAATCCTGATAGGAGCTGCACATATCTCGTTCTCAGGGCACACCGGATTGTCCAAACTTCCGGTAGGCCATCCTAGAGTTGCCCCTTGTGGCCACCGACGGCTGACAGGTTAGACCAACACTCACAACAAGCACTGGACCGGGGGGGGGGTAAAAATAAGATGACCCTCGAGAGCACGACTCCCAAGGAAAAAAGGGATAGGTGAGGCAAATGTAAAACCAAGGTTGGGCCTTGCTGGAGGAGTTTTATTCAAAGTGAACTGTCAAGGGGGTCCCATAAATCACCCAACCGCGTGAGGAACGCAAAATCCGGGAACATAACACCGGTATGATAGAAACTACGGCGGCAAGAGTGGAACAAAACACCAGGCATAAGGCCGAGTCTTCCACCCTTTACCAAGTATATAGATGTATTAATTAAATAAGAGATATTGTGATATCCCAACAAAATCCTGTCCACCATGGAGCAATCTTCAACTTCACCTGCAACTAGCAACGCTATAAGAGGGCTGAGCAAAGCGGTAACATAGCCAAGCAACGGTTTGCTAGGAAGGGTGAAAAGTTTAGAGGCTGACATGGCAATTTGGGAGGCTTGAAGAGCAGATGATAGGTAGCGCAGCAAAGCGATAGAACGAAGCAACTAGTATAGCAATGACAGTAGTGAGATCCAGGGTAGCGGTCATCTTGCCTGAAATCCTGCTAGGAAGAAGAACGAGTCCATGAAGAAGATGAAGCCACGAAGGCAAACCAAGCGTAGACGAACGAATCCTCACGATCGCAACGAAACGGGAAACTATCGAGAAGAAGCACACAACATGGTAAACACACCACACATGAACAAGGCATGATGCTCAACCAAGTATGATGCAAGACAAGACTACATGAATCTATTCATGGCAAGAGATGATGCAAACAAGAGCACCACATCAAGGCAAGTTTAAATGAGGCCGGAAATAACATATAACAAATCCGGTAAGTCCTCATATGCATATTTCAAAATTAGTCCAGATCTGATTAAACATTATGTTCAAGTTGTTAAACAACAAGTTAAAATGCACCAATATGATCTACACGAAATTTTAGTCAAGTTAAATATAAAGTTCATTTAATTCGGGGCTACGGCCTAGAAGATATGAGGAAAACAAGTTAAACATGACATTGATGCAAAATGAATACAAACATCAAGCAAACACCTCAAAACAAGGATGCAACATGATAATATGGAACTACATGCAAAATCAAGCAAGTTTCATATAGAGCACACTCAAAACAGAGCAACGGTTCAACACATACACTCTATACAAGACATAACAACAATCTGCCCAAAACAGCAACTAGGCATATTGCGAGCATCAAAACAATATGCTACATCACCTCAACATAAAAACAAAAGGCATGGACATGATGTACAGGTAAAGCATAATAAAACATGAACACTGAGTTATCTCCAGAAATCACTAGAACATGCTCAAAATAACATCAGGTTGCAATGTTTAGAGCTATCAAACAACATGCTACAGGAACTTATCATGGCAAACAAAGGCATGGAATGAATCTACTAATTGCGTAGAACAAAAGACCCTTGCTGACCATGAGCCAAAAGGGAACGGAAAATATGACGGCACCCATGTAAACATGGCAAGTTATATGACAGATTCAGACATGGAAGGAACAACAATAAGTAGGCATGTTGGTGAGCTTGAACCACTCACCACAGAGCAATACATGGCATGACAAGGTAACCAACAGTAAGAATACATGTTTATGAAGCTAACCATGGCAAGAACAAGTTCATAGCATGCAAGGATCAACTACAACAACCTTTGCAAAATTGAATAACATGTAAACAATCTGCCAGGAAACAATTTATAGCAAAAGTAGAGCACGAAAATGACATGCTAGGCTATTCCAAATTTGCAAAAGGGGGCATGGATGGATATAGCATAACCATATGTTCAAAACATCCTTAATGAAGTATCTCGAAATAAGCATGGATCTCTTTGTAGCATCAAGTTTACATAGCATCAAAATAACAGCAGAACAGGGACTAAAATCAGCAACATCACGAAGCCTAGTTTTCATGCTTGTGCTAGTCACCTCATTGATCATAAAAATACATGGTAAGAACCTCTGTAATGATGGCATGGCATAGAACAAAACACCTGTAGAGCTCATGCCCATAAGATGCACAAAATAAATGTAGCAAAAATGACAAATGCACACATTCTGTTAAGAATCAGAAACTAACATTCTATAGCACTCTTGCATCAGAGATTCAGGCATCTAGATGGCCTCAAATGAACATGGCCAATGGAATAAAATGAAGAGCATCTCACAACGAACATTTTGACATATTACACGCATAAAACAGAGCTGCGGATGCAGAGTTATGATGCGATGAACAGGGGACCAAAATGCAAAAATATTCGGGACTTAGCAGAAATATCACCTCCGGATCTGGGGGTTGACCCGGGCGCGGATGACGAGGTTCGTCGGAGAGGCGGGGGCCGGCGAGGGGGGGCGGTGGATCCGGCCTTCCCACGGCCGGATCTGGCCAGGGTGGCGCGGTGGAGGGAGCCGGCGGGCTCTGGGCGGCGGAGGCGGGCTGCGCGGTGGCGCCCGGCGAGGCGAGGCTGGCAGGCGGCGGCGGCGACCACCGGCGGCGAAGGAGGCGGCTGGAGGCGACGGGAGGCGGCGGCCGGAGCGCGGGGAGGCGGCGGCGCTCCGCTCGGGCGGCGGGGACGGGAGGCGATGGCGGCCGGGCGGATCGGGCCTCGGGGCGGCGCGCCATTGGCTGCGGACGGCGGCGGAGATGCGTCCGGCGCGGACGGACATGTCCGGCATGGTGGGAGGAGAATTTTTAGGGTTAGGGTGGAATTCATCCGCGAATTCCGGGGGGAGGCACATATTTATAGATTCTGAGAGCTAGGAAAGTCCAAGTGTCGAGGGAGAGTTCCGTCAGCACGACGACATGGTGACAATGATGATGTTCTACTGATGCAAGGCTTTGCCTAAGCACCGCTGCGATATTATCGAGGTGGAATATAGTGGAGGGGGGCACTGCACACGGCTAATAGATCTCAAGGATCAATTGTTGTTGTGTCTAGAGGTGCCCCCCTGCCCCCGTATATAAAGGAGCAAGGGGGAGGGGGCGGCCGACCAGGAGGGGGCGTGCCAGGAGGAGTCCTACTCCCACCGGGAGTAGGACTCCCTCCTTTCCTTATCCAATTAGGAGAGGGGGAAGGAAGGGAGAGAGGGGAGGAAGGAAAGGGGGCGTCGCAACCCCCCCCTTGTCCTATTCAGACTAGAGGGGGAGGGGGCGCGTGGCCTCCCCTGGCCGCCCCTCCTCTTCTCCACTTTGGGTCCATGAGGCCCATTAACCCCCCGGGGGGTTCCGGTACCCCCCCGGTACTCCGGTATATATCCGATAACCCCCGGAACCATTCTGGTGTCCGAATATAGTCGTCCAATATATCAATCTTCATGTCTCGACCATTTTGAGACTCCCCGTCATGTCCGTGATCACATCCAGGACTCCGAACTATCTTCGGTACATCATAATATATAAACTCATAATATAACCTTCATCTAACTTTAAGCATGCGGACCCTACGGGTTCGAGAACTATGTAGACATGACCGAGACACGTCTCCGGTCAATAACCAATAGCAGAACCTGGATGCTCATATTGGCTCCTACATATTCTACGAAGATCTTTATCGGTCAAACCGCATAACAACATACGTTGTTCCCTTTGTCATCGGTATGTTACTTTCCCGAGATTTGATCGTCGGTATCTCAATACCTAGTTCAATCTCGTTACCGGCAAGTCTCTTTACTCGTTACGTAATGCGTCATTCCGTAACTAACTCATTAGCTACATTGCTTTCAATGCTTATAGTGATGTGCATTATCGAGAGGGCCCAGAGATACCTCTCCGACAATCGGAGTGACAAAACCTAATCTCGAAGTACGCCAACTCAACATGTACCTTTGGAGACACCTGTAGAGCTCCTTTATAATCACCCAGTTACGTTGTGACGTTTGGTAGCACACAAAGTGTTCCTCCGATAAACGGGAGTTGCATAATCTCATAGTTGTAGGAACATGTATAAGTCATAAATAAAGCAATAGCAACATACTAAACGATCAAGTACTAAGCTAACGGAATGGGTCAAGTCAATCACATCATTCTCCTAATGATGTGATCCCGTTAATCAAATGACAACTCATGTCTATGGTCAGGAAACAAAACCATCTTTGATCAACGAGCTAGTCAAGTAGAGGCATACTAGTGACACTATGTTTGTCTATGTATTCACACATGTATTATGTTTCCGGTTAATACAATTCTAGCATGAATAATAAACATTTATCATGATATAAGGAAATAAATAATAACTTTATTATTGCCTCTAGGGCATATTTCCTTCAGTCTCCCACTTGCACTAGAGTCAATAATCTAGATTACACAGTAATGATTCTAACACCCATGGAGCCTTGGTGTTGATCATGTTTTGCTCGTGGAAGAGGCTTAGTCAATGGGTCTGCAACATTCAGATCCGTATGTATCTTGCAAATCTCTATGTCTCCCACCTGGACTTGGTCCCAGATGGAATTGAAGCGTCTCTTGATGTGCTTGGTCCTCTTGTGAAATCTGGATTCCTTTGCCAAGGCAATTGCACCAGTATTGTCACCGAAGATCTTCATTGGTCCCGATGCACTAGGTATGACACCTAGATCGGATATGAACTCCTTCATCCAGACTCCTTCATTTGCTGCTTCCAAAGCATCTATGTACTCCGCTTCACATGTAGATCCCGTCACGGCGCTTTGTTTAGAATTGCACCAACTGACAGCTCCACCGTTCAATATAAACACGTATCCGGTTTGCGATTTAGAATCGTCCAGATCAGTGTCAAAGCTTGCATCGACGTAACCATTTACGACTAGCTCTTTGTCACCTCCATAAACGAGAAACATATCCTTAGTCCTTTTCAGGTATTTCAGGATATTCTCGACCGCTGTCCAGTGGTCCACTCCTGGATTACTTTGTTACCTCCCTGCTAAACTTATTGCTAAGCATACATCAGGTCTGGTACACAATATTGCATACATGATAGAGCCTATGGCTGCAGCATAGGGAACATCTTTCATTTTCTCTCTATCTTCTGCTGTGGTCGGGCATTGAGTCTGACTCAACTTCACACCTTGTAATACAGGCAAGAACCCTTTCTTTGCTTGATCCATTTTGAACTTTTTCAAAACTTTATCAAGGTATGTGCTTTGTGAAAGTCCAATTAAGCGTCTTGATCTATCTCTATAGATCTTGATGCCTAATATGTAAGCAGCTTCACCGAGGTCCTTCATTGAAAAACTTTTATTCAAGTATCCTTTTATGCTATCCAGAAATTCTATATCATTTCCAATCAACAATATGTCGTCTACATATAATATCAGAAATGCTACAGAGCTCCCACTCACTTTCTTGTAAATACAGGCTTCTCCAAAAGTCTGTATAAAACCATATGCTTTGATCACACTATCAAAGCGTTTATTCCAACTCCGAGAGGCTTGCACCGGTCCATAAATGGATCGCTGGACCTTGCACACTTTGTTAGCACCTTTTGGATCGACAAAACCTTCTGGTTGCATCATATACAACTCTTCTTATAGAAATCCATTCAGGAATGCAGTTTTGACATCCATTTGCCATATTTCATAATCATAAAATGCAGCAATTGCTAACATGATTCGTACAAACTTAAGCATCGCTACGGGTGAGAAAGTCTCATCGTAGTCAACTCCTTGAACTTGTCGAAAACCTTTTGCAACAAGTCGAGCTTTGTAGACAGTAACATTACCATCAGCGTCAGTCTTCTTCTTGAAGATCCATTTATTCTCGATGGCTTGCCGATCATCGGGCAAGTCAACCAAAGTCCATACTTTGTTCTCATACATGGATCCCATCTCAGATTTCATGGCCTCAAGCCATTTTGCGGAATCTGGGCTCATCATCGCTTCCTCATAGTTCGTAGGTTCGCCATGGTCAAGTAACATGACCTCCAGAATAGGATTACCCTACCACTCTGGTGCGGATCTTACTCTAGTTGACCTACAAGGTTCGGTAGTAACTTGATCTGAAGTTTCATGATCAATATCATTAGCTTCCTCACTAATTGGTGTAGTTGTCACAGGAACCGGTTTCTGTGATGAACTACTTTCCAATAAGGGAGCAGGTACAGTTACCTCATCAAGTTCTACTTTCCTCCCACTCACTTCTTTCGAGAGAAACTCCTTCTCTAGAAAGGATCCAAATTTAGCAACAAAAGTCTTGCCTTCAGATCTGTGATAGAAGGTGTACCCAATAGTCTCTTTTGGGTATCCTATGAAGACACATTTCTCCGATTTGGGTTCGAGCTTATCTGGTTGAAGTTTCTTCACATAAGCATCGCAGCCCCAAACTTTAAGAAACGACAACTTTGGTTTCTTGCCAAACCACAGTTCATAAGGCGTCGTCTCAACGGATTTTGATGGTGCCCTATTTAACGTGAATGCGGCCGTCTCTAAAGCATAACCCCAAAACGATAGCGGTAAATCAGTAAGAGACATCATAGATCGCACCATATCTAGTAAAGTACGATTACGACGTTCGGACACACCATTACGTTGTGGTGTTCCGGGTGGCATGAGTTGCGAAACTATTCTGCATTGCTTCAAATGTAAACCAAACTCGTAACTCAAATATTCTCCTCCACGATCATATCGTAGAAACTTTATTTTATTGTTACGATGATTTTCCACTTCACTATGAAATTCTTTGAACTTTTCAAATGTTTCAGACTTATGTTTCATTAAGTAGATATACCCATATCTGCTCAAATCATCTGTGAAGGTGAGAAAATAACGATACCCGCCGCGAGCCTCAATGTTCATTGGACCACATACATCAGTATGTATGATTTCCAACAAATCTGTTGCTCGCTCCATAGTTCCGGAGAACGGTGTTTTAGTCATCTTGCCCATGAGGCACGGTTCGCAAGTACCAAGTGATTCATAATCAAGTGATTCCAGAAGTCCATCAGTATGGAGTTTCTTCATGCGCTTTACACCAATATGACCCAAACGGCAGTGCCACAAATAAGTTGCACTATCATTATCAACTCTGCATCTTTTGGCTTCAACATTATGAATATGTGTATCACTACTATCGAGATTTAATAAAAATAGACCACTCTTCAAGGGTGCATGACCATAAAAGATATTACTCATATAAATAGAACAACCATTATTCTCTGATTTAAATGAATAACCGTCTCGCATCAAACAAGATCCAGATATAATGTTCATGCTTAACGCTGGCACCAAATAACAATTATTTAGGTCTAAAACTAATCCCGAAGGTAGATGTAGAGGTAGCGTGCCGACCGCGATCACATCGACTTTGGAACCATTTCCCACGCGCATCGTCACCTCGTCCTTAGCCAATCTTCGCTTAATCCGTAGTCCCTGTTTCGAGTTGCAAATATTAGCAACAGAACCAGTATCAAATACCCAGGTGCTACTGCGAGCATTAGTAAGGTACACATCAATAACATGTATATCACATATACCTTTGTTCACCTTGCCATCCTTCTTATCCGCCAAATACTTGGGGCAGTTCCGCTTCCAGTGACCAGTCTTCTTGCAGTAGAAGCACTCAGTCTCAGGCTTAGGTCCATATTTGGGTTTCTTCTCTTGAGCAGCAACTTGTTTGTTGTTCTTCTTGAAGTTCCCCTTCTTCTTCCCTTTACCCTTTTTCTTGAAACTGGTGGTCTTATTGACCATCAACACTTGATGCTCCTTTTTGATTTCTACCTCCGTAGCTTTTAGCATTGCGAAGAGCTCGGGAATAGTCTTGTCCATCCCTTGCATATTATAGTTCATCACGAAGCTCTTGTAGCTTGGTGGCAGTGATTGAAGAATTCTGTCAATGACACTATCATCAGGAAGATTAACTCCCAGTTGAATCAAGTGATTATTATACCCAGACATTTTGAGTATATGTTCACTGACAGAACTATTCTCTTCCATCTTGCAGCTATAGAACTTATTGGAGACTTCATATCTCTCAATCCGGGCATTTGCTTGAAATATTAACTTCAACTCCTGGAACATCTCATATGCTCCATGACGTTCAAAACGTCGTTGAAGTCCCGGTTCTAAGCCGTAAAGCATGGCACACTGAACTATCGAGTAGTCATCAGCTTTGCTCTGCCAGACGTTCTTAACGTCGTCAGTTGCATCTGCAGCAGGCCTGGCACCCAGCGGTGCTTCCAGGACGTAATTCTTCTGTGCAGCAATGAGGATAATCCTCAAGTTACGGACCCAGTCCGTGTAATTGCTACCATCATCTTTCAACTTAGCTTTCTCAAGGAACGCATTAAAATTCAACGGAACAACAACACGAGCCATCTATCTACAACAAACATAGACAAGCAAAATACTATCAGGTACTAAGTTCATGATAAATTTAAGTTCAATTAATCATATTACTTAAGAACTCCCACTTAGATAGACATCCCTCTAATCATCTAAGTGATCACGTGATCCAAATCAACTAAACCATGTCCGATCATCACGTGAGATGGAGTAGTTTTCAATGGTGAACATCACTATGTTGATCATATCTACTATATGATTCACGCTCGACCTTTCGGTCTCAGTGTTCCGAGGCCATATCTGTATATGCTAGGCTCGTCAAGTTTAACCTGAGTATTCCGCATGTGCAACTGTTTTGCACGTGTTCTATTTGAACATAGAGCCTATCACACCCGATCATCACGTGGTGTCTCAGCACGAAGAACTTTCGCAACGGTGCATACTCAGGGAGAACACTTATACCTTGAAATTTAGTGAGAGATCATCTTATAATGCTACCGTCAATCAAAGCAAAATAAGATGCATAAAGGATAAACATCACATGCAATCAATATAAGTGATATGATATGGCCATCATCATCTTGTGCTTGTGATCACCATCTCCGAAGCACCGTCATGATCACCATCGTCACCGGCGCGACACCTTGATCTTCATCGTAGCATCGTTGTCGCTTCGCCACCTATTGCTTCTACGACTATCGCTACCTCTTAGTGATAAGTAAAGCAATTACAGGACGATTGCATTGCATACAATAAAGCGACAACCATATGGCTCCTGCCAGTTGCCGATAATTTGGTTACAAAACATGATCATCTCATACAATAAAATATAGCATCATGTCTTGACCATATCACATCACAACATGCCCTGCAAAAACAAGTTAGACGTTCTCTACTTTGTTGTTGCAAGTTTTACGTGGCTGCTACGGGTTGAGCAAGAACCGTTCTTACCTACGCATCAAAACCGCAACGATAGTTCGTCAAGTTAGTGTTGTTTTAACCTTCTTAAAGACCGGGCGTAGCCACACTCAGTTCAACTAAAGTTGGAGAAACTGACACCCGCCAGCCACCTGTGTGCAAAGCACGTCGGTAGAACCAGTCTCGCGTAAGCGTATGCGTAATGTCGGTCCGGGCCGCTTCATCCAACAATACCGCCGAACCAAAGTATAACATGCTGGTAAGCAGTATGACTTGTATCGCCCACAACTCAATTGTGTTCTACTCATTCATATAACATCTACGCATAAAACCAGGCTCGGATGCCACTGTTGGGGAATGTAGTAATTTCAAAAAAATTCCTATGCACACGCAAGATCATGGTGATGCATAGCAGCGAGAGGGGAGAGTGTTGTCCACGTACCCTCGTAGACCGAAAGTGGAAGCGTTAGCACAACATCGTTGATGTAGTCGTACATCTTCACGGCCCGACCGATCAAGCACCAAAATCACGACACCTCCGAGTTCTTGCACACGTTCAGCTCGATGACGTCCCTCGAACTCCGATCCAGCCGAGTGTCGAGAGAGAGTTCCGTCAGCACGACAGCGTGGTGACGATGATGATGTTCTACCGACGCAGGGCTTTGCCTAAGCACCGCTACGATATTATCGAGGTGGAATATAGTGGAGGGGGGCACCGCACACGGCTAATAGATCTCAAGGATCAATTGTTGTTGTGTCTAGAGGTGCCCCCCTGCCCCCGTATTTAAAGGAGCAAGGGGGAGGGGGCGACCGGCCAGGAGGGGGCGCACCAGGAGGAGTCCTACTCCCACCGGGAGTAGGACTCCCTCCTTTCCTTATCCAATTAGGAGAGGGGGAAGGAAGGGAGAGAGGGGAGGAAGGAAAGGGGGGCGCCGCCCCCCCTCCTTGTCCTATTCGGACTAGAGGGGGAGGGGGCGTGCGGCCTCCCCTGGCCGCCCCTCCTCTTCTCCACTTTGGGCCCATGAGGCCCATTAACCCCCCGGGGGGTTCCGGTAACCCCCCGGTACTCCGGTATATATCCGATAACCCCCGGAACCATTTTGGTGTCCGAATATAGTCGTCCAATATATCAATCTTCATGTCTTGACCATTTCGAGACTCATCGTCATGTCCGTGATCACATCCGGGACTCCGAACTATCTTCGGTACATCATAATATATAAACTCATAATATAACCTTCATCTAACTTTAAGCGTGCGGACCCTACGGGTTCGAGAACTATGTAGACATGACCGAGACACGTCTCCGATCAATAACCAATAGTGGAACCTGGATGCTCATATTGGCTCCTACATATTCTACGAAGATCTTTATCGGTCAAACCGCATAACAACATACATTGTTCCCTTTGTCATCGGTATGTTACTTGCCCAAGATTTGATCATCGGTATCTCAATACCTAGTTCAATCTCGTTACCGGCAAGTCTCTTTACTCGTTACGTAATGCATCATTTCGTAACTAACTCATTAGCTACATTGCTTGCAAGTCTTATAGTGATGTGCATTACCGAGAGGGCCCAGAGATACCTCTCCGACAATCGGAGTGACAAAACCTAATCTCGAAGTACGCCAACTCAACATGTACCTTTGGAGACACCCGTAGAGCTCCTTTATAATCACCCAGTTACGTTGTGACGTTTGGTAGCACACAAAGTGTTCCTCCGGTAAATGGGAGTTGCATAATCTCATAGTTGTAGGAACATGTATAAGTCGTGAATTAATCAATAGCAACATACTAAACGATCAAGTGCTAAGCTAACGGAATGGGTCAAGTCAATCACATCATTCTCCTAATGACGTGATCCCGTTAATCAAATGACAACTCATGTCTATGGTCAGGAAACAAATCCATCTTTGATCAACGAGCTAGTCAAGTAGAGGCGTACTAGTGACACTATGCTTGTCTATGTATTCACACATGTATTATGTTTCCGGTTAATACAATTCTAGCATGAATAATAAACATTTATCATGATATAAGGAAATAAATAATAACTTTATTATTGCCTCTAGGGCATATTTCCTTCACCTACTTCGCCGTCGAGGTCGAGCTTGCGCGCGCCTCCCTCATCGACGAACAGCTCGCCCTCCCCCAGTACGCCGCCGACAACCACGCGGCATGGGCGGAGTACTTCGAGCGCCGTCAGGAGTAGCGGCTGGCGTCAACCAATGGGGCGCCGGTGTTGGGCGGCATGAAGAACAGCGAGGGGCGCCGCGTGTGGTGGGGCGTCCCCGGCCGCACGCTCGAGGGCGTGCTGGCGCACCTTGAGGGAGGCAACGACCCGCCGTTGGCATACCCTCCCCCGGCGGCCGGGCCCATCGCCGACGCGCCAGGCAATGGATGCCCAGGAGGTTTGTCACTTCCTTGTCTTACTCCTCAAACTCCTCGTCGCGATCTTCTTCCCACTCCTCTAGCTCTCCGGCGCTGCTCGGCGTCAAGGCCGAGCCCGCGACGGAGACGCCGCTCGGCCGGCGCACTCGCAGCGCCGGCATCATCATCAACGAGGGCGGCCAGCGCGCCTCCTCGTCGGCTCCTCCGCGCTTTGTCAAGCCAAAGACGGAGCCGGGGCTCGCGCCGGTGAAAACGGAGCTGGGGCTCCCCGCCGTTAAGACGGAGCCCGGCGACGTTGAGCTCGACGACGAGGCGGCCCTGAAATGGGCGCGCAAGGACTTCCTGAAGATGGAGAGGGACCGCCAGGTCGCCGCCCTGCGGCGCTTCGAGCAGCGCCGCCAGGGCCGCGAAGAAGGAGGAGTCGTTGTCCTCGACGACAGCGACGACGGCGCGCCGCCGCCGCCACCAGTCCGCCATGGCGACGCCGGGCAGTGGTCCAGCAGGGACGACCGCATCAAGGAGGAGAAGGCCGCCGCCGCCGACGGCGGCGAGGATGGCGGCGACGACGGCGACTACTCCGCGTTTAGCGATTTCCTTTTTAGTTATATTTGCTATGTAACGCTTCGCGACATGTGTAACATATGCCAAAGTTTGCTGAAATTTAGTCGTGTTTAACCAAACTTCGCCGAACGTTTATTTTGAAAAAAATTAGACGTGTCTGGGGCGGCCCTCGGGCCGGCGACTGGGGGGCAACTCGCCCCCAGGCTGTTTTTTTTTGCGCCGGCTCACCCCCAGGCGACGATTTTAGGCGCCCCTGAGGGGCCAACAGCTGGAGATGCTCTTAGCCTTATCTTCAATAACTAGCTAGTTTTAAAAACGTGGTGAGACATATTCTGCTAAGAGATCATCTCTTCTTCTCTTAAATAAGAGAAGATAAGCCTTTTCTTATGATTTCTCTTCCCTACACCTCATCATTTATCCTACGTGGCATTCCTAAGATAGAACCATTGTACATGCCCTAACACGTATAGCTAGGTACCCGCCGATAAAGTTGTGTATAGGCGAGTATATGATCTGGTGCCACGAACGTGCTTTTCTAAGCTCGAGCTCATGTGAGCTCAATTGGACAGTAAAATTAGAAAAAAAAATGAACTTTTATAGCAAACATTGACAAACGTTTTCATTGCTTGTAAAGTTTCACCACGAAATGACATTTGTGGAAAACCATGAAAAAAAATCTCGATGCCCCAAAATGCTTTTGCAAAGAATACTTTTAGAGCATTGATTTTGTTTCTTTGCCACGTTTTCCACGAATGTCATCCGATGTTGAAACTTTGCAAGCAAAAAAAAAACACTTAACAATGTTTGCTAAAAAATAAGTTTTTTTTTGAATTCTTTTACTGTTCACCCGAGGTCACGTTGCTATCGACCGGCAAGCAATGAAGATCAAGTTGCGTTCAGTATTTCCGTTTCGGCGTGCGTGTGACCTGTTCGGTTGTTCTGCCGCTTCCGTTGCACTGAAAATAGCGCCGTTCTGCGTCTTTGTTGCCCTGCTGCCTGATCTTCGGGGCTCTCAAATCTGATCCCACATCGTTTCTACGTTGTGTTTTCTTGCGCAGCTTAACCTGCCGACCGATGGCCACGCCCTTCGGAGGAGTTTTAAACTGCAATGGTGCACTGAGCCGGAGCGGTTCTGTAACAAGACGCTGGGTCCTGAATCCTGATTAGGGGCGACCGGGCGAGGCAACCCCGTACGTACATGCTGCATAAGACGTCCAGGTAAGTGTGATCAAGATACTAGTAGATAAGTTCTTATTAGAGCACATTAGCACACCGGATCCGTGGCACAATGGTAGCGCGTCTGACTCCAGATCAGAAGGTTGCGTGTTTGATTCACGTCGGGTTCAATTACCCCGATACTAATCCGGTTCCTTTTTATTTTCTTTTTTGTCCCTCCTGAGCATCTCGCTAGTGTTGCGATATGCACATGAGATCCGTGGTAGAGTGATCGCCTACTATGCAAGTTTAGCCGTGGAACTGGCATCATCCACGGATTCCTGCTAATTTTTTTAAAATAATACATTTTTTAATGAATTTTCATACATATTATGCCAGATACATCATTTTTAAAAATAATACACCATCGGCATGCTGCTGGTCGATTGGATCCAGTCAACCTGGAGGTAGCCGATTGGAACCCAGTCAGCTTGCTGCTGGCCTTCCTGTTATATCAGCCACTAGTATCCTGTCGGTCAGCTGTTGGCCGACTGGAGCTAATCGGCTATCTGTAGGCCGATTAGTACTAATTGGCCACCTATAGGCCGACATGTGCATGTACCCATTTTCTATCCCCACACATTCCCCGCTTATATCTCGGGCCGCCTTTTTCCGCCATATTTTCCCGCTCTGCTCGTTCCCGCCGTATTTTCCCGCTCTCTACTTCCCGCCATATTTTCCCGCTTCCGAGTTCCCGCCTTTCTTTGTGTTCTCAACCTAAAAGCACCCTCGGCACTAGCGTTGGTAAGCATTCTATTGTAGTCTCGTAGTCTCGTCAAGATGTCCGGATATCCTTTTGATCGTAGTTTTCACCCTAGTATGTCCAAATGTCTTCTAGATTTAGCCGCCGGTTTCAGGGTAGACAACATATTAGTTTCGTGGGACAAATTCATCAGTACGCATTAAGTAGGTGTGGGTTGTCTTTCAGGACCTTTGAGGAAATACGGAAAGAACTTCTGAGGTTGCAGGGAAGATGGATGAAGCAACAAGGTAAGAGTGAAACATACGTAAAGGTTGCAGCAAAACATACCATTTTATGGACTGAGGATAGTGAGGATGAAGACGATATCTTCATGTCGTCGGCCAAGAGTTCAACATCGTCAAAGGGTAAGAGTTCTGTATTGCCGAAGGACAAGAATTCTGCATCGATGGAGGATGACGATGATGACTTCATGTAGTTTTTATATTATATGTTGCAAGTTAAGTCGTACGTGCCGTTTAATTTAGATGTAGTTGTATCTACTTGTTTGTATTGTCTTATTGTAGGAGCATTATGTTCTATCTAAATATGATTTTGTAGTTCGGATAACAGAGTACTAAATCAGAGTAGGCATATGTCTCATACATAAGTACTGATACGTCTCCAACGTATCTATAATTTATGAAATATTCATGCTATTATATTATATGTTTTGGATGTTTATGGGCTTTACTAAGCACTTTTATATTATTTTCGGGACTAACCTATTAACCGAGGCCTAGCCCAAATTGTTGTTTTCTTGCCTATTTTAGTGTTTCGAAGAAAAAGAATATTAAACGGAGTCCAAATGGAATGAAACCTTCGGGAGAGTTATTTTTGGAACGGAAGCAATCCAGGAGACTTGGAGTAGACGTCAGGGAAGCTTGAAGGAAGCCACGAGGCGCGCCCCCCACCCTCGTGGGCCCCTCGTGGCTCCCCTGTCCGACTTCTTTCACCTATATATATATATATATGTATGTATATATATATATATATATATATATATATATATATATATATATATATATATACCCCAAAAACATCCAGGGGCACAATAGATCGGGAGTTCCGCCGCCACAAGCCTCTGTAGCCACCAAAAACCAATCGGGACCCTGTTCCGGCACCCTGCCGGAGGGGGGATCCGTCACCGGTGGCCATATTCATCATCCCGGTGCTCTCCATGACGAGGAGGGAGTAGTTCACTGATACGTCTCCAACGTATCTACTTTTCCAAACACTTTTGCCCTTGTTTTGGACTCTAACTTGCATGATTTGAATAAAACTAACCCGGACTGGCGCTGTTTTCAGTAGAACTACCATGATGTTGTTTTATGTGTAGAAAAAAAAGTTCTCGGAATGTCCTGGAAATCCACGGAGGCACTTTTTGGAATTAATAAGAATTTTTGGCGAAAGAATCAATGCCAGGGGGCCCACAGGCTGTCCACGAGACAGGGGGCGCTGCCCCCCCTAGGGCGCGGCCTCCTATCTCATGGGCCCCCTGGACCTCCACCGACGTCAACTCCAACTCCATATATTCACGTTCGGGGAGAAAAAAATCAAAGAGAAAGTTTCACCGCGTTTTACGACACGGAGCCGCCGTCAAGCCCTAATCTCTCTCGGGAGGGCCGATCTGGAGTCCGTTCGGGGCTCCGGAGAGGGGGATTCGTCGTCGTCGTCATCATCAACCATCCTCCATCACCAATTTCATGATGCTCACCGCCGTGCTTGAGTAATTCCATCGTAGGCTTGCTGAACGGTGATGGGTTGGATGAGATTTACCATGTAATCAAGTTAGTTTTGTTAGGGTTTGATCCCTAGTATCCACTATGTTCTGAGATTGATGTTGCTTTGACCTTGCTATGCGTAATGCTTGTCACTAGGGCCCGAGTGCCATGGTTTCAGATATGAACCTATTATGTTTTCATGAATATATATGTGTTCTTGAGCCTATCTTGCAAGCCTATAGTCACCCATTATGTGTTATGATCCGACAACCCCGAAGTGACAATAATCGGGATACTTCTCGGTGATGACCTATTGGGGAACGTTGCAGAAAATAAAAAATTTCCTACGGTTTCACCAAGATCCATCTATGAGTTCATCTAAGCAACGAGTGATAGGAGATGCATCTACATACCACTTGTAGATCGCGTGCGGAATCGTTCAAGAGAACGGGGTTGAGGTAGTCGTTCTCGTCGTGATCCTATCACCGGAGATCCTAGCGCCGAACGGACGGTACCTCCGCGTTCAACACATGTACGGTCAGCGTGACGTCTCCTCCGTCTTGATCCAGCAAGGGGGAAGGAGAGGTTGATGAAGATCCAGCAGCACGACGGCGTGGTGGTGGATGCAGCAGGACTCCGGCAGGGCTTCGCAAGCAACTGCGGGAGGAGGAAGAGGTGTAGCAGGGGAGGGAGGCGCCAAGACTCAGGGTGCGGCTGCCCTCCCTCCCCCCTCCTTTATATAGGCCCCCTGGAGGGGCGTCGGCCCTGGAGATGGGAATCTCCCAAGGGGGCGGCGGCCAGGGGGGTTGGAGTGCCCCCCAAGGCAAGTGGTGCGCCCCCCACCATAGGGTTTCCAACCCTAGGCGCAGGGTGGGCCAAGGGGGGGGGGAACACCAGCCCACTAGGGGCTGGTTCCCCTCCCACTTCAGCCCACGGGGCCCTCCGGGATAGGTGGCCCCACCCGGTGGACCCCCCGGGACCCTTCCGGTGGTCCCGGTACAATACCGGGTGACCCCGAAACTTTCCCGATGGCCGAAACAACACTTCCTATATATAATTCTTTACCTCCGGACAATTCCGGAACTCCTCGTGACGTCCGGGATCTCATCCGGGACTCCGAACAACATTCGGTTTGCTGCATACTCATATTCATACAACCCTAGCGTCACCGAACCTTAAGTGTGTAGACCCTACGGGTTCGGGAGACATGCAAACATGACCGAGACGGCTCTCCGGTCAATAACCAACAGCGGGATCTGGATACCCATGTTGGCTCCCACATACTCCTCGATGATCTCATCGGATGAACCACGATGTCGAGGATTCAAGCAACCCCATATACTATTCCCTTTGTCAAACGGTATGTTACTTGCCCGAGATTCGATCGTCGGTATCCCAATACCTCATTCAATCTCGTTGCCGGCAAGTCACTTTACTCGTACCGTAATGCATGATCCCGTGACCAGACACTTGGTCACTTTGAGCTCATTATGATGATGCACTACTGAGTGGGCCCAGTGATACCTCTCCGTAATACGGAGTGACAAATCCCAGTCTCGATCCGTGTCAACCCAACAGACACTTTCGGAGATACCTGTAGTGCACCTTTATAGTCACCCAGTTATGTTGTGACGTTTGGTACACCCAAAGCACTCTTACAGTATCCGGGAGTTACACGATCTCATGGTCTAAGGAAAAGATACTTGACATTTGAAAAGCTCTAGCAAAACGAACTACACGATCTTGTGCTATGCTTAGGATTGGGTCTTGTCCATCACATCATTCTCCTAATGATGTGATCCCGTTATCAACGACATCTAATGTCCATAGTCAGGAAACCATGACTATCTGTTGATCAACGAGCTAGTCAACTAGAGGCTTACTAGGGACATATTATGGTCTATGTATTCACACGTGTATTACGATTTCCGGATAATACAATTATAGCATGAATAAAGACAATTATCATGAACAAGGAAATATAATAATAATCCTTTTATTATTGCCTCTAGGGCATATTTCCAACAGTCTCCCACTTGCACTAGAGTCAATAATCTAGTTACATTGGGATGAATCGAACACCCATAGAGTTCTAGTGTTGATCATGTTTTGCTCGCGAAAGAGGTTTAGTCAACGGATCTGCGACATTCAGATCCGTATGTACTTTGCAAATATCTATGTCTCCATCTTGAACATTTTCATGGATGGAATTGAAACGACGCTTGATGTGCCTGGTCTTCTTGTGAAACCTGGGCTACTTGGCAAGGGCAATAGCTCCAGTGTTGTCACAGAAGAGTTTGATCGGCCCCGACGCATTGGGTATGACTCCTAGGTCGGTGATGAACTCCTTCACCCAAATTGCTTCATGTGCTGCCTCTGAGGCTGCCATGTACTCCGCTTCACATGTAGATCCCGCCACGACGCTCTGCTTGCAGCTGCACCAGCTTACTGCTCCACCATTCAACATATACACGTATCCGGTTTGTGACTTAGAGACATCTAGATCTGTGTCGAAGCTAGCATCGACGTAACCCTTTACGACGAGCTCTTCATCACCTCCATAAACGAGAAACATGTCCTTTGTCCTTTTCAGGTATTTCAGGATATTCTTGACCGCTGTCCAGTGTTCCTTGCCGGTATTACTTTGGTACCTTCCTACCAAACTTACGGCAAGGTTTACATCAGGTCTAGTACACAGCATGGCCTACATAATAGATCCTATGGCTGAAGCATAGGGGATGACACTCATCTCTTATTTATCTTTTGCCGTGGTCGGGCATTGAGCCGAGCTCAATCTCACACCTTGCAATATAGGCAAGAACCCTTTCTTGGACTGATCCATTTTGAACTTCTTCAAAATCTTATCAAGGTATGTGCTTTGTGAAAGACCTATGAGGCGTCTCGATCTATCCCTATAGATCTTGATCTAGCAGCTTCTCCAAGGTCCTTCATTGAAAAACACTTATTCAAGTAGGCCTTCATGCTGTCCAAAAGTTCTATATCATTTCCCATCAAGAGTATGTCATCTACATATAATATGAGAAATGCTACAGAGCTCCCACTCACTTTCTTGTAAACGCAGGCTTCTCCATAAGTCTGCATAAACCCAAACACTTTGATCATCTCATCAAAGTGAATGTTCCAACTCCGAGATGCTTGCACCAGCCCATAGATGGAGCGCTGGAGCTTGCACACCTTTTTAGCATTCTTAGGATCGACAAAACCTTCCGGCTGCATCATATACAATTCTTCCTTAAGGAAACCGTTAAGGAATGCCATTTTGACGTCCATCTGCCATATCTCATAATCATAGAATGCGGCAATTGCTAACATGATTCGGACAGACTTTAGCTTCGCTACGGGTGAGAAGGTCACATCGTAGTCAACCCCTTGAACTTGTCGATAACCCTTAGCAACAAGTTGAGCTTTATAGATGGTGACATTACCATCCGCGTCCGTCTTCTTCTTAAAGATCCATTTGTTTTCTATCGCTCGCCGATCATCGGGCAAGTCAGTCAAAGTCCATACTTTGTTTTCATACATGGATTCTATCTCGGACTGCATGGCTTCTAGCCATTTGTTGGAATCTGGGCTCGCCATCGCTTCTTCATAGTTCGAAGGTTCACCGTTGTCTAACAACATGATTTCCAGGAGAGGGTTGCCATACCACTCTGGTGTGGAACATGTCCTCGTGGACCTACGAAGTTCAGTAGCAACTTGATCTGAAGTACCTTGATCATCATCATTAATTTCCTCTCCAGTCGGTGTAGGCACCACATGAACATTTTCCTGAGCTGCACTACTTTCCGGTTCAAGAGGTAGTACTTCATCGAGTTCTACTTTCCTCCCACTTACTCCTTTCGAGAGAAACTCTTTTTCCAGAAAGGATCCGTTCTTGGCAACAAAGATCTTGCCTTCGGATCTAAGGTAGAAGGTATACCCAATGGTTTCCTTAGGGTATCCTATGAAGACGCATTTTTCCGACTCGGGTTCGAGCTTTTCAAGTTGAAGTTTCTTGACATAAGCATCGCATCCCCAAACTTTTAGAAACGACAGCTTAGGTTTCTTCCCAAACCATAATTCATACGGTGTCGTCTCAACGGATTTAGACGGTGCCCTATTTAAAGTGAATGTAGCTGTCTCTAGAGCGTATCCCCAAAATGATAGCGGTAAATCGGTAAGAGACATCATAGATCGCACCATATCCAATAGAGTGCGATTACCACGTTCGGACACACCGTTACGCTGAGGTGTTCCAGGCGGCGTGAGTTGTGAAATGATTCCACATTTCCTTAAGTGCGTACCAAATTCGTGACTTAAATATTCTCCTCCATGATCTGATCATAGGAACTTTATCTTTCGGTCACATTGATTCTCTACCTCATTCTGAAATTCCTTGAACTTTTCAAAGGTCTCAGACTTGTGTTTCATCAAGTAGACATACCCATATCTACTCAAGTCATCAGTGAGAGTGAGAACATAACGATATCCTCCGCGAGCCTCAACGCTCATTGGACCGCACACATCGGTATGCATGATTTCCAATAAGTTGGTTGCTCGCTCCATTGTTCCGGAGAACGGAGTCTTGGTCATTTTGCCCATGAGGCATGGTTCGCATGTGTCAAATGATTCATAATCGAGAGGCTCTAAAAGTCTATCAGCATGGAGCTTCTTCATGCGCTTGACACCAATGTGACCTAGGCGGCAGTGCCACAAGTATGTGGGACTATCGTTATCAACTTTACATCTTTTGGTATTCAGACTATGAATATGTGTAATATTACGTTTGAGATTCATTAAGAATAAACCATTGACCATCGGGGCATGACCATAAAACAGATCTCTCATATAAATAGAACAACCATTATTCTCGGATTTAAATGAGTAGCCATCTCGTATTAAACGAGATCCAGATACAATGTTCATGCTCAAACTTGGCACTAAATAACAATATTGAGGTTCATAACTAATCCCGTGGCTAAATGTAGAGGTAGCGTGTCGACGGCGATCACATCGACCTTGGAACCATTCCCGACGCGCATCGTCACCTCGTCCTTCGCCAGTCTTCGCTTATTCCGCAGCTCCTGCTGTGAGTTACAAATGTGAGCAACGGCACCGGTATCAAATACCCAGGAGTTACTACGAGTACTGGTAAGGTACACATCAATTACATGTATATCACATATACCTTTAGTGTTGCCAGCCTTCTTGTCCGCTAAGTATTTGGGGCAGTTCCGCTTCCAGTGACCCTTCCCCTTGCAATAAAAGCACTCAGTCTCAGGCTTGGGTCCATTCTTTGACTTCTTCCCGGCAACTGGCTTACCGGGCGCGGCAACATCTTTGCCGTCCTTCTTGAAGTTCTTCTTACCCTTGCCCTTCTTGAACTTAGTGGTCTTATTGACCATCAACACTTGATGTTCTTTCTTGATTTCAACCTCTGCTGACTTCAGCATTGAAAATACTTCAGGAATGGTCTTCACCATCCCCTGCATATTGTAGTTCATCACAAAGCTCTTGTAGCTCGGTGGGAGCGACTGAAGGATTCTGTCAATGACCGCCTCGTCCGGGAGGTTGCTCTCCAGCTGGGACAGGCGGTTGTGCAACCCAGACATTTTGAGTATGTGCTCACTGACAGAACTGTTTTCCTCCATCTTACAACTATAGAACTTGTCGGAGACTTCATATCTCTCGACCCGGGCATGAGCTTGAAAAACCATTTTCAGCTCCTTGAACATCTCATATGCTCCGTGTTGCTCAAAATGCTTTTGGAGCCCCTGTTCTAAGCTGTAAAGCATGCCGCACTGAACGAGGGAGTAATCATCAGCACGTGACTGCCAAGCATTCATAACGTCTTGGTTCTCTGAGATGGGTGCTTCACCTAGCGGTCCTTCTAGGACATATGCTTTCTTGGCTGCTATGAGGATGATCCTCAGGTTCCGGACCCAGTCCGAATAGTTGCTGCCATCATCTTTCAGCTTGGTTTTCTCTAGGAACGCGTTGAAGTTCATGTTGACATGAGCGTTGGCCATTTGATCTACAAGACATATTTGCAAAGGTTTTAGACTAAGTTCATGATAATTAAGTTCATCTAATCAAATTATTGAATGAACTCCCACTCAGATTGACATCCCTCTAGTCATCTAAGTGTTACACGATCCGAGTCGACTAGGCCGTGTCCGATCATCACGTGAGACGGACTACTCATCATCGGTGAACATCTCCATGTTGATCATATCTTCCATACGACTCATGTTCGACCTTTCGGTCTCTTGTGTTCCGAGGCCATGTCTGTACATGCTAGGCTCGTCAAGTTAACCCTAAGTGTTTTGCATGTGTAAAACTGTCTTACGCCCGTTGTATGTGAACGTAAGGATCTATCACACCCGATCATCACGTGGTGCTTCGAAACGACGAACTTTAGCAACGGTGCACAGTTAGGGGGAACACTTTCTTGAAATTATTATAAGGGATCATCTTATTTACTACCGCCGTTCTAAGTAAACAAGATGCATAAAACATAATAAACATCCATGCAATTATATAAAGTAGTGACATGATACGGCCAATATCATATAGCTCCTTCGATCTCCATCTTCGGGGCTCCATGATCATCTTCGTCACCGGCATGACACCATGATCTCCATCATCGTGTCTTCATGAAGTTGTCACCCAACGACTACTTCTACTTCTTTGGCTAACGCGTTTAGCAATAAAGTAAAGTAATTTACATGGCGTTCTTCAATGACACGCAGGTCATACAAAAATAAAGACAACTCCTATGGCTCCTGTCGGTTGTCATACTCATCGACATGCAAGTCGTGATTCCTATTACAAGAACATGATCTCATACATCACAATATATCATTCATCATTCATCACAACTTCTGGCCATATCACATCACAAGACAATTGCTGCAAAAACAAGTTAGACGTCCTCTAATTGTTGTTGCATCTTTTACGTGGATGCAATTGGGTTCTAGCAAGAACGTTTTCTTACCTACGAATAACCACAACGTGATTTTTGTCAACTTCTATTTACCCTTCATAAGGACCCTTTTCATCGAATCCGCTCCAACTAAAGTAGGAGAGACAGACACCCGCTAGCCACCTTATGCAACTAGTGCATGTCAGTCGGTGGAACCTGTCTCACGTAAGCGTACGTGTAAGGTCGGTCCGGGCCGCTTCATCCCACAATACTGCTGAAGCAAGAAAAGACTAGTAGTGGCAAGCAAGTTGATAAGATCTACGCCCACAACAGATTTGTGTTCTACTCGTGCAATAGAGAACTACGCATAGACCTAGCTCATGATGCCACTGTTGGGGAACGTTGCAGAAAATAAAAAATTCCTACGGTTTCACCAAGATCCATCTATGAGTTCATCTAAGCAACGAGTGATAGGAGATGCATCTACATACCACTTGTAGATCGCGTGCTGAAGCGTTCAAGAGAACGGGGTTGAGGTAGTCGTTCTCGTCGTGATCCTATCACCGGAGATCCTAGCGCCGAACGGACGGCACCTCCGCGTTCAACACACGTACGGTCAGCGTGACATCTCCTCCGTCTTGATCCAGCAAGGGGGAAGGAGAGGTTGATGAAGATCCAGCAGCACGACAGCGTGGTGGTGGATGCAGCAGGACTCCGGCACGGCTTCGCCAAGCAACTTCGGGAGGAGGAAGAGGTGTAGCAGGGGAGGAAGGCGCCAAGACTCAGGGTGCGGCTGCCCTCCCTCCCCCCTCCTTTATATAGGCCCCCTGGGGGGCGCCGGCCCTGGAGATGGGAATCTCCCAAGGGGGCGGCGGCCAGGGGGGTTGGAGTGCCCCCCAAGGCAAGTGGTGCGCCCCCACCCTAGGGTTTCCAACCCTAGGCACAGGGGGGCCCAAGGGGGGGCGCACCAGCCCACTAGGGGCTGGTTCCCCTCCCACATCATCCCACGGGGCCCTCCGGGATAGATGGCCCCACCCGGTGGACCCCCCGGGACCCTTCCGGTGGTCCCGGTACAATACCGGGTGACCCCAAAACTTTCCCGATGGCCGAAACAGCACTTCCTATATATAATTCTTTACCTCCGGACAATTCCGGAACTCCTCGTGACGTCAGGGATCTCATCCGGGACTCCGAACAACATTCGGTTTGCTGCATACTCATATTCATACAACCCTAGTGTCACCGAACCTTAAGTGTGTAGACCCTACGGGTTCGGGAGACATGCAGACATGACCGAGACGGCTCTCCGGTCAATAACCAACAGCGGGATCTGGATACCCATGTTGGCTCCCACATACTCCTCGATGATCTCATCGGATGAACCACGATGTCGAGGATTCAAGCAATCCCCGTATACTATTCCCTTTGTCAGACGGTATGTTACTTGCCCGAGATTCGATCGTCGGTATCCCAATACCTCGTTCAATCTCGTTGCCGGCAAGTCACTTTACTCGTACCGTAATGCATGATCCCGTGACCAGACACTTGGTCACTTTGAGCTCATTATGATGATGCACTACCGAGTGGGCCCAGTGATACCTCTCCATAATACGGAGTGACAAATCCCAGTCTCGATCCGTGTCAACCCAACAGACACTTTCGGAGATACCTGTAGTGCACCTTTATAGTCACCCAGTTACGTTGTGACGTTTGGTACACCCAAAGCACTCTTACGGTATCCGGGAGTTACACGATCTCATGGTCTAAGGAAAAGATACTTGACATTTGAAAAGCTCTAGCAAAACGAACTACACGATCTTGTGCTATGCTTAGGATTGGGTCTTGTCCATCACATCATTCTCCTAATGATGTGATCCCGTTATCAATGACATCTAATGTCCATAGTCAGGAAACCATGACTATCTGTTGATCAACGAGCTAGTCAACTAGAGGCTTACTAGGGACATATTATGGTCTATGTATTCACACATGTATTACGATTTCCGGATAATACAATTATAGCATGAATAAAGACATCATGAACAAGGAAATATAATAATAATCCTTTTATTATTGCCTCTAGGGCATACTTCCAACATGACCGTAGTTTGAGGAGTTCATGTATTCACTATGTGCTAATGCTTTGTTCCGGTTCTCTATTAAAAGGAGGCCTTAATATTCCTTAGTTTCCATAAGGACCCCGCTGCAACGGGAGGGTAGGACAAAAGATGTCATACAAGTTCTTTTCCATAAGCACGTATGACTATTTACGGAATACATGCCAACATAACATTGATGAATTGGAGCTAGTTCTATATCACCCTATGTTATAACTATTGCATGAGGAATCACATCCGGCATAATTATCCATCACTGATCCATTGCCTACGAGCTTTTCACATATTGTTCTTCGCTTATTTACTTTTCCGTTGCTACTGTTACAACTACTACAAAAACCCAAAAACATTTATTTTTACTTTTGCTACCGTTACCTTTATTATCATACCACTTTTGCTACTAAATACTTGGCTGTAGATACTAAGTTATCCAGGTGTGGTTGAATTGACAACTCAACTGCTAATACTCAAGAATATTCTTTGGCTCCCCTTGTGTCGAATCAATAAATTTGGGTTGAATACTTTACCCTCGAAAGCTGTTGCGATCCCCTACACTTGTGGGTTATCAAGACTAATTTCTGGCGCCGTTGCCGGGGAGCATAGCTCTATTCTCTGAGTCACTTGGGATTTATATCTGTTGATCACTGTGAAGAACTTGAAAGACGCTAAAACCAAGATTTTACCCTCAACTACGAGGGGAGGTAAGGAACTGCCATCTAGCTCTGCACTAGATTCTCCTTCCGTTATTAGTAGGCTTGCGACACCTAAACCTGCTACTACTATGAATTCTGATATGTCGCATGTTATTGATGATGCCACTTCTATTATGCATTATGAAACTATTTCTGTGTGTGATACTACTTTGCCATTAGGTGAATTTCTTGATGAACAACTTGCTACAGTTAGGGGGAATGAAATTATTGAAGACCCTATTACTGATGATAGTGATAATGAGGGGTCCCCCAATGATTATGTATTACCTGTTGTTCCTAAGGGTTATGTTATGAATGAAGAAGCTGCTAGGGAAATTTTTGCTTGCAATGATAGAAATGATCTTAAGAAATTATTAGCTAAATGGAAGCAGCAGTCTCTTAATGCTAGAATGAAACCCGATCCTGCTTTTGCTACTTCACCTATCCGTGTTACTAATAAGGATTATGAATTCTCTATTGATCCTGAGATTATTACTTTAGTTGAATCTGATCCTTTTTATGGCCTTGAATCTGAAACTATTGTGGCACATCTTACCAAGTTGAATGATATAGCCACCCTGTTTACCAATGATGAGAAGTCTCGCTATTTATATATCCTTAAGATATTTCCGTTCTCATTAAAGGGTGATGCTAAGACTTGGTATAATTCCCTTGCTCCTGGTTGTGTGCGTAGTCCCCAGGATATGATTTATTACTTCTCTGCTAAATATTTCCCTACTCATAATAAACAAGCTGCCTTGCAAGAAATATATAATTTTGTGCAAATCAAAGAAGAGAATCTCCCACAAGCTTGGGGGAGGCTTCTCTGGTTACTTAATGCTTTGCCTGATCATCCTCTGAAGAAAAATGAAATACTTGATATCTTTTATAATGGACTAACCGATGCTTCCAAGGACTACTTGGATAGTTGTGTTGGTTGTGTTTTTAGGGAAAGAACAGTCGACGAAGCTGAAATATTATTGAATAATATGTAGACTAATGAAAATAATTGGACTCTTCCTGAGCCAGTTCCTGAAGAAATTCCTGAACCGTACAAAAGGCCCCATTTTTGGAGGTATCTATGCTGCACGTCTTGCTAAATATTTTCAGATACCCATTAGGCATCATGAGGAGGATGAGATAAAATTGCATCCTCACATTTTAAATTACAAGAGCATGGTAGCACACAAGTTTATTGTTGACAACGAAGAAAAGATGCTCTTGTATAAACTTAGATTTAATAAGAAACACATTGAGATTATTATTTTGCCTGCGCCTCTGTTGTTTGATTTGCTTGCAGAAAATCGTCTTGTCACGCCGGAAGCGGTGAACAACCATCTAGCCCAAGCTTTTACTCCAGAACCTGAACCTGAGCCGGAACCTGAACTGGACCCTTATCGTGCATCATCTGTCCAGTGGGATCCGGAGATGACCAGCCAGTGGTATCCTGATTACACCTCCCACTACACCGGGGAGAGTAGCGGCAGTCCTTGGTATCAGACCAACTTAGGCCAAAAGCCTAAGCTTGGGTGAGTACGTATTTCTCACCGACTTTACATTCACGTTCACACACTAGTCATCGGTGCTCATACTCTTTCATTGTATTATCCATGCTAGTTTAAATTTCTTTTTCTAGTTTTCTTCTTGTGTGTTCGATAAATCTTAAGAAAAAACAAAAAATAGTTAGTTTAATTTCCATGCTTGTAGTAGAAATTAAAATGAAAACCCAAAAAGATTTCTAGTTCTTCTTCTTACTTGTTGGGAGCTTTCCCATGTAAATAGTTTTTTTTCTTTTTTTTTTCCTTTGGGGGTCGAGAAGACCATATTGAAAATGCTTAGTGGCTCTTATATGCATGATTGTCTATTTAACTTAGAGACCATATTATCTTGTCTTCTCTCTTGAGTTGAAAGCTTGCAGATTCTAGCTTAGTCCAATGCACGTGCACTCTTATTATTATACACATCGTTCGGTCGTGCAAGTGAAAGGCAATAATGATGATATATGATGGACTTATTGGGATGAGAAAAGCTGGTATGAACTCGACCTCTCTTGTTTTGTAAATATGGTGATTCATCGTTTCTGAGTCAGCTATTATGAAGTAAACATATTTGCAATGACATTTAGAGATTATAGTTGCTTGTGCCATGCTTGATTAGCTATGAGTTATAATGGTTTACCTTGCGGGCCAACATGCTATTAGAATGATTATGATGTGATATGATGGGATGGTATCCTCCTTTGAATGAATTGAGTGACTCGACTTGGCACATGTTCACGCATGTAGTCGAATCAAATCAACATAGCCTTCATGATATTTATGTTCATGGTGGATTATATCCTACTCATGCTTGTACTCGGTGTAAATTAATTTTAATGCATGTTTACGACTGTTGTCGCTCTCTCAGTTGGTCGCTTCCCAGTCTTTTGCAAGCCTTCACCTGTACTAAGCGGGAATAATGCTTGTGCATCCAAACTCCTTAAACCCCAAAGTTATTCCATATGAGTCCACTATACCTTCCTATATGCGGTATTTACCTGCCGTTCCAAGTAAATTTGTATGTGCCAAACTCCAAACCTTCAAATGAAATTCTGTTTTGTATGCTCGAGCAGCTCATGTTACAACTAGGGCTTCCTATATCTTCCATGCTAGGTGGGTTATTCTCAAGAGGAGTGGACTCCGCTCCTCATTCACGAGAAAGGGCCGGTAACCGGGATGCCCAGTCCCATGATCCAAAAAGATCAAAGCAAATCAAAATAATTAAACAAAACTCCCCCAGGGATGTTGTATGTTGGAGGAACTAGTTGTTTCGAGCAAGCCATGGATTGATGCTTGTTGGTGGTTGGGGGAGTATAAACCTTTACCATTCTGTTTGGGAACTGCCTATAATGCATGTAGTATGGAAGATTCAACCATCTCATAGTTGTTGCGTTGACAGCAAAAGTATGCCACTCAAAATGTTATTCAATCTCTATTTTAAAATCGAGCTCTGGCACCTCTACAAATCTCTGCTTCCCTCTGCGAAGGGCCTATCCATTTACTTTTATGTTGAGTCTTCACCCTTCTTATTAAAAGCACCCGCTGGAGAGCACACTGTCATTTGCATTCATTATTATTGGTTTATATTTGGTATGACTTGACTGGATCTCTTTTACCATGAATTACAATGTTTAGTCAGTCCTTGATCTTTAAAGGTGCTCTGCATTTATATTTTGCGGTCTCAGAAAGGGCTAGCGAGATACCATTTTGTTATATCATGTTATAATTATTTTGAGAAAGTGTTGTCATCCCAGTTTTATTATTATGGCTCGCTAGCTGATTATGTTATTAATATGAGTAATTGTGAGAGCTAAGTGTTATTGTGAGTATGGTTAGTTCATAATATTTGCTGAAACTTGAATGCTGGCTTTTCATGTTTACAAAAACAAGAGCAAACCGAGTTTGTAAAGTTTTTTGTTTATCACTTTTAGTTTATCAACTGAATTGCTTGAGGACAAGCAAAGGTTTAAGCTTGTGGGAGTTGATACATCTCCAACGTATCTACTTTTCCAAACACTTTTGCCCTTGTTTTGGACTCTAACTTGCATGATTTGAATGAAACTAACCCGGACTGACGCTGTTTTCAGCAGAACTACCATGATGTTGTTTTATGTGTAGAAAAGAAAAGTTCTTGGAATGTCCTGGAAATCCACGGAGGCACTTTTTGGAATTAATAAGAATTTTTGGCGAAAGAATCAATGCCAGGGGGCCCACAGGCTATCCACGAGGCAGGGGGACACGCCCCCCTAGGGCGCGGCCTCCTATCTCGTGGGCCCCCTCTACCTCCACCGACGTCAACTCCAACTCCATATATTCACGTTCGGGGAGAAAAAAATCAGAGAGAAAGTTTCATCGCGTTTTACGACACGGAGCCATCGCCAAGCCCTAATCTCTCTCGGGAGGGCTGATCTGGAGTCCGTTCGGGGCTCCGGGGAGGGGGATTCGTCACCGTCATCATCAACAACCATCCTCCATCACCAATTTCATGATGCTCATCGCCGTGCGTGAGTAATTCCATCGTAGGCTTGCTGGACGGTGATGGGTTGGATGAGATTTACCATGTAATCAAGTTAGTTTTGTTAGGGTTTGATCCCTAGTATCCACTATGTTCTAAGATTGATGTTGCTATGACCTTGCTATGCGTAATGCTTGTCACTAGGGCTCGAGTGCCATGATTTCAGATCTGAACCTATTATGTTTTCATAAATATATGTGTGTTCTTGATCCTATCTTGCAAGTCTATAGTCACCTATTATGTGTTATGATCCGACAACCCCGAAGTGACAATAATTGGGATACTTCTCGGTGATGACCGTAGTTTGAGGAGTTCATGTATTCACTATGTGCTAATGCTTTGTTCCAGTTCTCTATTAAAAGGAGGCCTTAATAACCCTTAGTTTCCGTAAGGACCCCATTGCAACGGGAGGGTAGGACAAAAAATGTCATACAAGTTCTTTTCCATAACCACGTATGGCTATTTAGGGAATACATGCCTACATTACATTGATGAATTGGAGCTATTTCTATATCACCCTATGTTATAACTATTGCATGAGGAATCGCATCCGGCATAATTATCCATCATTGATCCATTGCCTATGAGCTTTTCACATATTGTTCTTCGCTTATTTACTTTTCCGTTGCTACTGTTACAACTACTACAAAAACCCAAAAACATTTATCTTTACTTTTGCTACCATTACCTTAATTATCATACCACTTTTGCTACTAAATACTTTGCTGCAGATACTAAGTTATCCAGGTGTGGTTTAATTGACAACTCAACTGCTAATACTCAAGAATATTCTTTGGCTCCCCTTGTGTCGAATCAGTAAATTTGGGTTGAATACTTTACCCTCGAAAGTTGTTGCGATCCCCTGCACGTGTGGGTTATCATTCACCCTCGGGACTGAGGGTATGTACCAGTAGCTATGTGTTTGATCTCTCTCTTTCTCCTGTTCTTGATTCAGGACTGAGGGTATGTACCAGTAGCTAAGTTATCCAGGTGTAGTTGGATCTTATGATGTTTCTCCCCCTCTACTCTCTTGTAATGAATTGAGTTTTCCCCTTGAAGTTGTCTTGTCGGATTGAGTCTTTAAGGATTTGAGAACACTTGATGTATGTCTTGCCGTGCTTATCTGTGGTGACAATGGGATATTCATGTGATCTACTTGATGTATGTTTTGGTGATCAACTTGCGGGTTCAGTGAACTTATGCATAGGGGTTGGCACACGTTTTCCTCTTGACTCTCCGGTAGAAACTTTGGGGCACTCTTTGAAGTACTTTGTGTTGGTTGAATAGATGAATCTGAGATTGTGTGATGCATATCGTATAATCATGCCCACGAATACTTGAGGTGACATTGGAGTATCTAGGTGACATTAGGGTTTTGGTTGATTTGTGTCTTAAGGTGTTATTCTAGTACGAACTCTATGATAGATCGAACGAAAAGAATAGCTTCGTGTTATTTTACTACGGACTCTTGAATAGATCGATCAGAAAGGATAACTTTGAGGTGGTTTCGTACCCTACCATAATCTCCTCGTTTGTTCTCCGCTATTATTAACTTTGGAGTGACTCTTTGTTGCATATTGAGGGTTATATGATCCAGTTATGTTATTATTGTTGAGAGAACTTGCACTGGTGAAAGTATGAACCCTAGGCCTTGTTTCCTAGCATTGCAATACCGTTTACGCTCACTTTTACCACTTGTTACCTTGCTGTTTTTATAATTTCAGATTACAAAAACCTATATCTACCATCCATATTGCATTTGTATCACCATCTCTTCGCCGAACTAGTGCACCTATACAGTTTACCATTGTATTGGGTGTGTTGGGGACACGCGAGACTCTTTGTTATTTGGTTGCAGGGTTGTTTGAAAGAGACCATCTTCATCCTACGCCTCCCATGGATTGATAAACCTTAGGTCATCCACTTGAGGGAAATTTGCTACGGTCCTACAAACCTCTGCACTTGGAGGCCCAAGAACGTCTACAAGAAGAAGGTTGTGTAGTAGACATCAAGTACATAGTAATTTGTCTCATACATAGAATAGACATAAGTCTCGTACATAAGTAGATGGTCATGTCTCTACTGATAGATAGAAGCGTCACTGACGACGTCTGCCCTGGCGGGGAGGCGAATCTCTAGGCGTCGTCCATCCCAACCTATTGGGTGCCCTAATGTTACAAGGAGGAATCCCATATTTTCCCTGGTCATATTGTGTATCCTGTGTGGGGCCTGGTGGAGGAGTCAAAAACATGTTCATCCATTGGGTGTGATGCGACATCTGAGCATGTATGTTCTCCTCAGGATGTTGATCACTCCCCCACGTATCATGTGATGCTGACATAGATGCCTGATATCCGTAGGCTCCAACATGATGGAACGTTAAGTCATGAAGAATGAGGTCGCCTCTATTAATATTGAAAACAATAAATATGAAGACACATACCTGCTGGTTGTGACGGCTGCTCTGGCTGAAACACGAAGCTCGACGAGGGACCCTGTTGATGTGGCTATGGAGAAAACACGAAGCTCTATGTGGGACCATAGTGTTGTGGGTGCTACCACGTCGAACTGTCAGGTTGGTCAGGAGGGGGTGGCCTGGTCGTCGGCCGATATGCTAGACGTGGACGTGGCTGATGTCGGTAAAACAACCCAGCGAAGACTTTTGTCTGGATTGCCTTCACTTCCATAGCTTTGCCCTGCACTATCTCATCGTAAAAAAACCGAGCAATAAGCGTCAATGAAAGGTTGGCATGATCTTGAGGGATGCAGGGAATAAGACAAGTGTGATTAACTAAGTCACTGATCACCCAATATGTGCCATACTTAGGGAGATAGTCGTGCACCCTAACAGGATGATACGTCTCCAACGTACCTATAGTTTTTTATTGTTCCATGCTATTATGTTACCCCTTTTGGATGTTTATGGGCTTTATTTTACACATTTATATCATTTTTGGGACTAACCTACTAACCGGAGGCCCAGGCCGTATTGCTGTTTTTTTGCCTATTTCAGTATTTCGAAGAAAAGGAATATCAAATGGAGTCCAAACGGAATGAAACCTTCGGGAGTGTGATTTTTGGAACGAACGTGATCCAGAGGACTTGGAGTGCAAGCCAAGAAGCAGCCGAGGTGGCCACGAGATAGGAGGGCGTGCCCACCCCCTCTGAGCGTGCCCCCCTATCTTGTGGGCCCCTCGGGCGGCCACGGACATACTTCTTCCTCATATATATACCTACGTACCCCAAAAACATCCAGGGAGCCAACAAAACACAATTTCCACCACCGTAACCTTTTGTATCCGCGAGATCCCATCTTGGAGCCTTTGCCGGCGCTCTGCCGGAGGGAGAATCGACCATGGAGGGCTTCTACATCAACACCATAGCCCCTCTGATAAGTTGTGAGTAGTTTACCATAGACCTTCGGGTCCATAATTATTAACTAAATGGCTTCTTCTCTCTTTTTGGATCTCAATACAATGTTCTCCCCCTCTCTTGTGGAGATCTATTCGATGTAAACTCTTTTGCGGTGTGTTTGTCGAGATCCGATGAATTGTGGGTTTATGATCAAGTTTATCTATGAATAATATTTGAATCTCCTCTGAATTCTTTTATGTATGATTATGTTATCTTTGCAAGTCTCTTCGAATTATCAGTTTGGTTTGGCCTACTAGATTGATCTTTCTTGCCATGGGAGAAGTGCTTAGCTTTGGGTTCAATCTTGCGGTGTCCTTTCCCAGTGACAGCAGGGGCAGCAAGGCACGTATTGTATTGTTGCCATCGAGGATAAAAAGATGGGGTTTATATCATATTGCTTGAGTTTATCTCTCTACATCATGTCATCTTTCTTAATGTGTTACTCTGTTCTTTATGAACTTAATACTCTAGATGCAGGCAGGAGTCGGTCGATGAGTGGAGTAATGGTAGTAGATGTAGGCAGGAGTCGGTCTACTTGTCGCGGACCTGATGCCTATATACATGATCATGCCTAGATAATCTCATAATTATTCGCTTTTCTATCAATTGCTCAACAGTAATTTGTTCACCCATCGTAATACTTATGCTATCTTGAGAGAAGCCACTAGTGAAACCTATGGCCCCCGGGTCTATCTTTTATCATATAAGCTTTCAATCTACTTTTATTTGCATCTTTACTTTTTGCATCTATATTATAAAATACCAAAAATATATTTATCTTATAATATTATCTCTATCAGATCTCACTTTTGCAAGTGGCCGTGAAGGGATTGACAACCCGTTTATTGCATTGGTTGCGAGTTCTTTGTTTGTTTGTGTAGGTGTGTGGGACTTTTGAGGAGCCTCCTACTGGATTGATACATTGGTTCTCAAAAATTGAGGGAAATACTTACGCTACTTTGCTGCATCAACCTTTCCTCTTCAAGGAAAACCAACGCAAGCTCAAGACGTAGCAAGAAGGATTTCTGGCGCCGTTGCCGGGGAGGTCTTCGCTCAAGTCAAGACATACCAAGTACCCATCACAAACTCATCTCCCTCGCATTTACATTTTTGCCATTTGCCTCTCGTTTTCCTCTCCCCCACTTCACCCTTGCCATTTTATTTTTCCTCTCTTTCCCAATCTTCTCATCTCTTTTCCGCTTGCCTTTTTCTGTTTGCTTGTGTGTTGGATTACTTGCTGCCATGGCGCAAGATAATACCAAATTGTGTGATTTCTCCAATACCAATAATAATGATTTCCTTAGTACTCCGATTGCTCCTCTTAATGATGTTGAGTCTTGTGAAATCAATACTGCTTTGCTGAATCTTGTTATGAAAGATCAATTCGCCGGCCTTCCTAGTGAAGATGCCGCTACTCATCTAAACAACTTTGTTGATTTGTGTGATATGCAAAAGAAGAAAGATACGGATAATGATATTGTTAAATTGAAGTTATTTCCATTTTCACTTAGAGATCGTGCTAAAGTTTGGTTTTCGTATTTGCCTAAAAATAGTATTGATTCTTGGAACAAGTGCAAAGATGCTTTTATCTCTAAGTATTTTCCCCCACTAAGATCATCACTCTTAGGAACGATATTATGAATTTTAAACAACTTGATCATGAGCATGCTGCCCAATCTTGGGAAAGAATGAAATTGATGATTCGCCATTGCCCTACTCATGGTTTGAATTTATGGATGATCATACAAAAATTTTATGCCGGTTTGAACTTTGCTTCTAGAAAATCTTTTAGATTCGGCCGCGGGAGGCACGTTTATGGAAATCACGTTAGGAGATGCTACAAAACTTCTTGATAATATTATGGCTAATTATTCTCAATGGCACAACGAAAGATCTTCTAGTAAAAAAAGTGCATGCTATAGAAGAAATCAATGTTTTGAGTGGAAAGATGGATGAACTTATGAAGTTGTTTGCTACTAAAAATACTCCTCTTGATCCCAATGATATGCCTTTGTCTACTTTGATTGAGAATAATAATGAATCTATGGATGTGAATTTTTTTGGTAGGAATAGTTTTGGAAACAACGCTTATAGAGGAAACTTTAATTCTAGACCGTTCCCTAGTAATTCCTCTAATAATTATGGAAATTCCTACAATAATTCTTATGGTAATTTTAATAATATGCCCTCTGATTTTGAGAATAGTGTGAAAGAATTTATGATTTCTCAAAAGAATTTTAATGCTTTGCTTGAAGAAAAATTGTTTAAAGTTGATGATTTGGCTAGGAACGTTGATAGACTTTCGCTTGCTGTTGATTCTCTTAAAATTAGATCTTCTCCTCCTAAGCATGATATCAATGAGTCTCTCAAAGCAATGAGAATTTCCATTGATGAGTGCAAGGAAAGAACCGCTAGATTGTGTGCTAAGAAAGATTGCTTTGTAAAGGCATGTTCTTCTAGTTTCAATGAAAATAATGATGAAGATCTTAAAGTTATTGATGTGTCTCCTATTAGATATTTGTTTTGCAATATTAATTTTGATAATAATGGGATTGGAGATGAGTCAACTTTAGTTAGAAGGCGTCCCAAGAATTCGGAGTTTTTAGATCTTGATGCTAAATTTGGTAAAAGTGGGATCGGAGAGGTCATGACTTTAAATAGCATTGAACCCACTAACTCGGATTTCAAGGAATTTGATTATGATAATTGTTCTTTAGAAGATTGTATTTCCTTGTTGCAATCCGTTGTTAATTCTCCTCATGCTTATAGTCAAAATAAAGCTTTTACCAAACATATTGTTGATGCCTTGTTGCAATCCGTTGTTAATTCTCCTCATGCTTATAGTCAAAATAAAGCTTTTACCAAACATATTGTTGATGCCTTGTTGCAATCTTATGATGAAAAACTTAATTTGGAAGTTTCTATACCTAGAAAACTTAATGATGAGTGGGAACCTACTATAAAGATTAGAATTAAAGATCATGAGTGTTTTGCTTTGTGTGATTTGGGTGCTAGTGTTTTCACGATTCCGAAAACTTTATGTGATATTCTAGGTTTCCATGATCTTGATGATTGCTCTTTAAATTTGCACCTTGCGGATTCCACAATTAAAAAGCCAATGGGAAGGATCAATGATGTTCTCATTATTGCGAATAGAAATTTGGTGCCCGTAGATTTTATCGTTCTTAATATAGATTGCAATCTTTCTTACCCTATTATTCTTGGTAGACCTTTCCTTAGAACGATTGGTGCGATTATTGATATGAAGGAAGGGAATATTAGATTCCAATTTCCACTAAGGAAAGGCATGGAGCACTTTCCAAGAAAGAAAGTCAAATTACCTTATGAATCTATCATGTGGGCTACTTATGAATTTAGTGCCAAAGATGGCACTACTTAGATCTATCTTCGCTTTTATGCCTAGCTAGGGGCGTTAAACGATAGCGCTAGTTGGGAGGCAACCCTATTTTATTTGTGTTTTTTGTTCCTGTTTAGTAATAAATTTTGCATCTACCTTCTGTTTAGATGTGTTTTCATCTTTTAATTAGTGTTTGTGCCAAGTAGAACCTATAGGATAACCTATGATGATAGTTGATTTGATTCTGCTGAAAAACAGAAACTTTGCGCGCACGGATTTAGTTTTATTAAATCACAGAAACGAGTGTTTGCATTTATTATTTTTTCTGCTGATCAATAGATAAATTGTAGAGGACTTCCTATTTTGGTAGGATTTTTAGAGTTCCATAAGTTTGCATTAGTTACAGATTTCCACAGACTGTTCTGTTTTTGACAGATTCTGTTTTTTGTGTGTTGTTTGCTTATTTTGATGCATCTATGGCTAGTAAAATAGTTTATAAACCATAGAGAAGTTGTAATATAGTAGGTTTAACACCAGAATAAATAAATAATGAGTTCATTACAGTACCTTATGTGGTGGTTTTGTTTTCTTTCACTAACGGAGCTTATAAGATTTCCTATTGAGTTTTGTGTTGTGAAGTTTTCAAGTTTTGGGTAAGGCTTTGATGGACTATGGAATAAGGAGTGGCAAGAGCCTAAGCTTGGGGATGCCCATGGCACCCCAAGATATTCAAGGATATCCAAAAGCCTAAGCTTGGGTATGCCCCGGGAAGGCATCCCCTCTTTCGTCTTCGTTCATTGGTAACTTTACTTGGAGCTATATTTTTATTCACCACATGATATGTGTTTTGCTTGGAGCGTCGTGTATTATATTAGTCTTTGATTTTTAGTTGACCACAATCATCCTTGCTGTACACACCTTTTGGGAGAATCCCGCTTGATTAGAATTTGCTAGAATACTCTATGTGCTTCACTTATATCTTTTGAGCTTGATAGTTTTTGCTCTAGTGCTTCACTTATATCTTTTAGAGCACGGCGGTGGCTTAATTTTGAAGAAATTGCTATTCTCTCATGTGTCACTTATATTATTTTGAGAGTCTTTTAGAACAGCATGGTATTTGCTATGGTTACAAATTTGGTCCTAGAATGATGAGCATCCAAGTTGGGTATAATAAAAACTATCATAGGAAGTGAATTGGATGCTATGATCAATTTGATGCTTGATAATTGTTTTGAGATATAAAGGTAGTAATGTTAGGGTCATGCTAGTAGGTAATTATGAAATTGAGAAATACTTGTGTTGAAGTTGGCAAGTCCCGTAGCATGCACGTATGGTAAAAGTTGTGTGACAAATTTGTTGCATGAGGTGCTCTTTTGATTGTCTTCCTTATGAGTGGAGGTCGGGATCGCACAATGGTTAACTCCTAACAACCCTTCCCCTAGGAGCATGCGTAGTAGTACTTTGCTTCGAGGGCAAGTAGACTGTTGCAATAAGTATATGAGTTCTTTATGACTAATGTGAGTCCATGGATATACGCACACTCATCCTTCCACTTTGCTAGCCTCTATTATGCCACGCAACTTTCGCCGGTATCATGCACCCATTATTTACCTTCCTCAAAACAGCCACCATACCTACCTATTATGGCATTTCCATAGCCATTCCGAGATATATTGCCATGCAACTTTCCACCGTTCCATTTATTATGACACGTTCCATCATTGTCATATTGCTCTTTGCATGATCATGTAGTTGACATCGTATTTGTGGCAAGGCCACCTTCATAATTTTCATACATGTCGCTCTTGATTCATTGCATATCCCAGTACACCGTCGGAGGCATTCATATAGAGTCATATCTTGTTCTAGCTTTGAGTTGTAATTCTTGAGTTGTAAATCAATAAAAGTGTGATGAGCTTCATTATTAGAGCATTGTCTCAGTGAGGAACAGATGATGAAGACTATGATTCCCCCACAAGTTGGGATGAGACTTCGGACTTTACAAAAAGAAAAAAAAAGAAAAAAAGAAAGGCCAAAAAGAAAAAGAAAAAGGCCAAAGAGAAAGAAAAAAAGAAAAAAAGAAAATGAAATAAAATAAAATGAGAGAAAAAGAGAGAAGGGACAATGCTACTATCTCTTTTTCCACACTTATGCTTCAAAGTAGAACCATGATCTTCATAGAGAGTCTCCTATGTTGTTACTTTCATATACTAAGTGGGAATTTTTCATTATAGAACTTGCCTTGTATATTCCAATGATGGTCTTCCTCAAAATGCCCTAGGTCTTCGTGAGCAAGCAAGTTGGGTGCACACCCACTTAGTTTCTTTTGTTGAGATTTCATATATTTATAGCTCTAGTGCATCCGTTGCCTGGCAATCCCTACTCACTCACATTGATATCTATTGATGGGCATCTCCATAGCCCGTTGATATGCCTAGTTGATGTGAGACTATCTTCTCCCTCTTTTTGTCCTCACAACCACCACCTTATACCACCATACTGCTATGTCCATGGCTTGCGCTCATGTATTGCGTAAGAGTTGAAAAAGCTGAAGCGCGTTAAAAAGTATGAACCAATTGCTTGGCTGAAATCGGGGTTGTGCATGATGGGAGTATTTTGTGTAATGAAAATGAAGCATGGCCTAACTATATGATTTTGTAGGGATAAGCTTTCTTTGGCTATGTTATTTTGATAGGACATGATTATTTGTTAGTATGCTTCGAAGCATTATTATTTTTATGTTTTATAAGCTTTTATCTTGAATCATTTGGATCTGAACATTCATGCCACAATAAAGAAAATTACATTGAGAATTATGCTAGGTAGCATTCCACATCAAAAATTCTGTTTTTATCATACCTACTCGAGGACGAGCAGGAATTAAGCTTGGGGATGCTTGATACGTCTCCAACGTATCTATAATTTTTGATTGTTCCATGCTATTATATTACCCCTTTCGGATGTTTATGGGCTTTATTTTACACATTTATATCATTTTTGATTGCCCAGCCCGTATTGCTGTTTTTTTGCCTATTTCAGTATTTCGAAGACAAGGAATATCAAACGGAGTCCAAACGGAATGAAACCTTTGGGAGAGTGATTTTTGGAACAAACGTGATCCAGAGGACTTGGAGTGCAAGCCAAGAAGCAGCCGAGGCAGCCACGAGATAGGAGGGCGCGCCCACCCCCTCTGGGCGCCCCCCTATCTTGTGGGCCCCTCGGGCGGCCACCAACGTACTTCTTCCTCCCATATATACCTACATACCCCGAAAACATCCAGGGAGCCAACGAAACACAATTTCCACCACCGTAACCTTCTGTATCCGCGAGATCCCATCTTGGAGCCTTCGTCGACGCTCTGCCGGAGGGGGAATCAACCACGGAGGGCTTCTACATCAACACCATAGCCCCTCCGATGAGTTGTGAGTAGTTTGCCATAGACCTTCGGGTCCATAGTTATTAACTAGATGGCTTCTTCTCTCTTTTTGGATCTCAATACAATGTTCTCCCCCTCTCTTGTCGAGATCTATTCGATGTAAACTCTTTTTGCGGTGTGTTTGTCGTGATCCGATGAATTGTGGGTTTATGATCAAGTTTATCTATGAGAAATAACTGAATCTTCTCTTAATTCTTTCATGTGTGATTGGTTTTCTTTGCAAGTCTCTTCAAATTATCAGTTTGGTTTGGCCTACTAGATTGATCTTTCTTGCAATGGGAGAAGTGCTTAGCTTTGGGTTCAATCTTGCGGTGTCCTTTCCCAGTGACAGCGGGGGCAGCAAGACACGTATTGTATTGTTGCCACTTAGGATAAAAGATGGGGTTTATGTCATATTGCTTGAGTTTATCCCTCTACATCATGTCATCTTTGTTAATGTGTTACTCTGTTCTTCATGGACTTGATACTCTAGATGCAGGCAGGAGTCGGTCGATGTGTGGGGTAATAGTAGTAGATGCAGGCAGGAGTCGGTCTACTTGTCGCGGACGTGATGCCTATATACATGATCATGCCTAGATAATCTCATAATTATTCGCTTTTCTATCAATTGCTCGACAGTAATTTGTTCACCCATCATAATATTTATGCTATCTTGAGAGAAGCCACTAGTGAAACCTATGGCCCCCGGGTCTATCTTTTATCATATAAGCTTTCAATCTACTTTTATTTGCATCTTTACTTTTTGCATCTATATTATAAAATACCAAAAATATATTTATCTTATCATATTATCTCTATCAGATCTCACTTTCGCAAGTGGCCGTGAAGGGATTGACAACCCCTTTATTGCGTTGGTTGCGAGTTCTTTGTTTGTTTGTGTAGGTGTGTGGGACTTTTGAGGAGCCTCCTACTGGATTGATACCTTTGTTCTCAAAAACTAAGGGGAATACTTACGCTACTTTGCTGCATCACCCTTTCCTCTTCAAGGAAAACCAACGCAAGCTCAAGACGTAGTACGGGACAATCTGCATTTTTACATACCATTATCAGGTATTTCTGACTAGATACCTGAGCTGTGAAAACCCTTTGCATGGACATTGCCAAATTAATTATTGAATTCTTCAGAGCTTGCTTGTTGGGATACATAGCACCCGCCGCAATATTGTTTTGGTGATATTGCCGGGTAGAATCATGTCCATCATTCACGATCATTGCAGATGAGAAGTCATGATTCCATGATGCAGGATTCAGGACCTCCTCTGCATTTTCTTCTTCATCCGACTTGTTAGAATCATCGGCATGACCCCTATCAACATCGGTGTCTTCTTCTTCATCTGGTCCTGCATGTGCCCATCTACCTTGTCAGCGTCCACCTCACCACTAATCACCGTCAACATTTCCTCCTTCTACCTGACTACTCTACCCTGGTTCGTAACCATCAGCATTCCCTCCTTCTACATGACTGCTCTGTCCTGGTTCGTAATCATCATCTCCAGCATTTGACATAGATAACTACCTCCCTACACTGCTCTTCCCAGGATCGTAGCCACCCTCGCCTTCATGTACAGTGACCTCCTTCACGGCGGGAAGCACTAAGGCAACAGGATTGCATCCCCAGTGTTCACAACCTTGTAATCACCGCACCCAATCAGAGTCTCGCTTTATTGGCCTCAAATAAAAGTAAATTATTGAACTTGACCGTGTTCACAATGCATGAACACCGACGGTGTGTGTTTCAGTATCAAGCCCTAAACTTGTTGTAATCCATTCTTTCAACTAACTGATAGACCATGTTTGAGGTGCACTCATTAGCACCTCCATGTGACTAAATTCACTCAGATCAGCCCCTATCTCAATTGTTTGGACAGTAACAGGACCGTAGTAAAATATGAACTTCACTACATCAGACATCTCAGCTCACCTAATTTTTTTTTCAACAACGACAGACAAGTATTAAGCAACAACTTAACATATCCGCACTACTAAATATTTGACATGTATTACAAAATATTAACAGAGCAACTAAAAATATTCATAGACCTACAAATATATTACGAATATTTGCCGGAGCAACAACAAATATTGACAGATTTAAATATTTGACATCTACATATATTACGGATATTACCGGAGCAACTCCAAATACTGACACACCTAAATATTTGACATCCACATATAGTACAGAATATTACCGGAGCAACTTCAAATTTTCACACAACTAAATAGTTGACATCTAAATATATTTACGGATACTACCGAAGCAAATAACAATAATCACACACCTAATTTATTTCACAACAAAACATATTATCGAATACTACCAGACCAACTACTAAAAATAAAATGAGTATTGAAATATACCCTTGAGGCGTGCGAGCGAGCGACGAACTTCAATCACCGGAACCGGAGCCGGAAACTCCACCAAACTACCGGAGCTTCACCTCCACCACCTCCACCATACTGCCCCAGCTTCACCACCACCTCCACGTCCACTAGTGTGCTAAAAAAAGCTCCAACAAAATGCTCACCACGACCACCACGAGCTACCCCATCAGTAGATCAAGGTCTCCCTTGGCTCCCCTAACTACGTAGAACCCATTCACGTTGCTAAATCCGCAAAAAACCCGGCTCATTTTGGTGTAGAAATTGGAGGCATTTCTTGCAAGAAATATGAGAAAGAAAGAACAGAGAGGAGGAGCTACTGCGCGCGTGGGAGAAAGGAAGGAGAAAGGAGAAGGAGCCAGCCACTGTGGGGCTGATACGTCCATTTTGCATCATGCTTTTATATCAATATTTGTTCCATTATAGGCTGTTATTACACATTATATCTCAATACTTATGGCTATTCTCTCTTTTTTTACAAGGTTTACCATGAAGAGAGAGAATGCCGGCAGTTGGAATTCTGGCTGGAAAAGGAGCAAACGTTGGAAACCTATTCTGCACAACTCCAAAAATCCTGAAACTCCACAAAACAACTTTTTGGAATTAATAAGAATTTATGGGCGAAAGAAATAGGCCAGGGGGCCCACACCCTGTACAAAAGACGGGGGCGCCCCTGTAGGGCGCGACCCCTATCTCATGGGGCCCCTGGTGGGCTTCCGGCATCCATCTTCTGCTATATGGAGGGTTTTGTCCTGGAAAAAATTGTGGGCAAGCTTACGGGACGAAACTCCGCCACCACGAGGCGGAACCTTGGCGGAATCAATCTAGGGCTCTGGCGGAGCTATTCTTCCGGGGACACTTCCCTCCGGGAGGGGGAAATCATCACCAACGTCATCACCAACGATCCTCTCATCGAGAGGGGGTCAATCTCCATCAACATCTTCACCAGCACCATCTCCTCTCAAAACCCTAGTTCATCTCTTGTATCCAATCTTGTATCAAAACCACAAATTGGTACCTGTGGGTTGCTAGTAGTGTTGATTACTCCTTGTAGTTGATGCTAATTGGTTTACTTGGTGTAAGATCATATGTTCAGATCCTTTATGCATATTATTACTCCTCTGATTATGAACATGAATATGCTTTGTGAGTAGTTACGTTTGTTCCTGAAGACATGGGTGAAGTCTTGCTATTAGTAGTCATGTGAATTTGGTATTCGTTCGATATTTTGATGAGATGTACGTTGTCTTTCCTCTAGTGGTGTTATGTGAACATCGACTACATGACACTTCACCATTATTTGGGCCTAGAGGAAGGCATAGGGAAGTAATAGGTAGATGATGGGTTGCTAGAGTGACAGAAGCTTAAACCCTAGTTTATGTGTTGCTTTGTTAGGGGTTGATATGGACCCATATGTTTAATGTTGTGGTTATGTTTACCTTAATACTCCTTTTTATAGTTGTGGATGCTTGCAATAGGGGTTAATCATATGTGGGATGCTTGTCCATGTTAGGGCAATACCGAAGTGCCGGTCCACCCACATATCAAATTATCAAAGTACCGAACGTGAATCTTATGAACGTGATGAAAACTAGCTTGACGATAATTCCCAATGTGTCCTCGGGAGCTCCTTCTTCATTATTAGAATTTGTCCAGGCTTATCCTTTGCTACATAAAGGATTGGGCCACCTTGCTGCACTTTATTTACTTTATTTACTTTTTGCTTGTTACTATTTATCTTATCACAAAACTATCTATCACCTACTATTTCAGTGCTTGCAGAGAAAACCTTACTGAAAATCGCTTATCATTTCCTTCTGCTCCTCGTTGGGTTCGACACTCTTACTTATCGAAAGGACTATGATAGATCCCCTATACATGTGGGTCATCAAGACTCTTTTCTGGCGCCTTTTGGTGAGTGGAACTTGGTAAGGAAACATTTATATAGTGTGCTAAAATTTTCTGTTACTTGTCACTATGGAAACTAATCCTTTGAGGGGCTTGTTTGGGGTATCTTCACCCCAACCAGAAGAGCAAATAGATGCTCCTCAACCTACTGAACTTTATGAAAATATTCACTTTGAGATTCCTTCGGGTATGATAGAAAAACTGCTAGCTAATCCTTTTGCAGGAGACGGAACATTGCATCCCGATTTACACCTTATCTTTGTGGATGAAGTTTGTGGAATATTTAAGCTTGCAGGTATTCCCGATGATGTTGTCAAAAGGAAGGTGTGACACTCCAAAAATTTTGTGATTTTGTTTTCAGAAAGAACCCTTGCTTGGTTTGAAAGAAGGTCATTTAAACCCTTCCTAAAAACCATCTTCTAAGTTTGCCCTCTCAAAAATCCTTTTCTTGGATTTGGTTTCTTTTAAAATAAAAACCCTTTTAAGTTTTGGGCTTTTATTTGGTTTTCCCTTCAAAAATTTCACCATGCTTCCTATGGTGAAATTTTCCAAAAACCTTTCCTCCCACTTTGGTACAACCCTAACATTCTGTCCAAACTAATAAAATCCATTTTTGGATTTTATTCCAATTATTTCTCCTCCCAAAATAACTCTGTCTTTTCTTTTGAGCCTAGGTGGATTGCAAAGCAAGTGCCCAAATGCTTTTGATTTTTGACCTCAACTCAACACCCTTGGGTAGTCCTTTGTACCCACAACCCAGAACCATCTTGATCCACTCTTCTCCTGTTCAAATATTTCAAATTTCACTCACTGCAAGTTTGGACCAGATTTGCCAAATTTGGTGAAATTCATATCTACACCTCTCCAAAAATTCCACAAATATTCAGGCAGCCTCTATATGCAATGAGAGGCCCCTCCACCAAAAACCATCTCAAGGAAAAATCCCTACATACCTGGATCATTCTGTCGAACACCTTGCATGCACTGTTCTAGTCATATTCAGTTAAATTCAGAAGTACGGTGTCGATCTTCGTCAGTAACTTCAGTCACGAGCTCACAGTGCGCTTGGCACGTAGCTCACGGCCAGGCTTGCTTGTCCGGAGCCTCACACGCGCACTTGGCGCCTTCCTGTCATCGGTGGCACCCTGGCCCGCCTGTGCCGGCGTGTCTTGCGGCGGCCGTAGCACCGTAGCGGTCGACAGGAAGCAGAACGGCGGCACAACACCGTTCGGCGCCGCCCAAGCGTCCTGGTGGCTCCGCGTGGCCACCTCCTTGCCAGCGCACACATGCAGCACCGTCGCCGTGGCGCGGCACGCGCAGAGCGTGCTCCCTGCCGCCGACGGGCCCGCGCCGCCCCGTTCCATCAAGCTCCCCCTAAAACCCCAAATCCCGATGCGGTTAGCACCAAAATGGAACCATGGAGCACCCACGACGACGTTCAGCCTCTGAAACCTCCCGTACAACCGCAGCGCCGCCGTAATCACCTTGCCGGAGAACCCCGTTCTCGGCAACCGCCTCGGGGCGGCTATATATAGCACCCCGAGCCTGCTCTCGCCCGCGGCACACCTCCTCTACCACATAGACCCCGCACAGCCACTGAACGAGCCACGAGGAGCTCTCCTTCCCCGACTCCGGCCACTCCGTTCCGCCTCGTCCCCCACCGTGATTCACTCTGGTAAGGCCATCTCCGGCGCCCTATCCTCGTCGGATACCTCCTCATACTATCGTGAGTCTAACCCCCTCACCAATTCCACCTCCGCAGCTCTCTCCGGCGAGATCCACGACCACCCGAATCACCGTCCGCCGGAGCAAGCATCGCCGCCGACGTGGTACTCGCCGGCGACCACCACCACCTCCCACAGACGCGGAATGGCGCCCTGATCACGGAGGTACACTCCGATCTCCCTGCCTTGCCGTGGATCGCCGCCGGCGACCACCGCGGCTCTCGGGCGCCGACGAGCCCCGACTCCCCTGTTTGAACTTTCAAACCTGACGGGTGGGACCCGCCCGTCAGCCTCTCTTTTGTTTTTTTTAAATCGTTTGCAGAAGGCGTACTCTGGCAAATACGCCTCCTCTCTGAACCGTTTTTCTGGATTCTTCTGCATAGCCCCCTGGAAGTTTTCTGTTTCATTACAGATGGGTCCTTGGACCAAAACTCTTATAACTTTTGATCAGGAAAAGTATTTTTAATTAATTCTTTTTCTGTTCTCCTTAGATTTTTGTCTAGTTTTTTATCATATTTATTTGAAAAATATTTGGAACACTTTTCTGCACACTCACGGTATTTACGTTGCGTACGTATTTTCTTTATACCGTAGATACCGGAGGAGGTGACGGAGCTGCAAACTTCGCCCAGTTAGACTCCGACTACTCCGAACCAGGCAAGCATGTTTGAACTCTTGATATGATGAGTGTTGTTGCATGTTTGCATTTTAGTATAGTCATGGCATGTTTATGAACATCTCCTTGCATGATATATCTCATGCACATAATCGGAAAATAGGTTTCGGAAAGCATTATGTTGTTGGATACATATTTGCAAAAGCCATGTGTTGGTATGTGGATGGGTAAGATGGCAGTGTTGTGACATGCCAGTTTTATGCCAGATTATTTGACTTCCGTGTCGTCATGACACAATTCACATTCCCATTCATTCCATCCTATACTGTCACATGTTTTCCGAAAGGAATATGGCATAGTAAGTTGCAAATCGTTTTCCTGGTACACACCAAGTGGAGAGGCCGGGATGAGGGTTCCATGGCCCTGGATTAAAGCCCGTCATCCGGTCAGGGGGCATGGGTGTTTCCGGTTGGGACCGAGAGGGGGCACCCCTTAGAGCGCGCGTATAGAAATTTGATCCCATGCTATTCGAGGTTGTGGCCTCCCCGTCTCAAAGTTTTTCTTGGACGTTGGCCAGGGTGATTCCTGGCAACGTGAGGTGAAATGGGTGTGTACTAGTTAAATGTGTTTCTACTGAAATACCGTAAACGGAACTAGTCCTTCGTGACTACGGAAATCCGTTGGCTGTGTTCAGTTCTTCCAAACTCTGCAGAGTCTCAATCTTTCAATTATCTTGTACTTTGTTCAAGTACTATAATTATCTTATCTTGTCAGGTATTCAGCCTCAGTGACAAAAACTCCGGTGGGATTTATGTGTAATAAATCTGGTTAAAAGATTATTCTTGTGGATGGACTAATCTCGTTATTTACATTTATTATAAAGCCCTGTCTGTGATGTTGCTCAAACGTCCGACGGTGGCATACCTGTTATTTGCTTTTGTTAAAACCTTGTCTGTGATGTCGCTCAGACGTCCGACTGTGGTATTTCTTTTAAAGCCCTGTCTGTGATGTCGCTCAGACGTCCAACTGTGGCATTTCTTTTAAAGCCCTTTATGTGGTGTCGCTAAGACGCCCGACTGCGGCATGCATTTTTATTTATTTACCTTTCGAGGCGTCGCTCCAGACACCCGATCGGTTTTCAGTTATTAAATTTTTATACATCAAATTCTGCAATATTACCGTTGTTATTTGAGTATCATACTTTGTTCTTGACGCATTCATGCATTCATTGATTATATCTTTTGTCCGAACTGTCTTGCGAGTACTTTCAAGTACTCACCTGGCTTGTTGATTTGGCCAGATGCTGATGAAGGCGATCTCATGGATGAAGAGTTTGATAGAGAGTCCGACGCCTAGAGGAGTCCCAGTCAGTCCCGTGCGATCCTGTCTTGGTCATTGTATTATCCGCTTCCGCAACCCCGAATAAATTCATCGAGCCTCACCTCGACGCTCGATGTACTGCCAGTAGAAGTCAAGTTATCCACCACCACTTTTCCTCGAGCTAGTAGCATGCCACCCCACCCCTGTGTCATAACCGCCCATATGTAATATATTGGCGAGTCTGTAATAAATGGTTGAGCAACCTCACCTCAACCCTGTAATATATTTGATGCTACTGGTTCTCTGTTTATCAAGCTTTGTCTACCAGAAAGGATGACTTTTCCCTATACTGGGATTTAAAGATTGGTTTTCTCAATAAATATTTTTATTGAAAAACCGGTCGTGACAGACTTGGTAACCAGAGCCAGGCTGACTGTAGGAAGCCACTAGGTGCGATTGCTAATTGGTTATTAGCATGATAGAGTTATTCATGGTTTTACAAATGTAGTCATTTTTTGACAGTCAGCATAAAATTTATGATCTGACCACTCAGAATTTTTGCCTACTTTTGTAGATGGCCGGCAACGACTGCGAGTCTCAGATGTTCGCCAATGTGCCTGAGGGGTTCGTCAAACTCCTCTCCTTCATCGTTCAGGTCGCGATGGGGGCCATCCGTGCGCCCAGTCTTCACGCTTTATCCACACAAGATCAACGACAGTCTGACTATGCACCAGGCCGCGGTGCAATTCAGGGGAGGCCATGCTGAAGTACGCCGTCTCCGATTCGTGGGGAGAGCCATGCCTACAGAAAGGCATGCTATGCAGATGGCTGCCCGCGAGACGATAGCCCGTCTTCGGGATGTTCTTCCTGCAATGAAGACCCGTCGCTACCGCTACCTTCCATGCCATGTGCCTTACACCTGTCACTACTCTTTCTCTTGCCCAGAGGAGAGCGAGACGAAGCCTTTGAGATGCTTGTCGAGTACCTCCGAGCCCTGGAGGAAGCATTCGACTGCATGGTAGATGACCTCGTAGCTGCACGCATGGACTCAGTTCATGTCTGTGCTGCTAACAGGAGGGAACTCCTGCACACTGCTCCACCACTGACTTTTGTGTCATCCACAGCCTCTCACTCACCTACCATACTCGCCTCTGCTCGTCGTCTGCCTACCACAGAGGAATTTAACCAGGCTATTGCACCCACTCCCGTCCGCTCTGCACCACTTGTTGCACCCACTCCTGTCCGCTCTGCACCACTTGTTGCACCCACTCCCATACGTGCTACCCCACCTATTCCACCCACTCGTATTCGTGTTATTCCGCCTACGGCACCTGCTCCATCAGCTCAGCACAATGTTTCTCGTCTGGAACCTATTAGCGAGGAGGAGGTTGATTCCCCTGCGTCTCTGCGTCTCACCCTCGGCAGGCCAAGGGAGATCCTCACCGTCTCCGACTAAGTACGCATAGACGTCATGTGATGTATCAACTTGTGTAATATGTTTTTATGTACATAGGTTGTGAGAAGTAGCCTGTTTGCGCACCATGTAGGATCTGGAGGAGTGCACTAGTTTAAATAACATGTCAGGATTAGGTACGCATATCCTGAGTGATGTAATGTATAATTATACCCGCGTGTAAGATATGCACTAGTCCTTCTCCGCGCGCAATCGTGTGTTTCCAAAAAAAATACCATGGAGATTAAAAATGTTCTTTGTGTGTGATTTTGTTAACTTTTGCGACTCTCCTTCTTGTCTTACGAGTTCACAAAAATATATCCCCAGAGTGAAAGATGTCTCGTCCTTGGACGCGCTCCATGCCAACTCAGCCAGAAGAAAATTATGGCACACCGCAGAACCAGAATTTCACTCAGGGTCAGACAAGTCAACAGGACAGTGAAACAGCTTTTACACAAATTTGTCGTTTGTATGAACAGAGTCAGCAGCAACACCAGGAAATGATGAACCAATTCATCAATATGGGAAGTAACCGTGGTCAGTATCAACCGCAATCCAAATTATCTGAGTTACAAAAGACGCGTCCTCCAACATTTTCTCATACTGACAAGCCTCTTGAGGCCGAGGACTGGCTTCAAGACATGGAGAGAAAATTAATTATCGCACAGTGTTCAGACCGTGAAAAAGTACTGTATGCACCACATTATCTCACAGGTGCAGCTGCATCGTGCTGGGAAAACTTCCTGCACATGCACCCCAACGAAAATGAAATCACCTGGGAAAATTTCAAAGAAGGCTTTCGTGGGGCACATATTCCTAAGAGCGTCATGAAAATCAAGAAGAAGGAATTTGATGAACTCAAGCAAAGAGCCATGACAGTGTCAGAATACGACAGCCAATTCACACTGCTGTCTCGCTACGCCAATGAAGAACGCATGACCGAGAGCAAGAAGATGGAAAAATTCATGGAAGGCCTGGCACCCGCCCTTAAGTGCCAACTAGTTGTGCACACCTTTCCAGATTTTAAAACACTGGTGGATAAGTCCATTACCCTGGAAAATGAGCGACGTAGCTTGGAAGATTTCCGAAAACGAAAAAGGGACCAAACTACTCTTACTCGCAATCACAGAAGCAAGAGGGAATTTCAGAAGGGGGATTCACACAAAACCCCGACGAATAATTCACGTCCAACCAAGAATTTCCATGCAAGAGACAAAGAGTTCACCTATCGCCCAGGCATTACCTGTTATGCTTGTGGAGAAGAAGGGCACTATGCCAAGCAGTGTCCCAAGCCAAGGAACTCAAACCCGAAGCTCAAAGATGGTGGAAATAATTCAGCACCAAAGCAAAGCAATTTCAACCCCAACAACAACCACCGGAAAGGTCACTTGAACCACGTGACCCGAGAGGAAGCCCAGAACGCCCCAGATATCGTACTCGGTACGTACCCCGTCAACACAATACCTGCCATGGTTTTGTTTGATACTGGAGCTTCTCACTCATTCGTTTCGAAGAGTTTTGCTTTGCAAAATAATTTTTTGATGCTTCCCTTGGAAAAATCGATGATCGTCAAGTCCCCTAGGATTAAGCAAGTGACCCGGAGTTACTGTCAAGGTGTGGTTATTGAATTTGAAGGATTGAAATTTTAAGCCAACCTTATTGTACTGGAAAGCAAAGGACTGGATGTCATCCTAGGAATGGATTGGTTGACCACCAACAAAGGTTTTATTGACTGCTTCAACCGTACCGTGATTCTCACCCACCATCAAGGGAAGAAAATAAAAGTTTCAGCCAAAGAGAGACAAATACCTCGGCAATCTAGATTAAACAAGGTGGACGTTTCTGAGCTGAACAAGGTTCCAGTGGTATGTGAATTTCCAGATGTATTTCCAGAAGAACTACCAGGCATGCCACGAGACCGAGAGATAGAATTCAGCATTGAGCTAGCCCCCGGAACCACTCCTATTTACAAGAAACCTTACAGAATGGCACCATCCGAATTGGTCGAGTTGAAGAAGCAAATAAAAGAATTATTGGAGAAAGGATACATACGATCTAGCTCCTCACCTTGGGGTTCTCCAATTTTATTTGCCAAGAAGAAGGATGGGACAATGAGGTTGTGTATTGATTATCGAGCTCTCAACATGGTCACAATCAAGAACAAATATCCAATGCCCCGAATAAATGATTTACTCGATCAGCTCGCACAGGCCAAAGTCTTCTCAAAAATTGATTTGAGATCAGGATACCACCAATTAAAAGTACGAACAGAAGATATTCCCAAGACCGCTTTCATCTCCAGATATGGGCTGTATGAGTTCACAGTAATGCCATTTGGGCTAACCAACGCTCCCGCATATTTTGTTCACCTCATGAACAAAGTGTTTATGAAGTATATGGACAAGTTTGTTGTGGTGTTCATCGATGATATTCTGATATATTCCAAAACACCAGAAGAGCACGCCGAACACCTCAGGATTGCACTCGGAGAACTCAGGAAACATCAACTGTACGCCAAATTCAGCAAATGTGAATTTTGGTTAAGGAAGGTGGGTTTTCTGGGCCACGTGCTAACCCAAGAAGGTATTGCAGTAGATCCGGAAAAGGTCAAGGCCGTACTTGGCTAGAAACCACCAGCTAACGTAACAGACGTATGGAGTTTCTTGGGAATGGCAGGCTATTATCGGAGATTTATTGAAGGATTCTCCACTATAGCAAAGCCCATGACCCAATTGCTCAAGAAAGGCAAGAAATTTGAATGGACAGCATGTGAGAAAAGCTTCCAAGAGCTAAAAAGAAAATTAACAACGGCACCAGTACTAATTGTGCCAGATATACACAAGAATTTTGAGGTATATTGTGACGCATCCCGGAAAGGCCTCGGATGTGTATTGATGCAAGAAGGCAAGGTAGTTGCGTATGTCTCTAGACAACTACGCAAGCATGAGGAGAATTATCCCACCCATGACCTGAAATTAGGAGCAGTCATCCATGCACTCAAGGAATGGAGACACTTCCTACTTGGGATTCGTTGTGCGATATACACAGATCATAAGAGTCTTAAGTATATTTTCACACAGCCAGAGTTAAATTTACGGCAACGACGCTGGTTAGAATTGGTGAAGGATTATGATGTTGGAATCCACTATCATCCTGGAAAAGCAAACGTTGTGGCAGATGCACTTAGTCGCAATCCCAGCACGGAAGATGATAGTATGCCAAAATTGAGGCCAGAATTTCAACAGGAATTTGCCCGACTCAATCTCATAATGGTCACCGAAGGCAGTGTATCGAATATCGAAATACAGCCTACCCTGATGGAAAGTATCAAGGAAGCCCAGCACGGACACCCCAGCATTGAGGGCATAAAAAGAAAAGTGAGTTTGGGAAGAGCCTCAGAATTCAACATAGATGAGCAAGGAATATTGTGGTACGGAGAAAGGCTATGCGTACCAAATGTCAAGGACCTCAAACAGCAGATATTAACTGAAAGTCACACAGCTCCGTATTCAATCCATCCTGGAGGGACAAAAATGTACAAAGACCTTCAGGAAATTTTTTGGTGGCACGGTATGAAGAGAGATATAGCCACGTTCATTGCATGTTGTGACTCTTGTCAATGTATCAAGGCCGAGCATCAGAAACCAGCCGAACTGTTACAGCCAAATAAGATACCCGAGTGGAAATGGGACGAGATTGGAATGGACTTTATCATTGGACTGCCCCGGTCACAACACGGAAACAATGCCATATGGGTCATAACCGACAGATTAACCAAGGTGGGACATTTTATTCCGGTAAAAACAACTTGCACCACTCAGAGACTAGCCAGACTTTATCTTGGCCGCATCATCTTCCTACATGGAGTCCCTAAGACTATTATCTCCGATAGAGGCACACAGTTCGTCTCTACATTCTGGGATCACCTACAACAGGCACTGGGAACCCAACTAGCCTTCAGTACCGCATACCATCCCCAGACTGATGGACAAACAGAACGCGTAAACCAAATCCTAGAAGACATGTTAAGAGCTTGTGTCCTCACCTACGAGAATAGTTGGGAAGAAAGTTTGCCATATGCAGAGTTCGCATACAACAACAGCTATCAAGCCAGCTTGCAAATGGCACCCTTTGAAGCTCTATATGGAAGAAGATGTCGTACCCTGCTAAATTGGTCAGAGACCAGAGATAGCCATATCTTTGGCCCAGATATGCTCAAGGAGGCCGAGGAGAAAGTTAAGACGATTAGAGAATGACTCAAAACAGCTCAAAGTCGGCAAAAGAGTTATTATGACCGAAAGCATCGGGAAATCAGTTTTGAACCCGGAGAATTGGTATACCTCAGAGTTTCTCCTATGAAGGGTCTGCAACGATTCAAGATTAAGGGGAAACTAGCACCAAGATTCATCGGACCATTTCATATAGTGGCCCGACAAGGCAAGGTAGCCTACCAGCTGGACCTGCCCGGAGACTTATCCGGTATCCACAACGTGTTTCACATCTCGTAGTTGAGAAAATACATAAGCAACCCAGAGAAGCAAGTTTCACATGAGTTTATTGACGTGCAACCAGACCTCACTTACCGGGAGCACCCGATAAAAATATTGGAAGAATCTGAGAGGAGGACCCGACAGAAAACCATTAAGTTTTTCAGAGTTCAATGGAGCAATCACACCGAGAATGAAGCAACTTGGGAGAGCGAGGATTTTCTTCGGACAGAGCACCCACACCTGTTTAAGGATCAGCTGAAATCTCGGGGACGAGATTTTTCCTAAGGGGGTAGGTGCTGTGACACTCCAAAAAATTTGTGATTTTGTTTTCAGAAAGAACCCTTGCTTGGTTTGAAAGAAGGTCATTTAAACCCTTCCTAAAAACCATCTTCTAAGTTTGCCCTCTCAAAAATCCTTTACTTGGATTTGGTTTCTTTTAAAATAAAAACCCTTTTAAGTTTTGGGCTTTTATTAGGTTTTGCATCCCTTCAAAAATTTCACCATGCTTCCTATGGTGAAATTTTCCCAAAAACCTTTTCTCCCACTTTGGTACAACCCTAACATTCTGTCCAAACTAATAAAATCTATTTTTGGATTTTATTCCAATTATTTCTCCTCCCAAAATAACTCTGTCTTTTCTTTTGAGCCTAGGTGGATTGCAAAGCAAGTGCCCAAATGCTTTTGATTTTTGACCTCAACTCAACACCCTTGGGTAGTCCTTTGTACCCACAACCCAGATCTTGGTCCACTCTTCTCCTGTTCAAATATTTCAAATTTCACTCACTGCAAGTTTGGACCAGATTTGCCAAATTTGGTGAAATTCATATCTACACCTCTCCAAAAATTCCACAAATATTCAGGCAGCCTCTAGATGCAATGAGAGGCCCCTCCACCAAAAACCAGCTCAAGGAAAAATCCCTACATACCTAGATCATTCTGTCGAACACCTTGCATGCACTGTTCTAGTCATATTCAGTTAAATTCAGAAGTTCAGTGTCGATCTTCGTCAGTAACTTCAGTCACGAGGTCACAGTGCGCTTGGCACGTAGCTCACGGCCAGGCTTGCTTGTCCGGAGCCTCACACACGTACTTGGCGCCTTCCTGGCGTCGGTGGCGCCCTGGCCCGCCTGCGCCGGCGTGTCTTGCGGCGGCCGTAGCGCCGTAGCGGTCGACAGGAAGCAGAATGGCGGCACAACGCCGTTCGGCGCCGCCCAAGCGTCCTGGTGGCTCCGTGTGGCCACCTCCTTGCCAGCGCACGCATGCAGCACCGTCAACGTGGCGCGGCACGTGCAGAGCGCGCTCCCTGCCGCCGACGGGCCCGCACCGCCCCGTTCTGTCGAGCTCCCCCTAAAACCCCAAATCCCGACGCGGTTAGCACCAAAACGGAACCATGGAGCACCCACAACGACGTTCAGCCTCTGAAACCTCCCGTACAACCGCAGCACCACCGTAATCACCTCGCCGGAGAACCCCGTTCTCGGCAACCGCCTCGGGGCGGCTATATATAGCACCCCGAGCCTGCTCTCGCCCGCGGCACACCTCCTCTACCTCATCAGACCCCGCACAGCCACTGAATGAGCCACGAGGAGCTCTCCTTCCCCGACTCCGGCCACTCTATTCTGCCTCGGCCCCCACCGTGATTCACTCCGGTAAGGCCATCTCCGGCGCCGTATCCTCGTCGGATACCTCCTCATACTATCGTGAGTCTAACCCCCTCACCAATTCCACCTCCGCAGCTCTCTCCGGCGAGATCCACGACCACCCGAATCTCCGTCCACCGGAGCAAGCATCGCCACCGACGTGGTACTCGCCGGCGACCACCACCACCTCCCACAGACGCGAAATGGCGCCCTGATCACGGAGGTACACTCCGATCTCCCTGCCTTGTCGTGGATCGCCGCCGGCGACCACCGCGGCTCTCGGGCGCCGACGAGCCCCGACTCCCCTGTTTGAACTTTCAAACCTGACGGGTGGGACCCGCCCGTCAGCCTCTCTTTTGTTTTTTTTAAATCGTTTGCAGAAGGCGTACTCTGGCAAATACGCCTCCTCTCTGAACCGTTTTTCTGGATTCTTCTGCATAGCCCCCTGGAAGTTTTCTGTTTCATTACAGATGGGTCCTTGGACCAAAACTCTTATAACTTTTGATCGGAAAAGTATTTTTAATTAATTCTTTTTCTGTTCTCTTTAGATTTTTGTCTAGTTTTTTATCATATTTATTTGAAAAATATTTGGAACACTTTTCTGCACACTCACGGTATTTACGTTGCATACGTATTTTCTTTATACGGTAGATACCGGAGGAGGTGACGGAGCTACAAACTTCGCCCAGTTAGACTCCGACTACTCCGAACCAGGCAAGCATGTTTGAACTCTTGATATGATGAGTGTTGTTGCATGTTTGCATTTTAGTATAGCCATGGCATGTTTATGAACATCTCCTTGCATGATATATCTCATGCACATAATCGGAAAGTAGGTTTCGGAAAGCATTATGTTGTTGGATACATATTTGCAAAGCCATGTGTTGGTATGAGGATGGGTAAGATGGCAGTGTTGTGACATGCCAGTCTTATGCCAGATTATTTGACTTCCGTGTCGTCATGACACAATTCACATTCCCATTCATTCCATCCTATACTGTCACATGTTTTTCGAAAGGAATATGGCATAGTAAGTTGCAAATCGTTTTCCTGGTACACACCAAGTGGAGAGGCCGGGATGAGGGTTCCATGGCCCTGGATTAAAGCCCGTCATCCTGTCAGGGGGCATGGGTGTTTCCGGTTGGGACCGAGAGGGGGGCACCCCTTAGAGCGCGCGTATAGAAATTTGATCCCATGCTATTCGAGGTTATGGCCTCCCCGTCTCAAAGTTTTTCTTGGACGTTGGCCAGGGTGATTCCTGGCAACGTGAGGTGAAATGGGTGTGTACTAGTTAAATGTGTTTCTACTGAAATACCATAAACGGAACTAGTCCTTCATGACTACGGAAATCCGTTGGCTGTGTTCAGTTCTTCCAAACTCTGCAGAGTCTCAATCTTTCAATTATCTTGTACTTTGTTCAAGTACTATAATTATCTTATCTTGTCAGGTATTCAGCCTCAGTGACAAAAACTCTGGTGGGATTTATGTGTAATAAATCCAGTTAAAAGATTATTCTTGTGGATGGACTAATCTCGTTATTTACATTTATTATAAAGCCCTGTCTGTGATGTTGCTCAGACGTCAGACGGTGGCATACCTGTTATTTGCTTTTGTTAAAACCCTGTCTGTGATGTCGCTCAGACGTCCGACTGTGGTATTTCTTTTAAAGCCCTATCTGTGATGTCGCTCAGACGTTCGACTGTGGCATTTCTTTTAAAGCCCTTTATGTGATTTCGCTCAGACGTCCGACTGTGGCATTTCTTTTAAAGCCCTTTATGTGATGTCGCTCAGACGTCCGACTATGGTATTTCTTTTAAAGCCCCGTCTGTGATGTTGCATCAGACGTCCGACGGTGGTATTTATTTTAAAGCCCTCTATGTGATGTCGCTCAGACGTCCGAGTGTGGCATTTCTTTTAAAGCCCTTTATGTGATGTCGCTCAGACGTCCGACTGTGGTATTTCTTTTAAAGCCCTCTATGTGATGTCGCTCAAACGTCCGACTGTGGCATTTCTTTTAAAGCTTTTTATGTGATGTCGCTCAGACGTCCGACTGTGGTATTTCTTTTAAAGCCCTCTATGTGATGTCGCTCAGACGTCTGACTGTGGCATTTCTTTTAAAGCCCTTTATGTGATGTCGCTCAGACGTCCGACTGTGGTATTTCTTTTTTAAAGCCCTTTATGTGGTGTCGCTAAGACGCCCGACTGCGGCATGCATTTTTATTTATATACCTTTCGAGGCGTCGCTCAAGACACCCGATCGGTTTTCAGTTATTAAATTTTTATACATCAAATTCTGCAATATTACCGTTGTTATTTGAGTATCATACTTTGTTCTTGACGCATTCATGCATTCATTGATTATATCTTTTGTCCGAACTATCTTGCGAGTACTTTCAAGTACTCACCTGGCTTGTTTATTTGGCCAGATGCTGATGAAGGTGATCTCATCGATGAAGAGTTTGATAGCGAGTCCGACGCCTAGAGGAGTCCGAGTCAGTCCCGTGCGATCCTGTCTTGGTCATTGTATTTTCCGCTTCCGCAACCCCGAATAAATTCATCGAGCCTCACCTCGACGCTCGATGTACTGCCAGTAGAAGTCAAGTTATCCACCACCACTTTTCCTCGAGCTAGTAGCATGCCACCCCACCCCTGTGTCATAACCGCCCATATGTAATATATTGGCGAGTCTGTAATAAATGGTTGAGCAACCTCAGCTCAACCCTGTAATATATTTGATGCTACTGGTTCTCTGTTTATCAAGCTTTGTCTACCAGAAAGGATGACTTTTCCTATACTGGGATTTAAAGATTGGTTTTCTCAATACATATTTTTATTGAAAAACCGGTCGTGACAGAAGGTCTTCCCTTTATCTTTGAAGGGAGATGCAATGACATGGTATAGGCTATGTGATGATACGAGATATTGGAATTATAAACGATTGAAGTTGGAATTTCACCAGAAATTCTATCCTATGCATCTTGTTCATCGTGATCGTAATTACATATATAATTTCTGGCCTCGCAAAGGAGAAAGCATCGCTCAAGCTTGGGGGAGGCTTAAGTCAATGTTGTATTCATGCCCCAATCATGAGCTCTCTCGGGAAATGATTATTCAGAATTTTTATGCTCGGCTTTCTCTTGATAATCGCAACTTGCTCGATACTTCCTGTGCTAGTTCCTATATGCTAAAGACTATTGATTTCAAATGGGACTTATTGGAAAGAATTAAACGCAACTCTGAAGATTGGGGTTCCGACAATGGTAAGGAGTCAAGTATGACACCTAAGTTTGATTGTGTTAAATCTTTTATGGATACCGATGCTTTCCGTGGATTTAGCTCTAAGTATGGACTTGACTCTGAGATAGTAGCTACTTTTTGTGAAACTTTTGCTACTCGTGTTGATCTCCCTAAAGAGAAGTGGTTTAAATATAATCCTCCTATTGAAGTGAAAGTAGTTGCACCTATTACAGTCGAAGAGAAGACTATTACATATAGTGATCCTATTATTCCTACTACTTATGTTGAAAAACCTCCTTTTCCTGTTAGGATAAAAGATCATGTTAAAGCTTCGACTGTTGTTCGTAAGAGTAGTACTAGGACTTATACACCTCCTGAGCAAATTAATGTTGAACCTAGTATTGCTATGGTTAAAGATCTCTTGGATGAGGACTTAGGTGGGCATGTTATCTCTTTCTTGGGTGAAACTGCTAATATTGCTAGACCCGATACTAAGACACGTAGACCTGTTGTAGGCACGCCTATTATTTCTGTTAAAATAGGAGATCATTGTTATCATGGTTTATGTGATATGGGTGCTAGTGCTAGTGTGATACCTTATGACCTTTATAAATAAATTATGCACGATATTGCACCTGTTGAATTAGAAGACATTGATGTTACTATTAAGCTTGCTAATAGGGACACCATTAAACCTATTGGGATTGTTAGAGATGTTGAAGTCTTGTGTGGGAAGATTAAATACCCTGCTGATTTTCTTGTTCTTTGTTCCCCACAAGATGATTTCTGTCCCATTATTTTTGGTAGACCCTTCTTGAATACTGCTAGTGCTAAGATTAATTGTGAAAAGAATATTGTCACTGTTGGCATAGATGGTATGTCTCATGAGTTTAATTTCGCTAAGTTTAGTAGACAACCTCGTGAAAGGGAACCACCTAGTAAGGATGAAATTATTGGTCTTGCTTCCATTGTTGTTCCTTCAACTGATCCGTTAGAACAATATTTGCTAGACCACGAAAATGATATGTTTATGAAGGAAAGGGAAGAAATAGATGAAGTGTTCCTTAAACAGGAACGTATGCTGAAACATAACCTTCCCGTTGAAATTCTTGGGGATCCCCCTCCACCCAAGGGTGATCCCGTGTTTGAACTCAAACCATTATCTGATAATCTTAAGTATGCTTATCTTGATGAAAAAGAAATATATCCTGTTATTATTAGTGCTAACCTTTCAGAGAAAGAAGAAGAAAGATTATTGAAAACTCTGAACAAGCACCGAGCTGCTATTGGATATACTCTGGATGATCTTAAGGGCATTAGTCCCACATTATGTCAACATAAAATCTCAGTGGAGAAAGATGCCAAACCAGTTAGAGATCCTCAAAGATGATTAAATCCCAAAATGAAGGAAGTGGTAAGAAAGGAGATACTAAAGCTCCTTGAGGCAGGTATTATTTATCCCGTTGCTGATAGTGAATGGGTAAGCCCTGTCCATTGTGTCCCTAAAAAGGGAGGTATTACCGTTGTTCCTAATGATAAAGATGAATTGATCCTGCAAAGAATTATTACAGGCTATAGGATGGTAATTGATTTTCGTAAGTTAAATAAAGCTACTAAGAAAGATCATTACCCTTTACCTTTCATTGATCAAATGCTAGAAAGGCTATCCATACACACACATTTTTGCTTTCTAGATGGTTGTTCTGGCTTCTCTCAGATACTTGTGTCCGTGTAGGATCAATCTAAAACTACTTTTACTTGCCCTTTTAGTACTTTTTCTTATAGATGTATGCCTTTTGGTTTATGTAATGCACCTGCTACCTTTCAAAGATGCATGATGGCTATATTTTCTGATTTTTGTGAAAAGATTTGTGAAGTATTCATGGATGACTTCTCCGTCTATGGATCCTCTTTTGATGATTGTTTGAGCAACCTTGATCAAGTTTTGCAGAGATGCGAAGAAACTAGTCTCGTCCTGAATTGGGAAAAGTGTCACTTTATGGTTAATGAAGGCATTGTCTTGGGGCACAAGATCTCCGAGAGAGGTATTGAAGTTGATAAAGCCAAAGTTGATGCTATTGAAAAGATGCCATGTTCCAAGGACATCAAAGGTATAATAAGTTTCCTTGGTCATGCTGGCTTTTATAGGAGGTTCATTAAGGACTTTTCTAAAATCTCTAGGCCTCTCACTAATTTATTGCAAAAAGATATTCCTTTTATCTTTTATGATGATTGTGTAGATGTTGGGGAACGTAGCAGAAATTCAAAATTTTCTACGCATCACCAAGATCAATCTATGGAGTAACTAGCAACGAGAGAGAGGGGAGTGCATCTTCATACCCTTGAAGATCGCGATGCGGAAGCGTTGCAAGAACGCGGTCGGTGGAGTCGTTCACTAAGCGATTCAGATCGCGGCCGAATCCGATCTAAGCACCGAACAACGGTGCCTCTGTGTTCAACACACGTATAGCCCGGGGACGTCTCCTCCTTCTTGATCCAGCAAGGGGAGAGGAGAAGTTGAGGGAGAGCTCCGGCAGCACGACAGCGTGGTGGTAGAGCTTGCAGTTCTCCGGCAGAGCTTCGCCAAGCACTACGGAGGAGGAGGAGGTGTTGGGGAGGGAGAGGGCTGCGCCAAGGGCAAGGGTGCTGCAACCCTCCCATCCCCCTCTATTTATAGGGTGAAGGGGAGAGGGGGCCGGCCCCTCTAGATCCCATCTAGAGGGGGGCGGCGGCCAGGAGGGGGACCCTTGCCCCCCAAGCAAGGTGGAGGCGCCCCCTCCCCTAGGGTTTCCAACCCTAGGCGCCTTGGGCCCTTGGGGAGGGGCGCACCAGCCCACTAGGGGCTGGTTCCCTCCCATATTCAGCCCATCAAGTCCCCCGGGGCAGGTGGCCCCACCCGGTGGACCTCCAGACACCTTTCGGTGGTCCTGGTACAATACCGATAACCCCCGAAACTATTCCGGTGACTGAAACTGGACTTCCCATATATAAATCTTCACCTCCGGACCATTCCGGAACTCCTCGTGACGTCCGGTCTCTCATTCGGGACTCCAAACAACATTCGGTAACCACATACTATTTCCCATAACAACTCTAGCGTCACCGAACCTTAAGTGTGTAGACCATACGGGTTCGGGAATCATGCAGACATGACCGAGACATCTCTCCGGCCAATAACCAATAGCGGGATCTAGATACCCATGTTGGCTCCCACATGTTCCACAATGATCTCATGGATGAACCACGATGTCGGGGATTCAAGCAATCCCGTATGCAATTCCCTTTGTCAATCGGTATGTTACTTGCCCGAGATTCGATCGTCGGTATCCCAATACCTCGTTCAATCTCTTTACCGGCAAGTCACTTTACTCGTTCTGTAATGCATGATCCCGTGACTAACTACTTAGTCACATTGAGCTCATTATGATGATGCATTACCGAGTGAGCGCAGAGATACCTCTCCGTCATACGGAGTGACAAATCCCAGTCTCGATTCGTGCCAACCCAACAGACACTTTCGGAGATACCTGTAGTGCACCTTTATAGTCATCCAGTTACTTTTGACGTTTGGTACACCCAAAGCACTCCTACGGTATCCGGGAGTTACACAATCTCATGGTCTAAGGAAATGATACTTAACATTAGAAAAGCTTTAGCAAACGAACTACACGATCTTGTGCTATGCTTAGGATTGGGTCTTGTCCATCACATCATTCTCCTAATGATGTGATCCTGTTATCAATGACATCCTATGTCCATGATCAGGAAACCATAACCGTCTATTGATCAATGAGCTAGTCAACTAGAGGCTCACTAGGGACATGTTGTGGTCTATGTATTCACACATGTATTACGGTTTCCAGTTAATACAATTATAGCATGAACAATAGACAATTATCATGAACAAGGAAATACAATAATAACCATTTTATTATTGCCTCTAGGGCATATTTCCAACAGTCTCCCACTTGCACTAGAGTCAAGAATCTAGTTCACATCAGTATGTGATTGTAACGAGTCCAACACCCATTGGGTTTGATTATATCTCGCTTGTGAGAGAGGTTATTAGTCAATAGGTCTGAATCTTTCAGATCTGTGTGTGCTTTACAAATCTCTATGTCTACCATGCTCTATTTGGAGCTATACCAAATAACTGTTCTACTATATGAATCCGGTTTACTACTCAGAATAATCCAGATTAGTGTCAAAGTTTGCATCGGCGTAACCCTTTACGATGAACTCTTTTACCACCTCCATAATCGAGAAAATTCCTTAGTCCACTAGTTACTAAGGATAACCTTGACCGTTGCCCTGTGATCCATTCCTGGATCACATTTGTACCCCTTGACTGACTCATGGCAAGGCACACTTTAGGTGCGGTACACAACATAGCATACTGTAGAGCCTACGTCTAAAGCACAGGGGACGACCTTCGTCCTTTCTCTCTATCCTGCCGTGGTCAGGTCTTGAGTCTTACTCAATACTCACACCTTATAACACAGCCAAGAACTCCTTCTTTGCCGATCTATTTTGAACTCCTTCAAAATCTTGTCACGGTATGTATTCATTTGAAAGCACCATCAAGCGATTTTGATCTATCCTTATAGATCTTGATGCTCAATGTTCAAGTAGCTTAATACATGTTTTCCATTGAAAAACACTTTTCAAACAACCCTATATGCTTTCCAAAAATTCTACATCATTTCCGATCAACAATATGTCAACAACATATACTCATCAGAAATTCTATAGTGCTCCCACTCACTTATTTGGAAATACAAGTTTCTCATAAACTTTGTATAAATCCAAAATCTTTGATCATCGCATCAAAGCGTATATTCCATCTCCGAGATGCTTACTCCAGTCCTTAGAAGGATTACTAGAGCTTTGCATACTTGTTAGCATCTTTCAGGATTGACAAAACCTTCTGGTTGTATCATATACAACATTTCCTCAAGAAAATCATCAAGGAAACAATGTTTTGAAATCCTATTTGCAAGATTTCATAAATAATGCAGTAACTGCTAATATAATTCCAACAGACTCTTAGCATCGCTACGAGTGAGAAAGTCTCATCGTAGTCAACTCCTTGAACTTGTCGAAAAACATCTTAGCGACAAGTCGAGCCTTTTTAATGGTGACACTTACCATCATTGTCCGTCTTCCCTTTAAAATCCATCTGTACCCAACAGCCCTACGACCATCAAGTAGTTCTTCCAAAGTCTATACTTTGTTCTCATACATGGATCCTTTCTCGGATTTTATGGCCTCGAGCCATTCGTCGGAATCCGGGCCCACCATCGCGTCTCCATAGCTCGTAGGTTCATTGTTGTCTAGCAACATGACCTTCAAGACATGATTACTGTACCACTCTGAAGTAGTACGCATCCTTGTCACCCTACGAGGTACGGTAGTGACTTGATCCGAAGCTTCATGATCACTATCATAAGCTTCGACTTCAATAGGTGTAGGCGCCACAGGAACAACTTCCTGTGCCTTGCTACACACTAGTTGAAGTGACGGTTCAATAACCTCAGCAAGTCTCCACCATCCTCCCACTCAATTCTTTCGAGAGAAACTTTTCCTCGAGAAAGGACCTGATTCTAGAAACAATCCCTTCTGCTTCCGGAACTGATACTGGAGGTATACCCAACTGTTTTGGGTGTCCTATGAAGATGCATTTATCTGCTTTGCGTTCGAGCTTATCTGCCTGAAACGTTTTCACATAAGCGTCGCAGCCCCAAACTTTTAAGAAACGACAACTTAGGTTTCTCCAAACCATAGTTCATACGGTGTCGTCTCAACGGAATTGTGTGGTACCCTATTTAAAGTGAATGTGGTTGTCTCTAATGCCTAACCTATAAACGATAGTGGTAATTTGATAAGAAACATCATGGTATGCACCATATGCAATAGGGTGCAGTTATGATGTTCGGACACACCATCACACTATGATGTTCCAGGCGATATTATTTGTGAAACAATTTCCACAAGGTCTTAATTGTGTACCAAACTCGTAACTCAGATATTCATCTCTATGATCATATCATAGACATTTTATCCTCTTGTCACGACGATCTTCAACTTCACTCTGAAATTACTTGAACCTTTCAATAATTTAGACTTGTGTTTCATCAAGTAAATATACTCAGCATATACTCAACTCATCTGTGAAGTAAGAACATAACGATATTCACTGCGTGCCTCAGCACTCATTGGATTGCACACATCAAATGTATTACTTCCAACAAATTGCTCTCTTGTTTCATCTCACTGAAAAATGAGGCCTTTCAGTCATCTTGCCCATGTGGTATAATTTGCATGTTTCAAGTGATTGAAAATCAAGTGAGTGTAGACGATCCATCTGTATGGAGTTTCTTCATGCATATATACCAATAGACATGGTTCGCATGTCTCAATCTGTTAAAAAATGAGTGAGTCCAAAGATCCATCAACATGGAGATTCTTCATGCATTTTATACCAATATGACTCAAGTGGTAGTGCCACAAGTATGTTGTACTATCATTACTATATTATATCTTTTGGCATGAACATGTGTATCACTACGATGGAGATTCAATAAACCATTCATTTTAGGTGCAAGACCATTGAAGGTATTATTCAAATAAACAGAGTAACCATTATTCTCCTTAAATGAATAACCATATTGCGATAAACATAATCCAATCATGTCTATGCTCAACGCAAACACCAAATAACAATTATTTAGGTTTAACACCAATCTCGATGGTAGAGGGAGCATGCGATGCTTGATCACATCAACCTTGGAAACACTTCCAACACACATCGTCATCTCACCTTTAGCTAGTCTCCGTTTATTCCGAAGCTCTTTTATTTGGAGTTACTAACACTTAGCAACCAAACCGGTATCTTAATACCCTGGTGCTACTAGGAGTACTAGTAAAGTACACATTTAATACAATGTATATCCAATATACTTTTGTCAACCTTGCCAGCCTTCTCATCTACCAAGTATCTAAGGTAGTTCTGCTTCAGTGACTGTTCCCCTCATTACATAAGCACTTAGTCTTGGGTTTTGGGTTCAACCTTGGGTTTCTTCACTAGAGCAGCAACTGATTTGCTATTCCATGAAGTATCCCTTCTTGCCCTTGCCCTTCTTGAAACTAGTGGTTTTACTAACCATCAACAATTGATGCTCCTACTCGATTTCTACTTTCGTGGTGTTAAACATCACGAATTGCTCAAGGATCATCATGTCTATCCCTGATATGTTATAGTTCATCACGAAGCTCTAATAGCTTGGTGGCAGTGACTATGGAGAACCATCACTATCTCATCTAGAAGATTAACTCCCACTCGATTCAAGTGATTGTTGTACTCAGACTATCTGAGCACAAGCTCAACGATTGAGCTTTTATCCCTTAGTTTGCAGGCTAAGAAACTCGTCGGAGGTCTTATACCTCTTGACGTGGGCACGAGCCTGAAATCCCAATTTCAGCCCTCGAAACATCTCATATGTTCCGCGACGTTTCAAAAAATGTCTTTAGTGCCTCAATTCTAAACCGTTTAACATTACCCACTGAACTATCACGTAGTCATTAAAACGTGTATGTCAGATGTTCGCAACATCCACAAACGACGCTCGAGGTTCAGCACACCGAGTGGTGCATTAAGGACATAAGCCTTCTGTGCAGCAATGAGGACAATCCTCAAAATACGGACCCAGTCCGCATAATTTCTACTGTCAACTTTCAACTAAATTTTCTCTAGGAACGTATCTTAAATAGTAGAACTAAAGCGTAAGCTACGACATAATTTGCAAAAATATTTTGACTATGTTCATGATAATTAAGTTCATCTGATTATTTAATGAACTCCCACTTAGATAGACATCCCTCTAGTCATCTAAGTGATACATGATCCGAGTCAACTAGGCCGTGTCCGATCATCACATGAGACGGACTAGTCATCATCGGTGAACATCTTCATGTTGATCGTATCTGCTATACGACTCATGCTCGACCTTTCGGTCTCTTGTGTTCCGAGGCCATGTATGTACATGCTAGGCTCGTCAAGTGAACCTAAGTGTTTCGCGTGTGTAAATCTGGCTTACACCCGTTGTATGCGAATGTTAGAATCTATCACACCGGATCATCACGTGGTGCTTCAAAACAACGAACCTTCGCAATGGTGCACAGTTAGGGGGAACACTTGCTTGAAATTTTAGTGAGGGATCATCTTATTTACTACCGTCATTCTAAGCAAATAAGATGCAAAAATATGATAAACATCACATGCAATCAAATAGTGACATGATAGGGCCAATATCATTTTGCTCCTTTTGATCTCCATCTTCGAGGCTCCATGATCATCATCGTCACCGGCATGAAACCATGATCTCCATCATTGTGTCTCCATGAAGTTGTCTCGCCAACTATTATTTCTACTACTATGGCTAACGGTTTAGCAATGAAGTAAAGTAATTACATGGCGTTATTCAGTGACATGCAGGTCATACAATAAATAAAGACAACTCCTATGGCTCTTGTTGGTTGTCATACTCATCGACATGCAAGTCGTGATTCCTATTACAAGAACATGATCAATCTCATACATCACATATATTTCATTCATCACATCCTTTTTGGCCATATCACATCACACGACATATGCTGCAAGAACAAGTTAGACGTCCTCTAATTGTAGTTGCAAGTTTTTACGTGGCTGCTATAGGTTTCTAGCAAGAACGTTTCTTACCTACGTCAAAACCACAACATGATATGCCAATTGCTATTTACCCTTCATAAGGAACCTTTTCATCGAATCTGATCCGACTAAAGTGGGAGAGACAGACACCCGCTAGCCACCTTATGCAACTAGTGCATGTCAGTCGGTGGAACCTGTCTCACGTAAGAGTACATGTAAGGTCGGTCCGGGCTGCTTCATCCCACGATGCCGCCGAATCAAGATAAGACTAGTAGTGGCAAGTAAATTGACAAAATCGACGCCCACAACAACTTGTGTTCTACTCGTGCATAGAAACTACGCATAGACCTAGCTCATGATGCCATTGTTGGGGAACGTAGCGGAAATTCAAAATTTTCTATGCATCACCAAGATCAATCTATGGAGTAACTAGCAATGAGAGAGAGGGGTGCATCTTTATACCCTTGAAGATCGCGATGCGGAAGCGTTGCAAGAACGCGGCCGGTGGAGTCGTTCACTAAGCGATTCAGATCGCGGCCGAATCCGATCTAAGCACCGAACAACGGTGCCTCCGCGTTCAACACACGTACAGACCAGGGACGTCTCCTCCTTCTTGATCCAGCAAGGGGAGAGGAGAAGTTGAGGGAGAGCTCCGGCAGCACGACAGCGTGGTGGTGGAGCTTGCAGTTCTCCGGCAAAGCTTCGCCAAGCACTACTACTATGGAGGAGGTGTTGGGAAGGGAGAGGGCTGCGCCAGGGGCAAGGGTGCTACAGCCCTCCCACCCCCCTCTATTTGTAGGGTGAAGGGGAGAGGGGGCTGGCCCCTCTAGATCCCATCTAGAGGGGGGGCGGCCAGGAGGGGGAAACTTGCCCCCCAAGCAAGGTGGAGGCGCCCCCTCCCCTAGGGTTTCCAACCCTAGGCGCCTTGGGCCCTTGGGGAGGGGCGCACCAGCCCACTAGGGGCTGGTTGCCTCCCATATTCAGCCCATCAAGTCCCCTGGGGCAGGTGGCCCCACCCGGTGGACCTCCAGACACATTTCGGTGGTCCCGGTACAATATCGATAACCCCTGAAACTATTCCGGTGACTGAAACTGGACTTCCCATATATAAATCTTCACCTCCGGACCATTCCAGAACTCCTCGTGACGTCCGGGATCTCATCCGGGACTTCGAACGACATTCAGTAACCACATACTATTTCCCATAACAACTCTAGCATCACCGAACCTTAAGTGTGAGTACCCTACGGGTTCGGGAATCATGCAGACATGACCGAGACATCTCTCCGACCAATAACCAACAGCGGGATCTGGATACCCATGTTGGCTCCCACATGTTCCACGATGATCTCATCGGATGAACCACGATGTCGGGGATTCAAGCAATCCCGTATGCAATTCCCTTTGTCGATCGGCATGTTACTTGCCCGAGATTCGATTGTCGGTATCCCAATACCTCGTTCAATCTCGTTACTGGCAACTCACTTTACTCGTTTCGTAATGCATGATCCCATGACTAACTACTTAGTCACATTGAGCTCATTATGATGATGCATTACCGAGTGGGCCCAGAGATACCTCTCCGTCATACAGAGTGACAAATCCCAATCTCGATTCGTGCCAACCCAACAGACACTTTCGGAGATACCTGTAGTGCACCTTTATAGTCACCCAGTTACATTGTGACGCTTGGTACACCTAAAGCACTCCTACGGTATCCGGGAGTTACACAATCTCATGGTCTAAGGAAATGATACTTAACATTAGAAAAGCTTTAGCAAACAAACTACACGATCTTGTGCTATGCTTAGGATTGGGTCTTGTCCATCACATCATTCTCCTAATGATGTGATCCCGTTATCAATGACATCCTATGTCCATGGTCAGGAAACCATAACCATCTATTGATCAACGAGCTAGTCAACTAGAGGCTCACTAGGGACATGTTGTGGTCTATGTATTCACACATGTATTACGGTTTCCAGTTAATACAATTATAGCATGAACAATAGACAATTATCATGAACAAGGAAATACAATAATAACCATTTTATTATTGCCTCTAGGGCATATTTCCAACAGTAGAAGCATTTGAAACACTTAAGAAAGCTTTGATCACTGCACCTATTGTTCAGCCACCTGATTGGAATTTACCTTTTGAAATCATGTGCGATGCTAGCGATTATGCTATAGGTGATGTTTTAGGGCAAAGAGTCGATAAGAAATTGAATGTTATCCAGTATGGTAGTAAGACTCTTGATACTGCCCAGTGAAATTATGCTACTACTGAAAAAGAGTTCTTAGCAGTTGTGTTTGAATGTGATAAGTTTAGACCTTATATTCTTGATTCCAAAGTTACTATTCACACTGATCATGCTGCTATTAAATATCTTATGGAAAAGAAAGATGCTAAGCCTAGACTCATTAGATGGGTTCTCTTGCTCCAAGAATTTGACTTGCATATTATTGATAGAAAGGGAGTTGAGAACCCCGTTGCAGATAACTTGTCTAGGTTAGAGAATGTTCTTGATGACCCACTGCCTATTAATGATAGATTTCCTGATGAACAATTAGCGGTCGTCAATGCTTCTCGTACTGCTCCTTGGTATGCTGATTATGCTAATTACATTGTCGTTAAATATATACCCCCTAGTTTCACATACCAGCAAAAGAAAAAGTTCTTTTATGATTTAAGACATTACTTCTGGGATGATCCACACCTTTATAAAGAAGGAGTAGATGGTATTATTAGATGTTGTGTGCCTGAGCATGAACATGAACAAATCCTACGCAAGTGTCACTCTGAATCCTATGGAGGACACCACGCTGGAGATAGAACTGCACACAAGGTACTCTGGTTTTTATTGGCCTACTCTCTTCAAATATGCTCGTAAGTTTGTCTTATCTTGTGATGAATGTCAAAGAATAGGTAACATTAGTAGACGTCAAGAAATGCCTGTGAATTATTCTCTTGTTATTGAACCGTTTGATGTTTGGGGCTTTGATTATATGGGACCTTTTCCTGCCTCCAATGGTTATACACATATTTTAGTTGCCGTTGATTACGTTACTAAGTGGGTAGAAGCTATTCCAACTAGTAGTGTTGATCATAACACTTCTATTAAAATGCTTAAAGAAGTTATTTTTCCGAGGTTTGGAGTCCCTAGATATCTTATGACTGATGGTGGTTCACACTTTATTCATGGTGCTTTCCGTAAGATGCTTGCTAAGTATGACGTCAATCATAGAATCGCATCTCCTTATCACCCGTAGTCTAGTGGTCAAGTAGAGTTGAGCAATAGAGAGCTCAAATTAATTCTGCAAAAGACTGTGAATAGATCTAGAAAGAATTGGTCCAAAAAACTTGATAATGCATTATGGGCCTATAGAACTGCATACAAAAATCCTATGGGTATGTCTCCATATAAGATGGTTTATGGAAAAGCCTGTCATTTACCTCTTGAACTTGAACATAAAGCATATTGGACTATTAAAGAGCTCAATTATGACTTCAAACTTGCCGGTGAGAAGAGGTTGTCTGATATTAGCTCACTTGATGAATGGAGAACCCAAGCATATGAGAATGCCAAGCTTTTCAAAGAAAAAGTCAAACGCTGGCATGATAAGAGGACACAAAAGCGTGACTTTAACGTAGGAGATTATGTGTTATTATTCAACTCTCGTTTAAGATTTTCTGCAGGAAAACTTCTCTCAAAATGGGAAGGTCCCTACATCATCGAGGAGGCCTATCATTCTGGTGCTATAAAAATCAACAACTTCGAAGGCACAAATCCGAGGGTGGTAAACGGTCAAAGAATTAAACATTATATTTCAAGTAATCCTATCAATGTTGAAACTAATATTATTGAAACCATAACCCCTGAGGAATATATAAGGGACACTTTCCAGAACGTTCCAGACTCCAAAAAGGCATAGGTACGTGGTACGGTAAGTAAACTGACTCCAAAACAACTCTAATGGCAATTTTTATCAGTTTTGGATTATTTAAGAATTTTAGGAAGAAATAAGTAGTCCGAAAGGGACACGAGGCTCCCACGAGAGAGGAGGCCGCCCCCCTGTAGGGCACGCCCCCTGTCTCGTGGGCACATCGTGTGCCTCTCGGACTCTGTTTTCTTGTATGTTACGTATTTTGGTCGGTAAAAATTCATTATATATACTCCCGAAGGTTTTGACCAACGTATCACGCAAATATCCTCTGTTTTCGTTTCAAGCTGTTCCTGTTGCAGATTTAGAGCACCATGACTTCCCCCTCCTCCAACAACGAAGACAAGGATACTTGGCTATTGAAGATACAGTTGAAAAGAGAGGAACCAGAAGAGATCAACAAGGATGAAGGGATCAAGAAGGCCATGGAGGTTCAAGCTCCGGTGGTGAAAGAAGAAGACATCCCTCAACCTTTACCTAACCTTTTCACTCCAACAGAGATTGAAGCTTTCAAGATGATTGAGTTAGCCCGCATACAGATCAAGTATCTCACACAGGAGAATATTTTGTTGAAGGATCATATTGCTGGGCTCAAGGGCATTATCCGCAAGTTGGAGGAGCTTTTACGCTCGATGTGCGATTATCCACCGTCATCATCACCACCTCCATCACCTCCGAGGAAATAATCACATGGGTATGGGCACTCCCCTTGGCAACTGCCAAGCTTGGGGGAGGTGCCCCGGTATGGTATCACCATCACACTCCTATCTTTACCGCTTTATTTAGTTCAATCCTTTTAGTAGTATCTTGATCTAGTAGTTCGAAGTTTTGATATCAAGTAGTTTTGAGTTTTTCTTTGTGATTTTTTTATGTAATCGAGTCTGTGTGCTATCTATAATAAAGATTAGTGTTGAGTCAAGGGCTTTTCTATGTTACTATGATCTTGTGAAAGTAGAAAGAACAAAAGAGTTCATATTGATCTTATGGATAGTGATAACTTCACACATAGAAAGTATGAGGCATAAAATTGTTGAGAGTTGATGAACGTAGCCTTGGTCATCGTTGCAATTAATAGGAAGTGATAAGGAAAGAGGGGTTCACATATAAATATATTATCTTGGACATCTTTTATGACTGTGAAGCACTCATTAAGTATGACATGCTAAAAGAGTTGATGTTGGACAAGGAAGACAATGTAATGGTTTATGTTTTCCGACATCTTAGTTAAAGTATATTGTCATTGACCTTCCAAACATGTTGAGCTTGCCTTTCCCCTCATGCTAGCCAAATTCCTTGCACCAAGTAGAGATACTACTTGTGCTTCCAAATATCCTTAAACCCAGTTTTGCCATGAGAGTCCACCATACCTACCTATGGATTGAGTAAGATCCTTCAAGTAAGTTGTCATCGGTGCAAGCAATAAAAATTGCTCTCTAAATATGTATGACTTATTAGTGCAGAGAAAATAAACTTTGTACGAACTTGTTGTGGAAGTAATAAAAGCGACAGACTGCATAATAAAGGTCCACATACAAGGGGCAATATAAAGTGATGTTCTTTTGCACTAAGACTTTATGCATCAACCCTAAACGCGCATGACAACCTCTGCTTCCCTCTGCGAAGGGCCTATCTTTTACTTTATGTTTTTATTTTATGCTTGAGTCAAGGTGATCCTCACCTTTCCCTTTTTATTTTTATCCTTTGGCAAGCTCTGCGTGTTTGAAAGATCATGATACATATATCCAATTGGATGTAAGTTGGCATAGGCTATTATTGTTGACATCACCTAAAGGTGAATACGTTGGGAGGCAACACAATAAGCCCCTATCTTTCTCAGTGTCCGGCTGAAACTCCATAACCACAAATATTGCATGAGTGTTAACAATTATAGGAGACTACGAGATAGTTTAGTATGTGAGCTTGATGAAAAGCTCTATTATTGACTCTTTCTGATGTTACGATAAATTGCAATTGCTTCAATGACTGAGGTTATAGTTTGTTAGTTCCCAATGAAGTTTTTGAACCATACTTGACATTGTGAATTGCTTATTACTTGAGCAAAGGAAATCATATGACAAAATCCATATATGTTGCTGTTATTAGAATGATCATGATGCCCTCGTGTCCGTATTTTATTTTTATCGACACCTCTATCTCTAAACATGTGGACATATTTTTCGATTTCGGCTTCCGCTTGAGGACAAGCGAGGTCTAAGCTTGGGGGAGTTGATACGTCCATTTTGCATCATGCTTTTATATCAATATTTATTGCATTATGGGCTGTTATTACACATTATATATCAATACTTATGGCTATTCTCTCTTGAGGGAGTTCCGGACTAGGGGGTGTCCGGATAGCCGAACTATCATGATCGGCCGGACTCCAAGACTATGAAGATACAAGATTGAAGACTTCGTCCCGTGTCCGGATGGGACTTTCCTTGGCGTGGAAGGCAAGCTTGGCGATACGGATATGTAGATATCCTACCATTGTAACCGACTCTGTGTAACCCTAACCCTCTCCGGTGTCTATATAAACCGGATGGCCTTAGTCCATAGGATGAACAACAATCATACCATAGGCTAGCTTCTAGGGTTTAGCCTCCTTGATCTCGTGGTAGATCCACTCTTGTAACACACATCATCAATATTATATCAAGCAGGACGTAGGGTTTTACCTCCATCAAGAGGGCCCGAACCTGGGTAAAACATCGTGTCCCTTGTCTCCTGTTACCATCCGCCTAGACGCACAGTTCGGGACCCCCTACCCGAGATCCGCCGGTTTTGACACCGACATTGGTGCTTTCATTGAGAGTTCCTCTGTGTCGTCACCGATAGGCTCGATGGCTTCTTCGACCATCATCAACGACGCAGTCCAGGGTGAGACCTTTCTCCCCGGACAGATCTTCGTATTCGGCGGCTTTGCACTGCGGGCCAATTCGCTTGGCCATCTGGAGCAGATCGAAAGCTACGCCCCTAGCCGTCAGGTCAGATTTGGAAGTTTGAACTTCACGGCTGACATCTGCGGGGACTTGATCTTTGATGGGTTCGAGTCACAGCCAAGCGCGCCGCACTGTCACGACGGGCATGACCTAGCTCTGCAGCCGGACAGTACCCTGGAGGCCGCACTCGAGCCCGCCCCGATCTTCAATTCAGAGCTGGCTACGCAGATCGAGGACGGATGGCTAGACACCGCCTCGGGGGCTGCAACCTCTACGGCGATAGAGCCGAACACTGACCTTGTCCCTCATAAAGCTCGTGACTCCGAGGTGTTGGACTCCTCGCCGGACTCCGAACCTCCCGCGCCCCCTCCGATCGAATCCGATTGGGCGCCGATCATGGAGTTCACCGCAGCGAACATCTTTCAACACTCACCTTTCGGCGACATCTTGAGTTCGCTAAAGTATCTCTCTTATCAGGAGAGCCCTGGCCGGACTGCGGTCAGGACGGTTGGGATGCGGACGACGAAGAAATTCAAAGCCCACCCACCACCCACTTGGTAGCCACTGTCGACGATCTAACCGACATGCTAGACTACGACTCCGAAGACATCGACGGTATGGACGACGATGCTGGAGACAACCAAGAACCAGCGCCTACTGGGCACTAGAAAGCCACCTCATCATATGACATATACATGGTGGATATCCCAAAGGATGGGAATGGCGAAGGAGCAGCGGAGGATGACCCCTCCAAGAAACAGCCCAAGCGCCAGCGTCAGCGGCGCCGCTCTAAATCCCGCCACAGCAAGAATGGCGATTCCGGCACCGGAGATAATAATACCCCGGACAGTGCCGAAGACAACCCCCTCCAGCAAGATTCAGCGTAGGAGGACGGAGACGCCAGCCCTCACGAGAGAGCGGCAGAAGAAGAGGTAGAGGATTATATGCCTCCCTCCGGAGACGAGGTGAGCCTCGACGACGACGAATTCGTCGTGCCTGAGGATCCCGCCGAACAAGAGCGTTTTAAACGCGGGCTTATGGCCGCGGCAAACAGCCTCAAGAAAAAGCAGCAACAGCTTAGAGCTGATCAAGATCTGCTAGCCGACAGATGGACGGAAGTCCTCGCGGCCGAAGAGCATGAGCTCGAACGCCCCTCCAAAAGCTACGCTAAACGCAAGCTGCTCCCCCGATTAGAGGAGGAGGCATATGAACCTGCATCACCAGCAGACAATACGGCTGACCAACCACCCCGTGGTCGCGACAGAGAGGCCTCTAGGCCCTTCACTAGAACCGTACCCCGGCATCGCTCGAAAAGCACAAGGCCACAGGGGAACACTCTGGACTTGCGAGATATATTGGAGGATAAGGCAAGACAATCAAGATCGATCTATGGATCGCGTGGGCGCCCCACGATACGTGACGACAACCGTCGCGCCGGACACAGTAAGTCCGGCCGGGCCGAACAAAATAGACAAAGCTCTTTTGAGCTCCGTCGTGATATCGCCCAGTACAGAGGCGCCGCACACCCACTATGCTTCACAGATGAAGTAATGGATCATCAAATCCCCGAAGGGTTTAAACCCATGAATATTGAATTTTACGATGGCACAACATACCCCGTGGTTTGGATCGAAGACTATCTCCTTCACATCCACATGGCCCGCGGTGACGATTTTCACGCCATCAAATATCTCCCCCTCAAGCTTAAAGGACCAGCCAGGCATTGGCTTAACAGCTTGCCAGCAGAGTCAATTGGGAGTTGGGAAGACCTGGAAGCCGCATTCCTCGATAACTTCCAAGGCACGTATGTGCGACCACCAGACACTGATGACCTAAGCCACATAATTCAGCAGACAGACGAATCGGCCAGACAATTCTGGACACGGTTCTTAACCAAGAAAAACCAAATCGTCGACTATCCGGATGCGGAGGCCCTCGCGGCCTTCAAGCATAACATCCGCGACGAGTGGCTCGCCCGGCACCTGGGACAGGAAAAGCCGAAATCCATGGCAGCCCTCACATCACTCATGACCCGCTTCTGCGCGGGTGAGGGCAGCTGGCTAGCACGCAGCAACAACCTCAGCAAAAATTCTGGCAGTCCGGATTTTAAGGACCAAAATGGCAGGCCGCGTCGTAACAAAAACAAACGCCGCATTAACGGCGACAATAGTGAGGATACGGCAGTCAATGCCGGATTCAGAGGCTCTAAACTCGGTCAGCGGAAAAAGCCATTCAAAAGAACTACTCCGGGTCCGTCCAATTTGGATAGAATACTCGACCGCTCGTGCCAGATACACGGCACCCCCGAAAAACTAGCCAACCACACCAACAGGGACTATTGGGTATCCAAGCAGGCAGGCAAGTTAATTGCCGAAAACAATGACAAGGGGCTGCATAGCGATGACGAGGAAGAGACCTGACCGCCGAACAATAGAGGACAGAAGGGTTTCCCCCCACAGGTGCGGACGGTGAACATGATATACGCAACGCACATACCCAAAAGGGAGCGGAAGCGTGCGCTAAGGGATGTATACACGATGGAGCCAGTCGCCCCGAAGTTCAATCCATGGTCCTCCTGCCCGATCACTTTTGACCGAAGGGACCACCCCACCAGCATCCACCACGGCGGATTCACCGCATTGGTTTTAGACCCAATCGTCGACGGATTTCACCTCACCAGAGTCCTTATGCACGGCGGCAGCAGCCTGAACCTGCTTTACCAGGATATAGTGCGCAAAATGGGCATAGACCCCTCAAGGATTAAACCAACCAAGACAACCTTTAAAGGCATCATACCAGGTGTAGAAGCCAATTGTACAGGCTTGGTTACACTGGAAGTGGTCTTTGGATCCCCGGATAACTTCCGAAGTGAGGAGTTAATCTTCGACATAGTTCCGTTCCGCAGCGGCTATCATGCTCTTCTCGGACGTACCGCGTTTGCAAAGTTCAACGCAGTGCCGCACTATGCATACCTCAAGCTCAAGATGCCAGGCCCTCGAGGAGTCATCACGGTCAACGGAAACACTGAATGTTCTCTCCGAACGGAGGAACATACAGCGACTCTCGCGGCAGAAGTACAGTGCAGCCTCTTAAGGCAGTTCTTGAGTCCGGCCGTTAAGCGACCAGACACGGCTAAACGCGCCCGGAGTAACCTACAACAAGACCACCTGGCACGTTCCGAGCACGCGTAGCAGTGCGGCCCCAACCCCAGCCCCTGCAAAACGTCAAGACAGGTCCTTCGCGTACACCATTACGCTTTGGAGATACCATGGGCATGGGGAGAGGGGAACGACCACGATAGGCCCAGAATGCGGCTCAACCACACCAGGGGCTCTCAAATGTGTCGTTCTTTTTTTTCTCTTTTTATTTATTTTTTACCCACAGGACTCCGTTCGTCAGAGGCCCTGTCCGGCAGCAGACCTGCCGAACTCACGATGCAACAGCCAGGGAAGGATAAAGGCTACGACAAATATCCAGGTGGTCTCCATTACGAGCATTAAATCTGTTTTATACACCACTCCGCAGCCTACCCCTGGAGGGGGACATGTTTAACAGTCCCGTCCCTTGCTTATCGCACTATTTGTGTCAGGACCCCGACTCAATGCCACATCGATCTAGCATGTAACACATCATATCACTTTGCGGCCTCACACACGGTATCCCCACGGGTGTCGCCTTACCTTTGCCCGGGACCATTTGCGCCTTTTGGCACACGTATATGATAGTGTCACTAGCATCCATATGATAAGGAGCCCGGGCTGACATGGCTAGTCGTAAACCCAAAGTGGCACAAACTTACAGGGACAGGCATCCATGACCCAGCATCGAACGTGTCGGTCATCAGCGAGTGAATCCAGGCTGTAGCACTGGGCTAGCAGGACTCCGGTGAACCGGGCTGTAGCGGGCTAACAGGACTCCGGTATTCATCGTGTGACATTTCCCCGAAGGGACAGACACAGGATCGAAGAAGGACACATGCTGGCCAGCCTAAGTGTTCCGGAGTAGTAGCAAGCTACCATGGCTCAGTGGAAGCACTAGGAGACATTTCCCAGTAAGAGAGGCTACTAAGGATAAACAACTAGATAGTCAGATCCCACACATACCAAGCATTTCAATAACATACACACAATATGCTCGATATGTGCAAATACAACATGGCATCACAACATGACTCTACAACTCAAGTATTTTATTCAATAGGCTCCGGGGAGCGAGATATTACAAACATGGGTCTCATGACCCAATATTCAGAGCATACAAGTCAAAGCACAAGCGGAAGCTTAACTTGTCTGAGTACAGACAACTATAAATGAAAAGGGCTGAAAATCCTGACTATCTACCAGATCCTGCCGAGGGCACAAGATCGTAGCTGAGGTAACAACTTAAACATCGAAGTCCACGAGGAACTACTAATGAGACTAAAGTCTCTCTCTGCAAAAACATAAAATAGGCAAACGTGAGTACAACTGTACCCAGCAAGACTTACATCAGAACTATCTACATATGCATCATTATCAACAAAGGGATGGTGGGGTTTAACTGCAGCAAGCCAGCTTTGACTCAGTGGCTATCCTGAACTACGACTGCAATGTAACTCTTTGAGGTGGCGCACACGAGTCCACATATTCACCATATCAATACACCACTATGGATCCGCTCCCGTCTCCCTACGAGAACGCCATCCATAGCACTCACGCTTATCTTGCGTATTTTAGAGTATCCATTTCACTTGTCTATGAACTGTATAGGCAACCCAAAAGTCCTTTACCGCGGACACGGCTATTCGAATAGATAATGTTAACACTGCAGGGGTGTACTTCTTCACACACGCTCTCACCACTTACCGCCGTTTACACGACATGTACTCGGCAACCTTCAAGCGGAAGCCCAGCGAGGGTGTCGGCCACGACCTGACTAACCACACAAGTCTCTCGTCCAGGTTTATCGCCTATTCGGGTTCCATCCGCAAGGAGATCCGGCCGGGGTGTCGCTCACGGCCCCAAATGATGTGTGCAGGGTTCCCAAGCCCACCATCCGGGTGCTACTTGGTACACCGGGCCACTATGCCTAGTCTGTCCCAAGCCCACCTGTACCGGGTGCCACTTGGTAGACTACTAACACTACCTACAAACACCAGAAACTAGTTGCAACTCCTGGACAGAGATCGAGTTGATTAATAAGTCGAGAGGGGTCGAGTTACCGGAACCCAATGTGTGGTAGTAACTGTTCATGGATTACAAACACAGAACTCAGTTCCTGAGGACGGTTTCAATGAGACAACCCACCATGTACTCCTACATGGCCTCTCACGGCTACCTTTACCAAATCGTATTCACACACTTAGCTCACACATAGTAGGACATGTTTACACACCTCCGATTCATTCCCGATGAATCAGACCTGACTCAACTCTAAGCAGTAGCAGGCATGACAAACAAGCATGAATGAGTAGGCACATCAGGGCTCAAACAACTCCTACTCATGCTAGTGGGTTTCATCTATTTACTATGGCAATGACAGGTCATGCAGAGGATAAAGGGGTTCAGCTACCACAGCAAGTAACAGATGAATCGTTGTTGTCCTAATGCAGTAAAAGAGAGCAGGAGCGAGAGAGTGGGATTGTATTGGAATGAACAAGGGGGTTTTGCTTGCCTGGCACTTCTGAAGATAATATAGCTCTTCATCGATGTCATCGATCTCATCGTCGGAACCACGTCTATCGAGAGAGGACAAACACCGGCAAACAAGAACACAATCAATGCAATGCAGCAATATGATGCATGAACGTGACATGCCAATATGCTGTTGATTTGAGCTAATGCAGCTAGCAACAAAGTTAAATGAAGTTGGTTTGAACCCTAAGTTCAAATCCAAACTCCATATGTGAAATTCAAATGCCATTTATATGATTTGTCCTAAACAGCAGCCATAAGTTGTTCTAACATGCATGAAAATTATACAGATGGATAGATTGGATTTTTCTGATAATTGTTCATATATAAATTATTTAATTTGGAGTTACGGTTGAATTTCTATGATTTTTCAAAGTTTGCAACATTTTCTGAAATTGCCAAATCATTTTTGAATTAGAAATATTCCAGAAAATGCTTACTGCATCAGCATGACATCAGACTGACATCAGCAGGTCAGCTGACCGGTTCCAGGTCAAACCTGACATGTGGGGTCCACACATCAGTGGCACAGGGCTGGCTAGTGTCATAGACAGGTGGGCCTAGTCAACGGCCACGTCAGGACGGTCAACTCTGGCATGTGTGTCCCACCAGTTTTAAAACTAATCTAAACAGAAATTAAGTTAACCTAAACAGGCACAGGGGCCCGCATGGCAGTGGCTCTAGGGGTGTTTAGTAAGGTCATTAGTGCTAATTAAACTGGCGCCACGTCAGCAGTTGACGCCGGCGACCAAACCCAACGGCGGAGGATCGCCGGAGTTGCTCGGACGGTGCTACAGGGGTCAGCTCGACGCGCTGGAGGCACCAGATGGATGCCCATCATCGCACGCATCCAGGGGATCACGCGGGAGGCTGCGAGGTGGCCGGAGACGATGGCCACGGCAACCATGGCGGTGGCCGGAGCTCGGCTAGATGCGGGCACGGGGCTGCAGCTGGATTCCAAGTGAACGGAGAGCACAAGCAGAAGCTACGGGGCCCTAGGAGCTCGACCAGGTGCTCGGATGCGGCGTTGGCCCTCCGTGATGACAACGGCGACATTCGCGGCGGCAGCAATCTTCGGCCGCGGTGGCCAGGGGGCTAGAGGAGGGATTCGACGGCAGGGAGAGAGGGGTTGGGAGCAGGATCTCACAGGGAGGCGGCGCAGTAGGTCAGTGGGCTCGGGGACGTCCTTGACGGCGCGAATCGACGGTGAGGGGCTCGGGTGCCCGAGGTTGAAGATGACCGCGATGACGATGAAGCAGGGCCTCCCGGCGTCCCGTAGCTCGATTGGGAGGACGAGGAGGTTTCTGCGGTGCTTCTGAACTCGGCGGAAGGGCGAGGGTGCATGATGGCCACGGTAGCGGCGATCGGCGGTCTCGGGTGTGCTCGGCGGCGCGAGGAAGAGAGGCCAGAGGAAGGGAACGAGGCAGAGGAAGGAGGGGAAAGTGAGAGGGGGCCGCCCTCATCTCCTGGGTGTACAGGTGGACTCGGGGGAGGCTAGCCACCGCGAAGCAGGAGGTGGCCGAAAACGCACGCGCGTGCGCCACGCTTCCCCTCTGCCTAATCGCAGGAGGAAGAAGACGGCTCTGCCCTCGGTGGGCTGGGCCGCTACAGTGCCAGCGCAGGTAGGCCGGCCCAGGTAACTCTCTCTCTGTGTGTTTTCTAATTTTAATTGTTTCTGTTTTCTATTTATTTGGTTTTGTTTTGATTTAGTAAAATACTAAACCATTTTATAAAATACCGGAAATAATTAGGGGTGCTGTCTGAATTATTCCAGTGACCCATAACAATTCCCAACATTTTTGGAGCACCTGATATATATATATAGCATTTAAATAGCTCCAATTCAAATATGTTTGAATTAATTCAAAGCCCAAATATGTCCTGAAAAAATGTAAACCATCTTTGATAGATGCTTCCACCTCAAACCAGAACTGTTGAACATTTTTAAAGGGCATTTTGAGTTCAATGAAAAAGATTTTATTTTGACCCTAGTCGAATTCATTTGGTGCTAGGGTTTGAGAATCCCCATTTCATATTTAAATGAAGTTCAGACATGATGACATGATGATCATGCAAGGACAAGCAAAGGCTGAGCTAGGGCTGTGACAACTCACCCCCAGTAACAAAAATCTCGTCCCGAGATTCAAGATGTGAGGTAAGAAGACAGAGGGGATACAAGGCTAACTCAAACTTCATGATCCATGTTGCTCTTTTATAAGAACGCTGATTCGATCATCATCCTTGTCTCGACGTCTTGCTCTGAGAACTCCATCGAACATGACAACGAGGAAAAAGGGAAAGCTCTAGAATAATCGATCTTCACGAAGATCGAGCATCTAATGATCAACTCACGGAATGAGACATAGGAACATCTCTGGAGCTGAGGGACAAAACATGCATCAGGAGGGACGAAAGAAACAATTTGACGAGGGTTTCGAAGTAGCAAGGAAAATTGCTATGATTCCATAACAGGGCACCTTAGAGGTGCTGACTCATAGAGTTATTCCCTTAAGTGGCAAAAAGAATTACTTTTGATACATAAATCATTGAAACTCTTCATACCAGCTTAAGGCAAATCACAATCGATCATTTGAAGGAGTCCGAAAGAATGACATACTCGGTCCAAAATGGATGAGGTGGACTACCTTGTTGAAGACAACGCAACGGATGATTTTTGATTATCATCAGGAATGGATGGAACCCATGGTAGGATGGCACATTGGCGGTGCAAGCTAGGAACGAAATGCAAATGCTGGGAATGATTCTGTTAACTGGGGAGGAACCCGATCAGTAGAGAGTGAACCCAATGTTTGAAAGGGTTATAGCATAACCGAGGAAACTGAAGGCGCTATGCAATTAATGCCGATGATAAAACCTAGCACTTGCGCATGCTCTCAAGAACTTGAGCATTTCCATATTCATCAAGGTTTTACCAATATCCGTGTCAAGGATCCTGGCAACACAACATACTACCATGATGAATAACGATGGAGGATGCAAGTGCAGAGAAGGACAACACTTTCTTAGATTTTACCTTGACGACGCCAAGGAAACAAAATCTGGAGGATCGACCGAGAGACATTTAGCACTCCGCTTCTAATGTTCTCCTTGATGTTCTAGGTACCACGATCATGCTTAAAAGCATCAACATGGCCATTAAGTAAAGGTCGGACTTCGGAATACAAAGAATCCATAAGGAGCAATTTCTATAATAAGTCACTCGAAATCCTCATGGAGAAGATGGTCAAAGTGCTCATTCAAGATACTACAATGATAGATCTTCCGGCTAGGTGTGTCGGCCAGAACATCAACCTTGTCAGGACCTACATCATAGATCTTGGAAAGGTTCCAACCATCATATCTGCCTGAGATTCAGATCTGGTTGGTGTCAGAATATTCCAGACCCATCAAGTCTAGAAATAAAAATGAAAGTTTGCAACACAAATTGACGAGATGGCGTTGCGAGATTCTCGGGAAATGAACTACGATAGCAAGCTCCAAAACATGAGCTGGTTCTGCTACACACATGTGAACGCGTTGTCCTAGACAGGCATGACCACATAGTAGTCTTATAATAAAACACTACCGAGTTCAGGTGGGGAACCATCATCGAGGATAACAAAGTCCTAACATAAGTCATGATTAGCTCTTATGAAGAAACTCCTTCTCCTTGAACAAATCAATCAGTGGCTTGGTGTGCTAGGGACACATATAGAATGGAGGTAGCGAGCCTATCAAACCATAGCATACTTCACACATGCATGACTGACTTGAGATGGTTCCAGAGGAGGCAACATTGACTTCCTCGAATTCATGGTAGCAACTTGCATCAATTGCACATGAATTAGACGAGGTCACTTCTTTCATCCGAACATATGCTTCATGCACGGAACATGAAGATAATGCTCATACAAGTTTCCAATACTAGCCGGATGTTCAACACGGATCATGGAGAAGATAACAATGTTACTGATGGGCTCAACAACAATTCATCCAGGTTTCCATAAAAATGGAATTCCATAACTATGTGAACAAGGTGATAGCATTGGTCAGACCCAAAAGATATAATGGTGTATGCCCGAGGAAACAACCACGAGTAAGACAACATTACAAACATCATTGGTTCTGACTTGATTTGAGGATAGCCCACACTCAAATCAAAGTTTTGAGAAGATAATAGATCCAACAACTGATCATGGGGACCAATCGATGAAGATATCATCTTTCTTTAACACACATATTTAAAAGATATCCCTTTGAAATGAACTAAGTTAGGCAAAGCTTTTATCTTCCAACTCTCCAAGTTGTTGTTTAGCTCAACCAACTAGTTCAGGGTATCCAACACAGAATCTTGGAGAATGGGTGGTTTACGAGAAACCAACTTGATCACGAGCTCAACATAGCGGTCAGGTGACAACCTGGTGATACCTCTGAGAAGACATTCAGAGAATCACGAACCACCGGTATGTTACAAAGCTCGAGAACAATCTTGCTTTTCAGAGCAAGACGATATGATCAAATACACGAGGGATTGGCACAATCCTAGCTCATTGATCGAAGTGTGCACCAGAAATATGGACTAGGTAGCACGATCTATCCTAGGATGATGATTCAATAACCAGCACGCTAAGAATGAGAGTATTGTCCATTAACTACCAAGTAACGGAGTTGCTAGGAGTATTGATTTCACACATCACAATTCACTTGTCGGCATTCCGGTCACAACAACACAGGGGCCGAGGAATGAATAATGATGGCGAGAAGTATCACTGTAGCAAGAATTCATAAGATGGTGTGCAATTCCCATGGCATTCTTGACATAAGATGGTAATACTCCAAGGTAGAACAGAACAAAAGCTGGATTGGCATTTTGATCTGCGGAACACGACGACTTTGACCCAATCCTGGATATGGATGAGGTTCTGGAGTTTGTTTCTCCTAGTCATTCCTATTAGAATGGCTTGACGGACCACAGGAGTAATGGGCATCGATAACACGACTGCACGACTACTCCTGACTATCAATTGATAGACGGGGTCGGCATACAACTAAAGAGGGACAACTCAAGGAACATGTAACTTTCTGAGTTGTGGATGCATAGATTAGTATGTTGAACCAAGTTCAACATGTTTCTTCCAGATAATCCATGCAAAAAGGTTGAGCTGGCAGAGTCACAATATAAAATGAAGAACTCATCGAGAGCACTCCTGTTATGATCTTTTGATCCAACAAACTTCTGCCATAAGTGGTTCATAGTATTTGGAAGAAGGAAATACCATGGACCTTGAGGACTATCGCAAAGGTTACTAGTATCCTAAAGGGACTAGCAAACACTATCAACATGAAGTAAGTAGGGTGAATCTCGGGTTCGGAGACCCAGGAGTAGAATACTTACTAACTATGTGGCATCACGGGATGCCTTCAGGAAATAAGGCCAGAATCATCACACTGGGAACACAAATCATGGCTAGCTTACTAGGTGGTACTCTAAGACACCTAGGGTCATAATAATAAATCCAACATATATGTCGAGGCAATAGAGCACCTCAACTCACTGATTAGTGTGGTTAACCTGGCCCAAAGAACATCGGGAACGAAAAGAAGGGATTTGCAAATGCATCAGACTATTTAGAAATCTGGGATGACTCGGACAGCATAACGACTGTAAATGCTCAAAAAGATTTGAGACATCCTGCAAATTAGTGGCATGACCACTCAACAACATCATATCAAGGCTTCTAGACCAACTGTCAACATACAGAAGTAGTAGGAACTGAACAGAGACTTAAATCCATCAATCCTATAGGTCTACGGATTAGTAGCACGTGATCCTGATAGAAAGAAGAGAAAGCCTAGTTCCTTAACCCCGTAGGAAAAATAAGATGACTCATATCAGAAGGGCATAAGGTATAAGGAGTAAAAAGAGCCTTACGTTCCATCCCACAATCAATTCCCTTATATAACTAAAGAATTTCTAGACTCAACTTCGACCAGTTTGGCTTGGTAATCCTACAGGCAGTCAAGCTCTGATACCAAAGCTGTCAGGACCCCGACTCAATGCCACATCGATCTAGCATGTAACACATCATATCACTTTGCGGCCTCAGGCACGGTATCCCCACGGGTGTCGCCTTACCTTTGCCCGGGATCGTTTGCGCCTTTTGGCACACGTATATGATAGTGTCACTAGCATCCATATGATAAGGAGCCCGGGCTGACATGGCTAGTCGTAAACCCAAAGTGGCACAAACTTACAGGGACAGGCATCCATGACCCAGCATCGAACGTGTTGGTCATCAGCGAGTGAATCCAGGCTGTAGCACTGGGCTAGCAGGACTCCGGTGAACCAGGCTGTAGCGGGCTAACAGGACTCCGGTATTCATCGCGTGACATTTCCCCGAAGGGATAGACACAGGATCGAAGAAGGACACATGTCGGCCAGCCTAAGTGTTCCGGAGCAGTAGCAAGCTACCATGGCTCAGTGGAAGCACTAGGAGACATTTCCCAGTAAGAGAGGCTACTAAGGATAAACAACTAGATAGTCAGATCCCACACATACCAAGCATTTCAATAACATACACACAATATGCTCGATATGTGCAAATACAACATGGCATCACAACATGACTCTACAACTCAAGTATTTTATTCAATAGGCTCCGGGGAGCGAGATATTACAAACATGGGTCTCATGACCCAACATTCAGAGCATACAAGTCAAAGCACAAGCGGAAGCTTAACTTGTCTGAGTACAGACAACTATAAATGAAAAAGGCTGAAAAGCCTGACTATCTACCAGATCCTGCCGAGGGCACAAGATCGTAGCTGAGGTAACAAGCTAAATGTCGAAGTCCACAAGGAACTACTAATGAGACTAAAGTCTCTCTCTGCAAAAACATAAAATAGGCAAACGTGAGTACAAATGTACCCAGCAAGACTTACATCAGAACTATCTACATATGCATCATTATCAACAAAGGGATGGTGGGGTTTAACTGCAGCAAGCCAGCTTTGACTCAATGGCTATCCTGAACTACGACTGCAATGTAACTCTTTGAGTTGGCGCACACGAGTCCACATATTCACCATATCAATACACCACTATGGATCCGCTCTCGTCTCCCTACGAGAACGCCATCCATAGCACTCACGCTTATCTTGCGTATTTTAGAGTATCCACTTTCACTTGTCTATGAACTGTATTGGCAACCCAGAAGTCCTTTACCGCGGACACGGCTATTCGAATAGATAATCTTAACCCTGCAGGGGTGTACTTCTTCACACACGCTCTCACCACTTACCGTCGTTTACACGACATGTACTCGGCAACCTTCAAGCGGAAGCCCAGCGAGGGTGTCGGCCACGACCTGACTAACCACACAAGTCTCTCGTCCAGGTTTATCGCCTATTCGGGTTCCATCCGCAAGGAGATCCAGCCGGGGTGTCGCTCACGGCCCCAAACGATGTGTGCAGGGTTCCCAAGCCCACCATTCGGGTGCTACTTGGTACACCGGGCCACTGTGCCTAGTCTGTCCCAAGCCCACCTGTACCGGGTGCCACTTGGTAGACTACTAACACTACCTACAAACACCAGAAACTAGTTGCAACTCCTGGACAGAGATCGAGTTGATTAATAAGTCGAGAGGGGTCGAGTTACCAGAACCCAATGTGTGGTAGTAACTGTTCATGGATCACAAACACAGAACTCAGTTCCTGAGGACGGTTTCAATGAGACAACCCACCATGTACTCTTACATGGCCTCTCACCGCTACCTTTACCAAATCGTATTCACACACTTAGCTCACACACAGTAGGACATGTTTACACACCTCCGATTCATTCGCGATGAATCAGACCTGACTCAACTCTAAGCAGTAGCAGGCATGACAAACAAGCATGAATGAGTAGGCACATCAGGGCTCAAACAACTCCTACTCATGCTAGTGGGTTTCATCTATTTACTGTGGCAATGACAGGTCATGCAGAGGATAAAGGGGTTCAGCTGCCGCAGCAAGTAACAGATGAATCGTTGTTGTCCTAATGCAGTAAAAGAGAGAAGGGCGAGAGAGTGGGATTGTATCAGAATGAACAAGGGGTTTTTGCTTGCCTGGCACTTCTAAAGATAATATAGCTCTTCATCGATGTCATCGATCTCATCGTCGGAACCACGTCTATCGAGAGGGGACAAACACCGGCAAAGACGGAAGAACACAATCAATGCAATGCAGCAATATGATGCATGAATGTGACATGGCAATATGCTATTGATTTGAGCTAATGCAGCTAGCAACAAAGTAAATGAAGTTGGTTTGAACCCTAAGTTCAAATCCAAACTCCATTTGTGAAATTCAAATGCCATTTATATGATTTGTCCTAAACAGCAGCCATAAGTTGTTCTAACATGCATGAAAATGATACAGATGGATAGATTGGATTTTTCTGATAATTGTTCATATATAAATTATTTAATTTCGAGTTACGATTGAATTTCTATGATTTTTCAAAGTTTGCAACATTTTCTAAAATTTTCAAATCATTTTTGAATTAGAAATATTCCAGAAAATGCTTACTGCGTCAGCATGACATCAGACTGACATCAGCAGGTCAGCTGACCGGGTCCAGGTCAAACCTGACGTGTGGGGTCCACACGTCAGTGGCACAGGACTGGCTAGTGTCACAGACAGGTGGGCCTAGTCAACGGCCATGTCAGGACGGTCAACTCTGGCGTGTGGGTCCCGCCGGTTTTAAAACTAATCTAAACAGAAATTAAGTTAACCTAAATAGGCACAGGGGCCCGCATGGCAGTGGCTCTAGGAGTGTTTAGTAAGGTCATTAGTGCTAATTAAACTGGCGCCACATCAGCAGTTGACGCCGGCGACCAAACCCAACGGTGGAGGATCGCCGGAGTTGCTCGGAACGGCGCTACACGGGTCGGCTCGACGCGCTGGAGGCACCAGATGGATGCCCATCATCGCGCGCATCCAGGGGATCACGTGGGAGGTTGCGAGGTGGCCGGAGACGATGGCCACGGCAACCATGGCGGTGGCCGGAGCTCGGCTAGATGCAGGCGCGGGGCTGCAGCTCGATTCCAAGCGAACGGAGAGCACAAGCAGAAGCTACGGTGCCCTAGGAGCTCGACCAGGTGCTCGGATGCGGCGTTGGCCCTCCGTAATGACAACAGCGACATTCGCGGCGGCAGCAATCTTCGGCCGCGGTGGCCAGGGGGCTAGAGGAGGGATTCGACGGCGGGGAGAGAGGGGTTGGGAGCAGGAGCTCACAGGGAGGCGGCGCAGTAGGTCAGTGGGTTCGGGGACGTCCTTGACGGCGCGAATCGACGGTGAGGGGCTCGGGTGCCCGAGGTTGAAGATGACCGCAATGACGATGAAGCAGGGCCTCCCGGCGTCCCTTAGTTCGATTGGGAGGACGAGGAGGTTTCTGCGGTGCTTCTGGACTCGGCGGAAGGGCGAGGGTGCACGATGGCCACGGTAGCGGCGATCGGCGGTCTCGGGTGTGCTCGGTGGCGCGAGGAAGATAGGCCAGAGGAAGGGAGCGAGGCAGAGGAAGGAGGAGAAAGTGAGAGGGGGGCGCCCTCATCTCCTGGGCGTGCAGGTGGACTCGGGGGAGGCTAGCCAGCGCGAAGCAGGAGGTGGCCGAAAACGCACGCGCATGCGCCACGCTTCCCCTCTGCCTACTGGCAGGAGGAAGAAGATGGCTCTGCCCTTGGTGGGCTGGGCCGCTACAGTGCCAGCGCAGGTAGGCCGGCCCAGGTAACTCTCTCTCTCTGTTCTCTAATTTTAATTGTTTCTATTTTCTATTTATTCGGTTTTGTTTTGATTTAGTAAAATACTAAACCATTTTATAAAATACCGGAAATAATTAGGGGTGCTGTCTGAATTATTCCAGTGACCCATAACAATTCCCAACATTTTTGGAGCACCTGATATATATATATATATATATAGCATTTAAATAGCTCCAATTCAAATATGTTTGAATTAATTCAAAGCCCAAATATGTCCTGAAAAAATGTAAACCATCTTTGATAGATGCTTCCACCTCAAACCAGAACTGTTGAACATTTTTAAAGGGCATTTTGAGTTCAATGAAAAAGATTTTATTTTGACCCTAGTCGAATTCATTTGGTGCTAGGGTTTGAGAATCCCCATTTCATATTTAAATGAAGTTCAGACATGATGACATGATGATCATGCAAGGACAAGCAAAGGCTAAGCTAGGGCTGTGACAATTTGTATCGTTCTGCATTCATAGCAGCACTTCTTGAATAAAACAATGCAGCACCTTTTTGCTTATAATTGCATTTCTTTTTATACATATGTTCATTTACGGCATGTTGTATCCGTACACTTTGGTACGGTTAAAATACACCAGGGGCTTATGTTTCCCGCATCATGGTGTGATAAGTCCGAACACTTTCACAAGTGCGGCACCCCGAACTTATAGCATTATATGCATCGGCTCCGAATCATGTCTTGGGTCAACAGTTGGGTTTGCCCGGCTCCCATGTTTTGGTACCTTACATTCCGTTGTATCGGCTAAGGTAGCACTGGGAGAACCACTGCGATTGTGCCCCAGTTGAGCTGGGTTAACGCCTCAGTGGGGAAAGCTAAAATTGACCTCATGATGAGGCGAGAGCCGGTCACTGTTCGAGAGGTTTTTTGTGAGTCCTTAAAGACTTATGCCGCTTAGAGCGAGGAGCCAGGTTTTTGTCCGGCCTAGGCGTGGATAGCGCCCCAAATTCGGCCTTCCGAAGACTAGGGGCTTCGCCGAAATTTAAAATTATAGAAATCTATGGCTAAGTGAGAGTGTTCAAGCATTATAAGTCCGGTTGCCTTGTTCGTCGTGTTGAGCGCGTCCCTAGATGGACCCAAAAATGGGAACAAGAGTGCTCAAGTTTATCCCGAACACCCCAGCACTCGTGACATGGGGGCCGAAGCCGACGGCTTGCCATCTCTCAGATTTGATAAATAGCCACACAGAAGGTAATATTTTAAATTAACAAGCGTTGCTTAGCGCATATGAACTAAGTTTTCAGCGCACAAGATAACAAAATGCGAGTCTACTCAAATATTACATCTTTGGAGCACTCACCCGCAATAGTGCGGGCACCCTTCGGGACACTCTTATAATACATCTCGGGCGTACGGTGCTCCTTGCCCTGCGGTGGCGGGTCCGTCACAAGCTTCTGGGCATCCATCTTGCCCCAGTGCACCTTTGCGCGGGCAAGGGCCCGACGGGCACCCTCAATACAGGCGGAGTGCTTGATGACTTCAACCCACGGGCACGCATCCACCAGCCGCCGCACCAGGTCGAAGTAGCTCCCAGGCATGACCTCCTTAGGCCACAGCCGAACTATGAGGCCCTTCATGGCCTGTTCGGCCACCTTGTGGAGCTCGACCAGCTGCTTCAGCTGGTCGCTAAGGGGCACCGGATGTCCGGCCTCAGCATACTGAGACCAGAAGACCTTCTCCGTCGAGCTCCCCTCCTTAGCCCGGTAGAATGCGGCAGCATCGGATACGCTACGAGGAAGATCTGCGAACGTTCCTGGAGAGCTCCGAATTCGGGTAAGTGATAGGTAATTCACACTCACATGCTTACTTTGCATGAAAAAATGCCTTACCCGCTGCTATTTTCTTCAATGCCTCGATTTCCTGGAGGGCCTTATAGGCTTCGGCCTTAGCGTCTTTGTCACTCTCAAGAGCCGTTGCAAGCTCGGACTCTCGAGTCTTCGAGTCATGCTCCAAACTCTCATGTTTTTCCATGAGAGCCTGGAGCTCTTGCTGTACCTCCGCCACCCGCGACTCATGCTTCTCTCGCTTGGTGCGTTCCGCGGCCGCATTACGTTCGACCGCGGACACCGCCTCCTTCAGGGTTGCCACCTCGTTTGTGGCCCCTGCTATATCCACGTTATCCTTGTCATTTTTCTTGCAACCGAATCCTTTTCTGTAAGGTACAATTTTAATAAGGTATTACTCACCTTCTTTTTCCTCGAGCTGCTTCTTGGCACGGCCGAGCTCATTCTCAGACCGCTCGAGGCTTTCCTTTAAAGTATTGACCTTCGCAGTCAGTGCGGCGGAGGTCAGCAGCACAGCCAGCAATCCCATATTGACATATTTTTTATGACTCCTACGTATATCTTTTTAGATCCTCAGTCCGGCTTTTCTTTCCGAACACCGAACTGAGCATCAGGGGCTATTGTCTATGCGGTACCATTTTATATATATATATCAAAATTCTTACCTCAAAGCCTGTTAGAAGGCTGCTGCAGGCTTCGGTCAGCCCACTCTTGGCGAGCTGAACCTTTTGAATTACCGCACTCATAACAGTGCGGTGTTCCTCTTCGATGGAGGCGCCATTGAGCGCCTCCAGCAAGTTATCCGGTGCCTTCGGTTGGACGGAGGCTGCCGGCGTCACGGTCTTGCCCTTCTTACGAAGGGGTCGCCCGCCGGACTCCGGAGCCACTGTGGGTTCCGGGGCCGAGTCCGGTGCAAAGTCCGGGAGGTTGTCCTGCGACACCTCCGGGGCCTCCTCCTCCTGGTGGGTCCCTTCCCGGGATCCCACCTCGGCATCGTCCGCATCACGGGGGGTGGAGGCAGTCGGAAGAGAATCCATATCCGACGCACCTAAGGACCCGCTCGACGAAGCGGGAAGATCATCCTTGGGCGGACTGCAGGGTTGTATGCGGCATTAGAAAGACATTATGTGGCAAAAAGAAAAACCATGAAGTTATTCAGGAGTCCGGATACTTACGATCTCGCCAGGGGATTGGCCCTTGGAGGCCAGTCCTCGTCATCGTCACTGGCGTTGGCAGAGCAGTCCGGGGAAAGAGTTTTTCCCTTCTTGGACCCTTCGGCCTCCCTTGTTGGGGAGGCCTTCCTTTTCTTCCCTCCCCCCGCTGGGGAAGAGGCTTTCTTCTTCTCCTCCTCGCCTTTGTGGGAGGAGTCGGCCTCGGAGTCATCATCCGATAACACTTGAAAACGGGAACTCTTTCGAGTACCCGTGGCCTTCTTCTTGGCCTTCTTCTCCGACACCACGTGGGGTGCCGGAGCCAGCAGCCCCGTTAGGCGGGCGTCCGCTGGGTCCTCTGGCAATGGGGCCGGACAGATAGTCTGTTCGGCCTTCGCCAGCCAGTCCTATCAAAGGTAAAGGGAGTTTAGATCCCGCATAGAGTCAAACTATGGAAAACAAGCGACAAAATCACTTACCTCGTCAGCTGGACGCTGCGAGCTGAATCCGCGATCTTCGGTAGCGGATGCGGGAGCCTCGGCGCCTTTGAACAGCACCTTCCAGACATCTTCGTATGTAGTGTCGAAGAGCCCGTTCAGAGTCTGGTGCTGCGCCAGATCGAACTCCCACATGTTGAAGCCCCACCGTTGGTACGGGAGAATCCGACGGATGAGCATGACCTGGACTACGTTGACAAGCTTGAGCTTCTTGTCTACCAGCTTTTGGATACAGGCTTGGAGTCTGATCAGCTCCTCCGAATCACCCCAGATCCGGCCACTCTCTTTCCAGGAGGTAAGCCGTGTAGGGATGCCAGATCTGAATTCGGGGGCCGCTGCCCATTCAAGGTCACGCGGCTCGGTGATGTAGAACCACCCCGATTGCCACCCCTTAATGGTTTCCATGAAAGTGCCCTCCAGCCAAGTAACGTGGGACATCCTGCCCACCATGGCGCCTCCGCACTCTGCTTGGCTGCCCTACACAACCTTCGGCTTGACACTGAAGGTCTTGAGCCACAAGCCGAAGTGGGGCTGGATGCAGAGGAAGGCCTCACACACGACGATAAACGCTGAGATGTTGAGGATGAAATTCGGGGCCAGATCATGGAAATCCAGGCCGTAGTAGAACATGAGCCCCCGGACAAAGGGATGAAGTGGGAAGCCCAGTCCGCGGAGGAAATGGGGAAGAAATACTACCCTCTCATGGGACCTTGGGGGTGGGAATGAGCTCTCCCTCGTCGGGGAGCCGGTGCGCGATGTTGCTGGACAAATATCCGGCGTGGCGCAGCTTCTGGATCTGCCCCTCCGTGACGGAGGAGGCCATCCACTTGCCTCCCGCTCCGGACATAGTTGGAGAAGGTTGAGGTGAGAAGTGCGGACTTGGGCGCTGGAGCTCGAGTTCGCGGAGATGGATAAGCCAAGGAGGAAGAAGGCACATGTAAAAGGGTTGGATCTTTATCCCCTTATATGGGCGGACAAAAACATGTGTCCCCACCGGCCTGGTAAAACTCGCTTATCTCCCAAGCGCCGCAATCAATGGCGCAGTTGGGTTACCCACGTCCGTATTGATGGGAATCCCAAAATAAGGGGAACACGATCTCTGCTTCGACAAGACGTGCCAAGGAAACCGCTTCGCTAAACGCGCTGAGGTGGAACAATAAAAACAATTCGAGTAAAGGCTTGGTAGTGGTGTGACGTCACGCCACAAAATACGTCAGCAGATTGAACTTGTGTAATATTATTCTCTCTACGGTGGTACGTGGAATTTATTTTTGCAGAGCCGGACACTATCCTGGTGTTCACAATCTTCTATAGATTATTCGGAGGAAGAACCCGCCTTGCAATGCCGAAGACAACATGCGCGCCGGACTCATCGTCATTGAAGCCTGGTTCAGGGGCTACTGAGGGAGTTCCAGACTAGGGGGTGTCCGGATAGCCGAACTATTATGATCGGCTGGACTCCAAGACTATGAAGATACAAGATTGAAGACTTCATCCCGTGTCCGGATAGGACTTTCCTTGGCGTGGAAGGCAAGCTTGGCGATATGGATATGTAGATCTCCTACCATTGTAACCGACTCTGTGTAACCCTAGCCCTCTCATGTGTCTATATAAACCGGATGGCCTTAATCCATAGGATGAACAACAATCATACCATAGGCTAGCTTCTAGGGTTTAGCCTCCTTGATCTCATGGTAGATCCACTCTTGTAACACATATCATCAATATTAATCAAGCATGACATAGGGTTTTACCTCCATCAAGAGGGCCCAAACCTGGGTAAAACATCGTGTCCCTTGTCTCCTGTTACCATCCGCCTAGACGCATAGTTCGGGACCCCCTACCCGAGATCCGCCGGTTTTGACACCGACATCTCTTATTTTACAAGGTTTACCATGAAGAGGGGGAATGCCGGCAGCTGGAATTCTGGCCGGAAAAGGAGCAAACATTGGAAACCTATTCTGCACAACTCCAAAAATCCCGAAACTCCATGAAACAACTTTTTGGAATTAATAAGAATTTATGGGCGAAAGAAATAGGCCAGGGGGCCCACACCCTGTCCAGGAGACACGGGGGCGCACCCCCCCTGATGTCTACTACACAACCTTCTTCTTGTAGACGTTGTTGGGCCTGCAACTGCACAGGTTTGTAGGACAGTAGCAAATTTCCCTCAAGTGGATGACCTAAGGTTTATCAATCCGTAGGAGGCATAGGATGAAGATGGTCTCTCTCAAACAACCCTGCAACCAAATAACAAAGAGTCTCTTGTGTCCCCAACACACTCAATACAATGGTAAATTGTATAGGTGCACTAGTTCGGCGAAGAGATGGAGATACAAGTGCAAAATAGATAGTAGATATAGGTTTTTGTAATCTGAAATAATAAAAACAGCAAGGTAGCGAACGATAAAAGTGAGCGTAAACGGTATTGCAATGGTAGGAAACAAGGCCTAGGGTTCATACTTTCACTAGTGTAAGTTCTCTCAACAATAATAACATAGATAGAACATATGACAAGCCCTCAACATGCAACAAAGAGTCACTCCAAAGCCACTAATAGCGGAGAACAAACGTAGAGATTATGGTCGGGTACGAAACCACCAAAAAGCTATTCTTTCGGACCAATCTATAGAAGAGTTCGTACTAGAATAACACCTTAAGATACAAATCAACCAAAACCCTAATGTCACCTAGATGCTCCATTGTCACCTCAAGTATCCGTGGGCATGATTATACGATATGCATCACACAATCTCAGATTCATCCAACCAACATAAAAGTACTTCAAAGAGTGCCCCAAAGCTACTACCGGAGAGTCAAGAACGTGTGCCAACCCCTATGCATAGGTTCCCAAGTGTCACGAAACCCGCAAGTTGATCACCAAAACATACATCAACTGGCACATGATATCCCATTGTCACCACAGATAATCACGGCAAGACATACATCAAGTGTTCATAAAAGACTCAATCCGATAAGATAACTTCAAAGGGGAAACTCAATTCATCACAAGAGAGTAGAGGGGGGGGGGAAACATCATAAGATCCAACTACAATAGCAAAGCTTGGGATACATCAAGATTGTGCCATAGAGGAACACGATAGAGAACATGGGAGAGAGAGAGAGAGAGAGAGAGAGAGAGATCAAACACATAGCTACTGGTACATACCCTCAGCCATGAGGATGAACTACTCCCTCCTCGTCATGGATAGCGCCGGGATGATGAAGATGGCCTCCGGTGATGGGATCCCCCTCTGGCAGGGTGCCGGAACAGGGTCCCGATTGGTTTTTGGTGGCTACAGAGGCTTGCGGCGGCGGAACTCCCGATCTATTTTCTGTTCTGGAAGTTTTAGGGTGCGTAGGTATATATGGGTGCAGGGGGTACGTCGGTGGACCTCCGGGCTGCTCACGAGGTAGGGGGCGCGCCCAGGGGGGCGCGCCCTCCACCCTCGTGGGCAGCCCGGGACTCCCCTGGCATGCACTCCAAGCCCATCAGGTTGGTTTCCTTCCAAAATTAACTTCTCCAGTTGATTTCGTTCCGTTTTGACTCCGTCTGATATTCCTTTTCCTCGAAACACTGAAATAGGCATAAAACAGCAAATCTGGGCTGGGCCTCCGGTTAATAGGTTAGTCCCAAAAATAATATAAAAGTGGATAATAAAGCCCAATATTGCCTAAAACAGTAGATAAAGTAGCATGGAGCAATCAAAAATTATAGATACGTTGGAGACGTATCAAGCATCCCCAAGCTTAATTCCTGCTCGTCCTCGAGTAGGTAAATGATAAAAAAGAATTTTTGATGCGGAGTGATACTTTGGCATAATTTCAATGTAAATCTTCTTAATTGTGATATGAATATTCAGATCCGAAAGATTCAAGACAAAAGTTCATATTGACACAAAAATAATAATACTTCAAGCATACTAATCAAAGCAATCATGTCTTCTCAAAATAACATGGCAAAAGAAAGTTCATCCCTACAAAATCATATAGTTAGGCTATGCTTCATTTTCGTCACACAAAGATGTTCCCAACTTCTATACCCCCGATGACAAGCCAAGCAATTGTTTCATACTTAAATAATCTCAAACTTTTTCAACCTTCACGCAATACATGAGCGTGAGCCATGGATATAGCACTATGGGTGGAATAGAATATGATGATGGGGATTGTGTGGAGAAGACAAAAAAGGAGAAAGTCTCACATTGACGAGGATAATCAACGGGCTATGGAGATGCCCATCAATTGATGTCAACATGAGGAGTAAGGATTGCCATGCAACGGATGCACTAGAGCTATGAATGCTCAACAAAAGAAAACTAGTGGGTGTGCATCCAACTTGCTTGCTCATGAAGACCTAGGGCATTTGAGGAAGCCCATCGTAGGAATATACAAGCCAAGTTCTATAATGAAAAATTCCCACTAGTATAAAAAGACAACTTATGAGACTCACTACATGAGGAACAAGGTGCTACTTTGAAGCACAATATATGAGACTACATGAAGAACAAGGTGCTACTTTGAAGCACAAGTGTGGAAAAAGAGATAGTAGCATTGCCCTTTTTCTTTTCTTTTCTTTTCTTTTCTTTTTTTTGGGCCTTTCTTTTTTTTTCTTTTTGGCCTTTCTCTTTTTTTGGGGGCAATGCTCTAATAATGATGATCATCACACTTCTATTGATTACAACACAAGGATTACAACTCGAAACTTAGAACAAGATATGACTCTATATGAATGCCTCCGGCGGTGTACCGGGATGGTGCAATGAATCAAGAGTGACATGTATGAAAAATAATGCATGGTGGCTTTGCTACAAATACGATGTCAACTACAAGATCATGCAATGGCAATATGACAAAAGTAATGTATGTCATGATGATGACGGTGGAAGTTGCATGGCAATATATCTCGGAATGGCTATGGAAATGCCATAATAGGTAGGTATGGTGGCTGTTTTGAGGAAGGTATAAGGAGGTTTATGTGTGATAGAGCATATCGTATCACGGGGTCTGGATGCACCAGCAAAGTTTGCGCCAACTCTCAAGGTGAGAAAGGGCAATGCACGGTACCGAAGAGGCTAGCAATGGCGGAAAGGTGAGAGTGCGTATAATCCATGGACTCAACATTAGTCAAAAAAACTCATATACTTATTGCCAAAATTTAGAAGTCATCAAAAATTCAAGTACTACGCGCATGCTCCTAGGGGGATAGATTGGTAGGAAAAGACCATCGCTCGTCCCTGACCGCCACTCATAAGGATGCACAAGCCAGGTACACTTCATGTTTCAAATTTGTTACATAACTTTAACCATATGTGCATGCTACGGGACTTGCAAACTTCAACACAAGCATTTCTCAAATTCACAATCACCCAACTAGCACGACTTTGATATTATCACCTCCATATCTCAAAATAATTATCAAGCATCAAACTTATCTTAGTATTCAACACACTCAAAAGAAAGTTTCACATATCTTGAATACCAAGTATATTAACATTAAGCAAACTACCATGCTATTAATGACTCTCAAAATAATCTAAGTGAGGCATGAGAGATCAATAGTTTATTTAAAACAAATCCACCACTGTGCTCTAAAAGATATAAGTGAAGTACTAGAGCAAAAAACAAACTACTCCAAAAGATATAAGTGAAGCACAAAGAGTATTCTAACAAATTCCAAATCATGTAAGGCTCTCTCTCATTAAATGATTTCAGATCTTGATACTTTATTCAAACAGAAAGCAAAGCTAAGGATAACTACAATGCAAGGATAGCACAACTCATGTGAAGAAGCAAAAACTTAGGCTCAACCGATACTAACCGATAGTTGTTGAAGAAGAAAGGTGGGATGCCTACCGGGGCATCCCCAAGCTTAGATGCTTGATACTTCTTGAAATATTATCTTGGGGTGCCTTGGGCATCCCCAAACTTGAACTTTTGTGTCTCCTTAATTCCTCTCATATCATGGTTTCTCTTTTTATCAAAAGCTTCATTCACAACCAACTCAACAAGAACTCGTGAGATAGGTTAGTATAAACCAACGCAGAACCTTATCATATTCTACTGTAACAAATCACTAAAATTATTATTCAACATTGAATACTAAATGCCTCTGTATATTTAATACTCCTATCATCAAATAGAATCATTAAACAAGCAAACATATGCAAACAATGCAACCATAACAGCAATCTGCCAAAACAGTACAGTCTGTAAAGAATGCAAGAGTATCAATACATACCTGACTCCAAAAATTATGAACTAAAATTCCCACTGTAATAAATTTATCAGATCTCAATATGCAAAAAGATTCAACGTTAGACCATGCTCTGACTTTTCTAGGGAATTTTTGCAACAGCGGTAAACTTTCTGTTTTCAAACAGCAACATGCAAACTAGCAAAATAAGCATGGCAAAGGCTATCCTTGACTTTTTTATTGAAACTAAAGATTCAAAACATTATTCTAACTAACAGCAAGCAAAAACTAACAAAATAAAATGACTCTCCAAGCAAAACACATATCATTTGGTGAATAAAAATATAGCTCCAAGTAAAGTTACCGATGAACAAAGACGAAAGAGGGGATGCCTTCCGGGGCATCCCCAAGCTTAGTTGCTTGGTTGTCCTTGAATATTAACTTGGGGTGCCTTGGGCATCCCCAAGCTTAGGCTCTTGCCACTACTTATTCCATAGTCCATCGAATCCTTACCCAAAACTTGAAAACTTCAACCACACAAAACTCAAAACAAAACTCGTAAGCTCCGTTAGTATAAGAAAATAAAACCACCACTTAGGTACTGTAATGAACTCATTCTAAATTCATATTGGTGTAATATCTACTGTATTCTAACTTCTCTATGGTTCATACCACTTAATACTAGCCATAGATGCATCAAAATAAGCAAACAACACATAGAAAACAGAATCTGTCAAAAACAGAACAGTATGTAGTAATATGTATAAAACGTATACTTCTGGAACCCCAAAAATTATGAAATAAATTTCTGGACCTGAGAAATTTGTCTATTAATCATCTGCAAAAAGAATCAACCTAAAATCACTCTCCAGTAAAAAATGGCAGCTAATCTCGTGAGCACTAAAGTTTCTGTTTTTCACAGCAAGATAATATAAACTTCACCCAAGTCTTCCCAAAGGTTCTACTTGGCACTTTATTGAAACAAAAGCTATAAAACATGATTACTACAGTAGCATAATCATGTGTACATACAAAAACAGTAAGGATAAATATTGGATTGTCTCCCAACAAGCGCTTTTCTTTAATGCCTTTTAGCTAGGCATGATGATGACAATGATGCTCACATAAAAGATAAGAATTGAAACATAACGGGAGCATCATGAAGCATATGACTAGCAAATTTAAGCCTAACCCAGTTCCTATGCATAGGGATTTTGTGAGCAAACAACTTATGGGAACAATAATCAACTAGCATAGGATGGCACAACAAGCATAGCTTCAAGAATTTAAGTACATAGAGAGAAAACTTGACATTATTGCAATTCCTACAAGCATATGTTCCTCCCTCATAATAATTTTCAGTAGCATCATGAATGAATTCAACAATATAACCAGCACCTAAAGCATTCTTTTCATGATCTACAAGCATAGAAATTTTATACTCTCCACATAAGCAAACTTCTTCTTTATAGCATACGTATCATCACAATAATCATCATAAATAGGAGGCATGCTTTCATCATAGTAAATTTGCTCATCAAAGCTTGGGGACAAAAAATATCATCTTCATCCAACATAGCTTCCCCAAGCTTGTGGCTTTGCATATCATTAGCATCATGGATATTCAAGGAATTCATACTAACGACATTGCAATCATGCTCATCATATAAAAACATTCTATAGATTTCTTCTTCTAGCACTTGAGCACAATTATCCTTTCCATCATACTCACGAAAGATATTAAAAAGGTGAAGCGTATGAGACAAACTCAACTCCATTTCTTTTGTAGTTTTCTTTTATAAACTAAACTAGTACTAAAACAAGAAACAAGAAGATTCGATTGCAAGATCTAAAGATATACCTTCAAGCACTCACCTCCCCGGCAACGGCGCCAGAAAAGAGCTTGATGTCTACTACACAACCTTCTTCTTGTAGACGTTGTTGGGCCTGCAAGTGCACAGGTTTGTAGGACAGTAGCAAATTTCCCTCAAGTGGTTGACCTAAGGTTTATCAATCCGTAGGAGGCGTAGGATGAAGATGGTCTCTCTCAAACAACCCTGCAACCAAATAACAAAGAGTCTCTTGTGTCCCCAACACACCCAATACAATGGTAAATTGTATAGGTGCACTAGTTCGGCGAAGAGATGAAGATACAAGTGCAAAATAGATAGTAGATATAGGTTTTTGTAATCTGAAATAATAAAAACAGCAAGGTAGCGAGCGATAAAAGTGAGCGTAAACGGTATTGCAATGGTAGGAAACAAGGCCTAGGGTTCATACTTTCACTAGTGTAAGTTCTCTCAACAATAATAACATAGATAGAACATATGACAAGCCCTCAACATGCAACAAAGAGTCACTCCAAAGCCATTAATAGCGGAGAACAAACGTAGAGATTATGGTCGGGTACGAAACCACCACAAAGCTATTCTTTCGGATCAATCTATAAAAGAGTTCGTACTAGAATAACACCTTAAGATACAAATCAACCAAAACCCTAATGTCACCTAGATACTCCATTGTCACCTCAAGTATCCGTGGGCATGATTATACGATATGCATCACACAATCTCAGATTCATCCAACCAACATAAAAGTACTTCAAAGAGTGCCCGAAAGCTACTACCGAAGAGTCAAGAACGTGTGCCAACCCCTATGCATAGGTTCTCAAGTGTCACGAAACCCGCAAGTTGATCACCAAAACATACATCAAGTGGCACATGATATCCCATTGTCACCACAGATAATCACGGCAAGACATACATCAAGTGTTCATAAAAGACTCAATCCGATAAGATAACTTCAAAGGGGAAACTCAATTCATCACAAGAGAGTAGAGGGGGAGAAACATCATAAGATCCAACTACAATAGCAAAGCTCAGGATACATCAAGATCGTGCCATAGAGGAACACGAGAGAGAACACGAGAGAGAGAGAGAGAGATCAAACACATAGCTACTGGTACATACCCTCAGCCCTGAGGGTGAACTACTCCCTCCTCGTCATGGATAGCGCCGGGATGATGAAAATGGCCTCCGGTGATGGGATCCCCCTCTGGCAGGGTGCCGGAACAAGGTCCCGATTGGTTTTTGGTGGCTACAGAGGCTTGCGGCGGCGGAACTCCTGATCTATTTTCTGTTCTGGAAGTTTTAGGGTACGTAGGTATATATGGGTGGAGGGGGTACGTCGGTGGACCTCCGGGCTGCTCACGAGGTAGGGGGCGCGCCCAGGGGGCGCCCTCCACCCTCGTGGGATGCCCGGGACTCCCCTGGCATGCACTCCAAGCCCATCAGGTTGGTTTCCTTCCAAAATTAACTTCTCCAGTTGATTTCGTTCCGTTTTGACTCCGTCTGATATTCCTTTTCCTCGAAACACTGAAACAGGCATAAAACAGCAAATCTGGGCTGGGCCTCCGGTTAATAGGTTAGTCCCAAAAATAATATAAAAGTGGATAATAAAGCCCAATATTGCCTAAAACAGTATATAAAGTAGCATGGAGCAATCAAAAATTATAGATACGTTGGAGACGTATCACCCCCCTGTAGGGCGCGGCCCCCTATCTCCTGGGCCCCCTAGTGGGCTTCCGGTGTCCGTCTTCTGCTATATGAAGGGTTTTGTCTTGGAAAAAATCGTGGGCAAGCTTACAGGACGAAACTCCGCCGCCATGAGGCGGAACCTTAGGGGAATCAATCTAGGGCTCTGGCGGAGCTGTTTTGCCGAGGACACTTCCCTCCGGGAGGGGGAAATCATCGCCAACGTCATCACCAACGATCCTCTCATCGAGAGGGGGTTAATCTCCATCAACATCTTCACCAACACCATCTCCTCTCAAAACCCTAGTTCATCTCTTGTATCCAATCTTGTATCAAAACCACAAATTGGTACCTGTGGGTTGCTAGTAGTGTTGATTACTCCTTGTAGTTGATGCTAATTGGTTTACTTGGTGGAAGATCATATGTTCAGATCCTTTATGCATATTATTACTCCTCTGTTTATGAACATGAATATGATTTGTGAGTAGTTACGTTTGTTCCTGAGGACATGGGTGAAGTCTTGCTATTAGTAGTCATGTGAATTTGGTATTCGTTCAATATTTTGATGAGATGTATGTTGTCTTTCCTCTAGTGGTGTTATGTGAACGTCGACTACATGACACTTAACCATTATTTGGGCCTAGAGGAAGGCATAGGGAAGTAATAAGTAGATGATGGGTTGCTAGAGTGACAGAAGCTTAAACCCTAGTTTATGCGTTGCTTCGTTAGGGGTTGATACGGACCCATATGTTTAACTCTGTGGTTAGGTTTACCTTAATACTCCTTTTTGTAGTTGCGGATGCTTGCAATAGAGGTTAATCATAAGTGGGATGCTTGTCCATGTTAGGGCAGTACCCAAGTGTCGGTCCACCCACATATCAAATTATCAAAGTACCGAACGCGAATCTTACGAACGTGATGAAAACTAGCTTGACGATAATTCCCAATGTGTCCTCGGGAGATCCTTCTTCATTATTAGAATTTGTCCAGGCTTATCCTTTGCTACATAAAGGATTGGGCCACGTTGCTGCACTTTATTTACTTTATTTACTTTTTGCGCATTACTATTTATCTTATCACAAAACTATCTATCACCTACTATTTCAGTGCTTGCAGAGAAAACCTTACTGAAAACCGCTTATCATTTCCTTCTGCTCCTCATTGGGTTCGACACTCTTACTTATAGAAAAGACTACGATAGATCCCCTATACTTGTGGGTCATCAGGGTCCCGCACCCTATCGGCCTACAGCTGAACAATCGGTCTACAGCGGGCTGACAGGGGCGCCCCGTGACAGACCGCGCCCCCCTTGCGCCCCCTCGCTACTGTTGGGGAACGTAGCAATAATTCAAAATTTTCCTACGAACACCAAGATCAATCTAGGACATTCTAGCAACAAGAGAGAGAGCGAGGATGTGCATCTTCATACCTTTGAAGATCGCTAAGTGGAAGCATTACTAGAACGCGGATGAGGGAGTCGTACTCGCGGCGATTCAAATCGCGGAAGATCCGATCTAACGCCAAATGGACGGCACCTCCGCGTTTAACACACGTACATCCCAAGGACGTCTCCTCCTTATTGATCCAGCAAGGGGAGAGGAGAAGTTGAGGGAGAGCTATGGCAGCACGATGGCGTGGTGGTGGAGCTTGCAGTTCTCCCGCAGGGCTTCGCCAAGCACTACGGAGGAGGAGGAGGTGTTGGGGAGGGAGAGGGCTGTGCCAAGGGAAGGGTGCGGTAGCCCTCCCACCTCCCCTCTATTTATAGGGGCAAGGGAGAGGGGTGCGGCCCCCTCCAGATGGATCTAGAGGGGGGCGGCGGCCAAGGGGGGAGGCTTGGCCCCCAAGCCAAGGGGGGCACCCCCTTTAGGGTTTCCCCCCCCAACCCTAGGCGCATGGTCCCTAGGGGGGTTGGCGCCCAACCCACTTAGGGGCTGTTTCCCCTTCATATTCAGCCCATAGGGCCCTCTGGGACAGGTGGACCCTCCCGGTGGACCCCCGGAACCCTTTCGGTGGTCTCGGTACAATACCGATAAACCCCCGAACATTTCCGGTGACCGAATAAGGACTTCCCATATATAAATCTTTATCTCCGTACCATTCTGGAACTCCTCATGACGTACGGGATCTCATCCGGGACTCCAAACAACATTCGGCAACTGCATACTAATTCCCATATCAACTCTAGCGTCACCGAACCTTAAGTGTGTAGACCCTACGGGTTCGGGAATCATGCAGACATGACCGAGACATCTCTCCGGCCAATAACCAACAGCGGGATCTGGATACCCATGTTGGTTCCCACATGTTCCATGATGATCTCATCAGATGAACCACGATGTTGGGGATTCAATCAATCCCGTATACAATTCCCTTTGTCAATCGGTATGTTACTTGCCCGAGATTCGATCGTCGGTATCCCAATACCTCGTTCAATCTCGTTACCGGCAAGTCACTTTACTCGTTCCGTAATGCATGATCCTATGACTAAATGCTTAGTCACATTGAGCTCATTATGATGATGCATTACCGAGTGGGCCCAGAGATACCTCTCCGTCATACGGAGTGACAAATCCCAGTCTCGATTCGTGCCAACCGAACAGACACTTTCGGAGATACCTGTAGTGTACCTTTATAGCCACCCAGTTATGTTGCAACGTTTAGTACACCCAAAGCATTCCTACGGTATCTAGGAGTTGCACAATCTCATGGTCTAAGGAAATGATACTTGACATTAGATAAGCTTTTAGCAAACGAACTACATGATCTTGAGCTATGCTTAGGATTGGGTCTTGTCCATCACATCATTCTCCAAATGATGTGATCCCGTTATCAATGACATCTAATGTCCATGATCAGGAACCATAACCATCTATTGATCAACGAGCTTGTCAACTAGAGGCTCACTAGGGACATGTTGTGGTCTATGTATTCACACATATATTACGATTTCTGGTCAATAAAATTATAGCATGAACAATAGACAATTATCATGAACAAGGAAATATAATAATAACCATTTTATTATTGCCTTTAGGGCATATTTCCAATAGTCTCCCACTTGCACTAGAGTCAATAATCTAGTTACATTGTGATGAATCGAACACCCATAGAGTTCTGGTGTTGATCATGTTTTGCTCGTGGAAGAGGTTTAGTCAACGGATCTGCGACATTCAGATCTGTATGCACTTTACAAATATCTACGTCTCCATCTTGAACATTTTCACGAATGGAGTTGAAGCGACGCTTGATATGCCTAGTCTTCTTGTGAAACTTAGGCTCCTTTGCAAGGGCAATAGCACCAGTGTTGTCACAGAAGAGAGTCATCAGGCCCGACGCATTGGGAATAACTCCTAGGTCGGTAATGAACTCCTTCATCCAGATTGCTTCATGTGCTGCCTACGAGGCTGCCATGTACTCTGCTTCACATGTAGATCCCGCCACGATGCTTTGCTTGCAACTGCACCAGCTGACTGCCCCACCATTCAAAATATACACGTATTCGGTTTGTGACTTGGAGTCATCCAGATCTGTGTCGAAGCTAGCATTGATGCAACCCTTTACGACGAGCTCTTCGTCACCTCCATAAACGAAAAACATATCCTTGGTCCTTTTCAGGTACTTCAGGATATTCTTGACCGCTGTCCAGTGTTCCATGCCGGGATTACTTTTGTACCTCCCTACCGAACTTATGGCAAGGTTCACATCAGGTCTGGTACACAGCATGGCATACATGATAGACCCTATGGCTGAGGCATAGGGGACGACACTCATCTTTTCTCTATCTTCTGCCGAGGTCGGGCATTGAGCCGTGCTCAATTTCACACCTTGCAAAACAGGCAAGAACCCCTTCTTGGACTGATCCATATTGAACTTCTTCAATATCTTATCAAGGTATGTGCTTTGTGAAAGACCGATGAGGCGTCTCGATCTATCTCTATAGATCTTGATGCCTAATATGTAAGCAGTTTCTCCAAGGTCCTTCATTGAAAAACACTTATTCAAGTAGGCCTTTATGCTTTCCAAAAGTTCTATATCATTTCCCAGCAATAGTATGTCATCCACATATAGTATGAGAAATGCTACAGATCTCCCACTCCCTTTCTTGTAAATGCAGGCTTCTCCATAAGTCTGCATAAACCCAAATGCTTTGATCATTTCATCAAAGCGAATATTCTAACTCTGAGATGCTTGCACCAGCCCATAGATGGAGCGCTGGAGCTTGCACACCTTTTTAGCATTCTTAGGATCGACAAAACCTTCCGGCTGCATCATATACAATTCTTCCTTAAGGAAACCGTTAAGGAATGCCGTTTTGACGTCCATTTGCCATATCTCATAATCATAGAATGCGGCAATTGCTAACATGATTCGGACGGACTTCAGCTTCGCTACGGGTGAGAAGGTCTCATCGTAGTCAACCCCTTGAACTTGTCGATAACCCTTAGCGACAAGCCGAGCTTTATAGATGGTCACATTACCATCCGCGTCAGTCTTCTTCTTAAAGATCCATTTATTTTCTATGGCTCGCCGATCATCGGGCAAGTCTGTCAAAGTCCATACTTTGTTTTCATACATGGATCCTATCTCGGATTTCATGGCTTCAAGCCATTTGTTGGAATCTGGGCCCACCATTGCTTCTTCATAGTTCGAAGGTTCACCGTTGTCTAACAACATGATTTCCAGGACAGGGTTGCCATACCATTCTGGTGTGGAACGTGTCCTTGTGGACCTACGAAGTTCAGTAGCAACTTGATCCGAAGTTCCTTGATCATCATCATTAACTTCCTCTCTAGTCGGTGCAGGCACCACAGAAACATTTTCCTGAGCTGCGCTACTTTCCGGTTCAAGAGGCAGTACTTCATCAAGTTCTACTTTCCTCCCACTTACTTCTTTCGAGAGAAACTCTTTCTCCAGAAAGGATCCATTCTTGGCAACAAAGATCTTGCCTTCGGATCTGAGGTAGAAGGTATACCCAATGGTTTCCTTAGGGTATCCTATGAAGACGCATTTTTCCGACTTGGGTTCGAGCTTTTCAGGTTGAAGTTTCTTGACATAAGCATCGCATCCCCAAACTTTTAGAAACGACATCTTAGGTTTCTTCCCAAACCATAATTCATACGGTGTCGTCTCAACGGATTTAGACGGTGCCCTATTTAAAGTGAATGTGGCTGTCTCTAAAGCATAACCCCAAAATGATAGCGGTAAATCGGTAAGAGACATCATAGATCGCACCATATCCAATAGAGTGCGATTACGACGTTCGGACACACCATTATGCTGAGGTGTTCCAGGCGGCGTGAGTTGTGAAACAATTCCACATTTCCTTAAGTGCGTACCAAACTCGTGACTCAAATATTCTCCTCCACGATCTGATCGTAAGAACTTTATTTTCCTGTCACGTTGATTCTCCACCTCACTCTGAAATTGCTTGAACTTTTCAAAGGTCTCAGACTTGTGTTTCATTAAGTAGACATACCCATATCTACTTAAGTCATCAGTGAGGGTGAGAACATAACGATAGCCACCGCGAGTCTCAACACTCATTGGACCACGCACATCAGTATGTATTATTTCCAACAAGTTGGTTGCTCGCTCCATTGTTCCCGAGAACGGAGTCTTGGTCATCTTGCCCATGAGGCATGGTTCGCACGTGTCAAATGATTCATAATCAAGATACTCCAAAAGTCCATCTGCATGGAGTTTCTTCATGCGTTTGACACCAATGTGACCAAGGCGGCAGTGCCACAAGTATGTGGGACTATCATTATTAACCTTACATCTTTTGGTATTCACACTATGAATATGTGTAACATCACGTTCGACATTCAATAAGAATAAACCATTGACCAGCGGGGCATGACCATAAAACATATCTCTCATATAAATAGAACAACCATTATTCTCGGATTTAAATGAGTAGCCATCTCGCATTAAACGAGATCCAGATACAATGTTCATGCTCAAAGCTGGCACTAAATAACAATTATTGAGGTTTAAAACTAATCCCGTAGGTAAATGTAGAGGTAGCGTGCCGACGGCGATCACATCGACCTTGGAACCATTCCCGACGCGCATCGTCACCTCGTCCTTCGCCAGTCTCCGCTTATTCCGCAGCTCCTGTTTTGAGTTACAAATATGAGCAACCGCACCGGTATCAAATACCCAGGAGCTACTACGAGTACTGGTAAGGTACACATCAATAACATGTATATCACATATACCTTTGGTGTTGCCGGCCTTCTTGTCCGCTAAGTACTTGGGGCAGTTCCGCTTCCAGTGGCCATTTTCCTTGCAATAAAAGCACTGAGTCTCGGGCTTGGGTCCAATGTTTGGCTTCTTCCCGGCAACTTATTTATCGCGCGCGGCAACTCCCTTGTCGTCCTTCTTGAAGTTCTTTTTACCCTTGCCTTCCTTGAAACTAGTGGTCTTATTCACCATCAACACTTGATGTTCCTTTTTGATTTCCACCTCCGCTCATTTCAGCATTGAATATAACTCAGGAATGGACTTCTCCATCCCCTGCATATTGTAGTTCATCACAAAGCTCTTGTAGCTAGGTGGGAGCTATTGGAGGATCCTGTCAATGACCGAGTCATCTGGGAGATTAACTCCCAACTGAGACGAACGGTTGTGTAACCCGGACATAGTGAGTATATGCTCACTAACAGAATTGTTTTCCTCCATCTTACAACTGTAGAACTTGTCGGAGACTTCATATCTCTCGACCCGGTCATGAGCTTGGAAAACTATTTTCAGCTCTTGGAACATCTCATATGCTCAGTGCTGCTCAAAATGCTTTGGGAGCCCCGGTTCTAAGCTGTAAAACATGCCGCACTGAACCAGGGAGTAATCATCACTACGCGACTGCCAGGCGTTCATAACGTCTTGAGTTGCTAGGAAAATGGGTTCTTCACCTAGCGGTGCTTCTAGGACATATGCTTTCTTGGCAGTTATGAGGATGATCCTCAAGTTCTGGACCCAGTCTGTATAGTTGCTACCATCGTCTTTCAGCTTGGTTTTCTCTAGGAACGCGTTGAAGTTGAGGGCAGCATTAGCGTGGGCCATTTGATCTACAAGACATATTGCCAAGATATTTTAGACTATGTTCATGATAATTAAGTTCATCTAATCAAAATATTTAATGAACTCCCACTCATATAGACATCCCTCTAGTCATCTAAGTGATACATGATCCGAATCAACTAGGCCATGTCCGATCGTCACGTGAGACGGACTAGTCATCATCGGTGAACATCTTCATGTTGATCGTATCTTTTGGTCTCTTGTGTTCAGAGGCCATGTCTGTACATGCTAGGCTCGCCAAGTCAACCTCAGTGCTTTGCATGTGTAAATCTGGCTTACACCCGTTATATGTGAATGTTAGAATCTATCACACCCGATCATCACGTGGTGCTTCGAAACAATGAACTTTCGCAACCATGCACAGTTAGGGGGAACACTTTCTTGAAATTTTTAATGAGGGGTCATATTATTTATGCTACCGTCGTCCTAAGCAAATAAGATGTAAACATGACAAACATCATATGCAAATCATAAAGTGACATGATATGGCCAATATCATTTTGCGCCTTTGATCTTCATCTTTGAGGCGCGGCATGATCACCTTCGTCACCGGCATGACACCATGATCTCCATCATCGTGTCTTCATGAAGTTGTCTCACCAACTATTACTTCTACTACTATGGCTGACGGTTAGCAATAAAGTAAAGTAATTACATGGCATTTTCAATGACACGCAGGTCATACAATAAATTAAGACAACTCCTATGGCTCCTGTCGGTTGTCATACTCATCGACATGCAAGTCGTGATTCCTATTACAAGAACATGATCAATCTCATCCATCACATTCTTTTGGCCATATCACATCACATAGCATACCCTGCAAAAACAAGTTAGACGTCCTCTAATTGTTGTTGCATGTTTTACGTGGTTGCTATGGGTTTCTAGCAAGAATGTTTCTTACCTACGCAAAAGCCACAACAGTGATATGCCAATTGCTATTTACCCTTCATAAGGACCCTTTTCATCAAATCTGATCCGACTAAAGTGGGAGAGACAGACACCCGCTAGCCACCTTATGCAACAAGTGCATGTCAGTCGGTGGAACCTGTCTCACGTAAGCGTACGTGTAAGGTCGGTCCGGGCCGTTTCATCCCACAATACCGCCGAAACAAGATAGGACTAGTAACGGTAAGCAAATTGAACAAACCAACGTCCACAACTACTTGTGTTCTACTCGTGCATAGAATCTACGCATAGACCTAGCTCATGATGCCATTGTTGGGGAACGTAGCAATAATTCAAAATTTTCCTACGAACACTAAGATCAATCTAGGAGATTCTAGCAACAAGAGAGAGAGAGAGAGAGAGAGGATGTGCATCTTCATACCTTTAAAGATCGCTAAGCGGTAGTGTTACTAGAACACGGATGAGGGAGTCGTACTCGTGGCGATTCAAATCGCGGAAGATCCGATCTAACGCCGAACAGATGACTCCTTCGCATTCAACACACGTACAACCCGGGGACGTCTCCTCCTTCCTGATCCAGCAAGGGGAGAGGAGAAGTTGAGGGAGAGCTCCGGCAGCACGACGGCATGGTGGTGGAGCTTGCAGTTCTCCGGCAGGGCTTCGCCAAGCACTACGGAGGAGGAGGAGGTGTTGGGGAGGGAGAGGGCTGCGCCAGGGGAAGAGTGCGGCAGCCCTCCCACCTCAGCTCTATTTATAGGGGCAAGGGAGAGGGGGCCGACCCCCTCCAGATGGATCTAGAGGGGGCGGCGGCCAAGGGGGGAGGCTTGCCCCCCAAGCCAAAGGCGGCGCCCCCTTTAGGGTCCCCCCCAACCCTAGGCGCATGGGCCCTAGGGGGGTTGGCGCCCAGCCACTTAGGGGCTAGTTCCCCTCCATATTCAGCCCATAGGGCCCTCCGGGACAGGTGGACCCTCCCGATGGACCCCCGGAACCCTTTCGGTGGTCCCAGTACAATACCGATAAACCCCGAACATTTCCGGTGACCGAATAAGGACTTCCCATGTATAAATCTTTATCTCCAGACCATGCCGGAACTCCTCGTGACGTCCAGGATCTCATCCGGGACTCTGAACAACATTCGGTAACCGCATACTAATTCCCATATCAACTCTAGCGCCACCGAACCTTAAGTGTGTAGATCCTACAGGTTCGGGAATCATGCAGACATGACCGAGACATCTCTGCGGCCAATAACCAACAGTGGGATCTGGATACCCATGTTGGTTCCCACATGTTCCATGATGATCTCATCGGATGAACCACGATGTCGGGGATTGAATCAATCCCGTATATAATTCCCTTTGTCAATCGGTATGTTACTTGCCCGAGATTCGATCGTCGGTATCCCAATACCTCGTTCAATCTCGTTACCGGCAAGTCACTTTACTCGTTCCGTAATGCATTACATCGTGACTAACTTCTTAGTCACATTGAGCTCATTATGATGATGCATTACCGAGTGGTCCAGAGATACCTCTCTGTTATACGGAGTGACAAATCCCAGTCTCGATTCGTGCCAACCCAACAGACACTTTCGGAGATACCTGAAGTGTACCTTATAGCCACCCAGTTACGTTGTAACGTTTGGTACACCCAAAGCATTCCTACGGTATCCGGGAGTTGCACAATCTCATGGTCTAAGGAAATGATACTTGACATTAGAAAATCTTTTAGCAAATGAACTACACGATCTTGTGCTATGCTTAGGATTGGGTCTTGTCCATCACATCATTCTCTTAATGATGTGATCCCGTTATCAATGACATCTAATGTCCATGGTCAGGAAACCATAACCATCTATTGAACAACGAGCTAGTCAACTAGAGGCTCACTAGCGACATGTTGTGGTCTATGTATTCACACATGTATTATGGTTTCCGGTCAATACAATTATAGCATGAACAATAGACAATTATCATGAACAAGGAAATATAATAATAATCATTTTATTATTGCCTCTAGGGCATATTTCCAACAGCTACGTGGTATGGCGAATACGCGGCCGCATGTGGCCGACAGGCCAGCTGTCGGCCTGTTGTTGGCTGACTAGGCCCAGTCGGCCTATTGTGGGCTGACTAGGTCCAATCGGTCAACAGAGGGCCGATGGTGTATTATTTTTGAAAAAATTATATCCAGTGTAATATTTATGAAAAATAATAAAAATATACATTATTTAAAAAAATTAGCCGAATTCCTTCTCCCATTTCCAGTTCACACTCTCTTTGTCAATTGTCATTTGCGTCTCTTGGACAAAATACCATTTCTAAAGCGTTAACCATAAGAAAATTTTGATCTTCGGTGGGATATTAATCTTCCATATTACTAAACAGTATAACTCAGCTAGCTAGGAGCCCCCACAGCGCTTCGACTCTTTTAGCCATCAGATCACATTCACCTACGCGCAGGATTGACTGGGTTGTCGGTTTACGCTAATTAATTCCTGTTCGTTTGCTCGTAGCACCGTTTTCTGGGCCGCTGCTCTGCGGATTGAGTTACACAGCGCTTCGAGTCTTTTAGTCATCGGATCACATTCACCTACGCGCAGGATTGACTGGGTCGTCGCTTTACGCTAATTAATTCATGTTCGTTTGCTCGTAGCACCGTTTTCTAGGCCGCTGCTCTGCGGATTGAGTTACAATTTTGTGTCCATAATTTACTAAACAGTATAACTCAGCTAGCTAGGAGCCCCCACAGCGCTTCGAGTCTTTTAGCCATCGGATCACATTCACCTACGCGCAGGATTGATTGGGTCGTCGGTTTACGCTAATTAATTCCTGTTCGTTTGCTCGTAGCACCGTTTTCTGGGCCGCTGCTCCGCGGATTGAGTTACAATTTGTGTCCATAATCGGGCCATATGGTCGAAGGCCCACGAGGTGCAGTCGAACACGCAAAGCAGGAGCCTGATTCATTCTCGCCAATTATATCCCTGCTCCATGTTCCTCGGCGCTGCGCCGCCGCCATTCTCCTTGTGCCTCGGCGGTGCCATCTACTGGCCCTCTACTCTTCCTTCTCCGGTGCCCTACAACGTTAAGTGAATCGGTGATGTGCCATATCTTTTTAAATATTTACATTTATGTGAGGCTATGAGTGTCGTGGTGGTGGATGTGTACCTCAAGCCTCAAGAGCGCTCAGATCAATTTGCTGCTGCAGCTCATTCTTGCTGTGTTTTCATTCGCCTCTCAGTAGGGCAATTTGGCTTCCTTATCCATCTCTCAACTATGCTTGAGTACAAATTCTTTTTTGTGGTGCTTCGTAGAAAGATTGCACGAGCAAATGGGCATGTCTGAGACTCTGAATCAGGAACAACTCGAAGGATTGCTATATATTCACCTGTTGTCATTTCTTCTTCCATTTATCTCTTGCTTGCCTTATTTCAGTTAGGTTTCCCTCCTTTAGTCAGCCTTGCCGTTCACTTATTAAGCAAGTATATCTTCCTGCAAATAGATGTCATCTTTTAGTGTGTAAACAACTTGACCTTTACCTTTAATTAATTACCTTATTATCACCTCTGTAGAGAAATATAAGAGCATTTAGATCACGACTTTAGTGATCTAAGCGCTCTTATATTTCTTTACCCAGGAGTATATGTTAGTAATAGTTAATTGAAAATGTAATGAAAACCAAAAGTATGTTAGCTACTGAATCTGCTTGAAGAAGCGACGCAAAGTTTGAACAGGCAGGTTGTGGCTTTTCTTTGGAGTCCAACGGTGCTCTACCTCCCACAATGCTATGTCTAAAGTATGCACGACTTATTTACACTCTCACATTATGTTTTCAAATTGTTCATTTCGAAGTTTGTTGTTGAGTGGGAAAATCTTTAGTATCTTTTTTCTTAGCAACAGCAAATCCATATATTAGTACTGAAGTATTTCTGGACTATTAGTGATGCCATTATTTTACTACTACGGTCTTTCGAGTAATAATGGACCACCAATTCATATATTGAAGAAATATGTGTATTGTCAAGATTTTACCATAATATATCTTTTGCTATTTTCTCAAGATGGACGAGCGCGGCAACGCTCGCCTTAATGATCTAGTGTGTCAATAAGGCACCAGGAGTGTTGATATAGAATGTGGCATTGCTATCGACGGGCATTCTAAGATTGTGTTGCATTTTGTATGCTACGTTCTACTACTTGTTGCTCCTGCTAATACACAGTTCTGTGTCGTGTCATGGAAATTCTATTTGACGCTTAGTGCGTCAAGATGTTGCTCAAACACTAACATTTACGCATGCCTCGTCGGCCCATTCCTAGTTTAGCTGGTTTTTGTGTGTGTTTTTCCTCTTCTTTCAGTTTCTGCTTCCTTCCTGTTTTCAGTTGGTCATTTTCTTTCTTTGTTTTCTACCTTTCATTTTTTAAATGCAAATTTCACTTTTCCACTTCCTTTCTTTGATATATGTTTTGTACTTCATTTTGGACTTGAACTTCACTACACACTATATGAAACATGTATGCATAACTTTTCAAAAACACTGAATTTTCTAGAACATATCTAATCTTTTTAATGCATGAATATATATACTTTTGTATAGATTTTTTTGTGATGTATAGTTAGTTATATACATATGAATCTTTTCTAAATCCATGGTTTTTAGAAAAAAATATGTACAGTTTTAAATACGTGAATATATACTTTTTGCACACACAAACATTTTCAAATAATTACAACATTTATATGTACATAGGTGACATTTCTAATTTACGCAATACTTTTTAAATATTCAAAGTTACTCTAACAATCTTTTAATAATATGTTTTTGAAAAATACATTTTTTGCATAAATGAGAAACATAGCAAATTGATAAAAATAGCGATCTCATTTGGGTCGTGCTAGTGAGCTGGCCCATATAGGAGGCTTCTCGTGTCATTCTTTCTGTCTTTTTCCTTTTTTTGTTTCCTTCCCGTTTTTAGTTAGTCCTTTTTATTTTCCTTTTCTTCATTTATTTTTCTTTTTATGTAAGTTTCACCTTTTTTTACTTCTATTCTTTGATGTATGTTTTTTTTACTTCATTTTGTACTTGAACATTGTTTCACACTATATGAACATATATCCATATATGTTTGAACAACTTTTGTAAACTTTGATTTTTCTAAAACACAGGTAATCTTTTTAATGCATGAATACATTTTTTGTATAGATTTAAGAAACATGTAATGTATATTTAGTTATGTATGTATGATATTTTTTAAATCCATGATTTTTTTAGAAAACTATGTAAACTTTTTAATACGTGAATATAATATTTTTTATACACAAACATTTCAATACACTATGAACATTTATATGTACATAGGTGACCTTTTATAATTTAGGTAATGATTTTTATTATATTCAAAGTTACTCTTACAATATTTAATAAAATATTTTTGAAACAAGTAATTACATAAATGAGAAATAAAACAACTTAATAAAAGAGTGATATCATTTGGGTCATGCTAGTGAGCTGACCCACATAGGAGGTCTCTCGTGTCACTATGCTCTTTCGCCTTCCAGCCTCCTAAATATATCATGTGTTGCATTTTTTCTAGACTAACCACGAGACAATGACCACATCCTCCAGCACGTGCACGCTTGGTACGTGTTTATTATATGGTTGTTAGGGACAAGCTTCACAAGCGTTGTAAATTGTTTCTTGGTTTGAGACTGCACATCACATATGCTGCGCAATGAAGGAATTGTGAAATGTAATCCCTCTTGATTGACGACTTTTATCTGGTAGAGAAGCATAAGATAAAATAATGGTATAGTCAAACCCCCTTAGGCCTCTTCTCTTTAATTAATGAATCAAAAGTGGGTTATGCTTGATATTTCTATCTCTAATAGATGTTATTCTTGGGGAAATAACCAAAACAATCCTATTTTCGATGATAGGGTATTTGCCTCGGTTGATTGGGATTATCATTTCCCCCTTTCTTCTCTCAAAGCACTTCCCACAGATATTGACTCTCCGAGGGTAACCCCCCTAAAGGCTTTTAGATTTGATAAACAGTGGTTTTCCCAGCACCCCTGACTTTTTTCCTTGTATTCATAAAACTTGGGGCATCCCTTCTACACGCTCATGTCCCATTGACACCTAGCAATTCTATCTAGACACTTGAGAAGGGGGAACCAAAGGATGGGCATTTAGAGGTTTCTCTTAAGAAAATTACAAAAAGTCTTGAAAGAATATGGAATCATGGATGTATTTGCGTAACAAAATTGCATCTCTGATTCTAAAAAGGGAATGAAGCATTAAATCTAAACTGGAATCTACTTGGAGAAAGGAAGAAACCATCATATGATAGGAAATTTAAAGAAGGGGTGATGGTCATGTCTACTCCACTGTCGAGATGCTTGAGATAGCTACCTCTTTTTATAACAACATTTTTGGTTATGAACCAAACCTGAATGTTCACCTTGGTGTTGGCTTTGGGAACCCTGATGATATGGTCACTAGTGCTGAAAATGCCTGTCCCAGAACCTTCTCCTCAAGTTGAAATCAAGGAGGCACCGCAAGGTCTTATGCCCATGGGGCCCCATACACTTATGGACATTCCTTCCTTTTATCAAAATTCTTGTAACCTCATGGAAAATGAATTTATGGCCCTTTGTCAAGGACTTGAAAATGGCGCTTTGGATGTCTTTATGTTCAACTTTGCAATTGCTTCTCTTGTTCCAAAAGAAAAATGATGTGACAGAGATGAAGAAAATCATGCCTATTAGCCTTAGCAATTATGCTTTACATACTTTTTTTTACTAAAGCTATGACTACCGGATCTCTTATGTTAGTGATAGACCGATTTCCCCCGACAATTTTTTAACCCGTGATATCTTACTAAACGACGCCTAGTAGATGACATGACTTGCTTATTTTGGAAGGAACTGTAGAATGTGCAATACCTATTAATTGAATTTGTTGCTTAGACTGTCTCATAAATCCTTTATGGTCTATTCAATTTGGATATCGCAACATGCTTGTTTGATTGGCTGCAAAGGAAGAAAATGGGTATATGTAATCCTTTTCGTTTTGCTGATGTTTAGACCTTACGAAATGGACTCTTTTTACAGGCCAGCGTATGGAGAAGTATTTCATGTGTCATTGGGAAGCTAAGCGTGCACTTTACCAATGAAAGATCTCAATGTGAAGATGCTCAACCGGCATTGATGTTGCGGTGTTTATGTCTCCTGAATAATTGTTGGGGGAACTCCAGATGATCAATTTTTTCTAAACAAGATGATCATTTGGGGTTGATCTTCCCGCCAGGTGCAACCAAAGAATAACGACGCCACTGGGCTGCAAATTGATCTAACTTCTGACCTAGGCTTTGTAGCGTTTTGTGCTTGTGTTGCCTTTCCAATTCGGATGGTAATAACTAATAAGCAACAATTCTTTCTGATCAGCTACTCCTTTCATGCCGTTGTGGATATTTTATGCATTTTATTGAAATGTAATGAGGGAAACACCTCTATTTTCTTTGAATAAGAACTTAGATTAGTAATGAAGTCAAGGGTAATACTGATTCGTAGTTCCGTACTGTGATCTAGCTTAATTAGTGACTAACAGCACACCGGATCCGTGGCGCAATGGTAGCGCGTCTGACTCCAGATCAGAAGGTTGCGTGTTCGATTCACGTCGGGTTCAATTCCCCCGATCCTAATCCGGTTCCTTTTTTAATTTACGCCGATTTTAATCCCACCCAAAATCCACCGTCCATCCCCCAAACCAAGCCATCCCAGCCGTCCAAAACCCCCTAATCCCCTCCCCCCCTATCCAGAACCCAGAACCTCTCCCTCCTCGCCGCTGCGAGCTCGCCCCTCGCCATTCCGCGCGCTCCAATGCAGCTCCAGAAACCCATCCTCCATTGACTCCCGCACGACCCAGATGCTCGCCTACCCAAGCACGTCGACCCCGCCGTGGCCGCAGCGCCACCCGGCCGCCGCTTCCCCGCGCCGCGTCGCGGTGGCGGCCGCGCCCGCGGGTGCGCCGGCCAGGGGCAAGCGGCGGCGGGCGGGCGCCGGGGAGGCGGAGGCCGACCCGGCCGCCGAGGCCGCGGAGCTGGTGCGGTTCTTCCTGCGCAAGAGCGACGGCGGCAAGGACCGGCTGGTGTCCGTGCTGGACCGCCACGTCAAGGTGGTCCGCACCGAGCACTGCTTCCTCCTCTTCGAGGAGCTCGGCCGCCGCGATGGCTGGGTCCAGTGCCTCGAGGTGAGCCACCATGCCCTACCCTTGTGCCCAACTCAATCAGGATTACTAGATCATTCATTCATGAGCTAGAGCCAGTGTCATGCTTAATAACTTACATAAGGTGCCTTGATTTAGGATTGCTCAAAAATTCTTGATGAGATTTCAGATGTCCCTGTGGGTTAACAGATTCTGATTTGTGAAGCTGATGTTTGACTGTTTGTTAGATATTTCTGCTCGTTTCTCTAATGCACTGTGCTCTGCTAGATTTTCAGGTGGATGCAGAAGCAGCGGTGGTACGTGGCTGACAACGGCATCTATTCAAAGCTGATATCTGTGATGGGAAGAAAGGGGCAGATACGGATGGCCATGTGGCTCTTCTCTCAGATGCGCAACAGCGGGTGCAAGCCGGACACTTCGGTGTACAATTCCCTCATCGGTGCGCATCTGCATTCACGGGACAAGAGTAAGGCTTTGGTGAAAGCTCTCGGCTATTTTGACAAGATGAAGGGCATGGAGAGATGCCAGCCGAATATTGTGACGTACAACATCCTCTTGAGGGCGTGTGCTCGGGCTAGTGACACGAAGCAGGTGGACATCCTTTTCAAGGATCTGGATGAAAGCATAGTCTCTCCAGATATCTACACGTATAATGGAGTGATCGACGGATATGGGAAGAATGGCATGATTACAGAGATGGAGTCTGTATTGGTCCGGATGAAAAGCAAGCGGTGCCGTCCAGATGTGATCACATTCAACATACTCATAGATTCGTATGGGCGAAAGCAGACATTCGACAAGATGGAGCAGGTGTTCAAGAGTTTATTGCGATCCAAGGAGAGACCTACCCACCCAACGTTCAATTCCATGATAACAAACTATGGGAAAGCAAGGCTTAGAGAGAAAGCTGAGTCTGTACTTGAGAAGATGGGAGAATTGGGATTCAAACCGAATTATGTGACGCAAGAGTGCCTCATCAATATGTACGCATATTGTGATTGCGTCTCAAAGGCCCAGCAGATATTTGATGAGCTCGTAAGCTCACAAAGTACTGTTCCCCTATCTTCATTGAATGCAATGCTTGATGCCTACTGCATGAACCGCTTGCCTATGGAAGCAGATCGGCTGTTGGATAGTGTGATTGAGAAAGGTGTAGTGCCCAGTGCTTCCACATATAAGCTGCTTTACAAGGCATACACCAGGGCTAACGATAAGATGCTTGTCCAGAAGCTGCTCCAGCGGATGAATAAGCAGGGTATTGTTCCGAATAAGAAGTTCTTCCTTGATGCCCTGGAAGCATTTGGCACCTCTCCCAGTAAACCCAGGAGAGTACAAACCTCAAACTCTGCAAGAGAGTCAAGTAGAGATTCTGCAAGTAATTCGGAAATGGCTAGTTCAAGCAAGCCAGTGTTAAGTACTTTGGAAGCAGTTGGCGCTTCCAAGAAAACCCCCAGGATATTACCCAATTCAAACTCTGCAAGCAAGCCAGAAACAGGTTCTGAAAGCAGTTCAGAAATAGCTACATCAAGCAAACCAGAGCTAAGCTTTTCGCAAGTAGCTTCTTGATAGGGCGCGCTGTTCTGAACTGCTTCACAGTAGAACGTGTCCAGTTGCTTGTACCAAGTAATATCCTAGGAAAGGCAATCCATGTGATTGGTTGCTTGAATTCGAACCATCCTAGATGTCAGGTTAAAATTTTAGGAATATTTTTCTCATGTACATTCACCAAAAACAACCGAACCACATGGTACTGGAGCCATCTCATCCCATTCAACTTCAAGATACCCTTCTTCTGTATGTGCTTTGGCAAGGATTTTCTTCTAAATTTCATAGTTGTGTTATAAAATCACAGTAGCATCTTTGTTTCATCAGTGGCCTTGCTATACCTTCTGTTACTAGTGATGGTCTTGGTTGTGCTTCAGAGGAACAGTATCACATGTTATAACAGTTGGTTATGGACTAGATCACTATTTGGAAGAAACCCTCATCCCACACATCTCAGAATTTGGCATTCTGAGGTTTTGGAATTTATACTTCTCGGTGCTTTAGGTAAATTTAATGTTTTCGTTAGTCTACTTTTTAAAACACATGCGCTGCACATACACATTGCTAGTATCGATTAAAAATGCTTACTTTATTAGGAGTATGTTCTAGAAAGGATTGACAACAACTAAAGAATTTACACCCAATCGTCCTATGCTTCCAGGTTCCAAGATGAACTGGCGAACATTAGGGAGACCTCAACACTGGATTTCAAACAATATGGAGCCATGTGAGCTCACCACCTCTGAGATGTCCCCCTTCATGAGACTCCGGCTCTTTCCACTCCAGACTTCAGTGCAGGTGCACAAGTGTTTCCTTGCCAACTTTCTCCCTGCAGCCTTCTCTAGATCCGGCACCCTTACAGCAATCTTCCTGCTTGCAGTGTCAAGGTTGAAGAAGGCCAGGTAGATCTCTCCTGCTCCATGGAAGACAAAGAATCAGCGCAAAGAAAAGGGATGCTTATTCGCCATGTGTGCATTGGCAAAGAAGCATGCTGCTTAGGTAAAAGTACCTTTGTCTCCAGTTGCTGTCCATGCTCGTGCTCCAGTAGTTTCACTCTCTGTTGCATCAAACAAGAGTGCTACTTAGATAAAAAATAGCAATTAATTTGTGGTGACTCGTTATGGAGTAACTTATACCTCCTTCCTTGCTGGACTTCATTGTAGCACACAATCCTGAGTAGCTGCTTTTCAGTTGTCCATTCTCCGTTAGCTCCCAGACCTGCAGTTGTTATGGGCAAATTATGATCAATCGCGGCATAAGTTTACTTCCAAAGTTGAATGAACAAGTGTCCAGTTTTTGGCTGTCGCAACAGGTAAATAGCTAGGCGAATCAAAGCAACTTCATGACAAAAAATGCTCCAAGAAACACTGGAATTCAGCCTCACTCTATATGGATCCCGTTCTCTTACTAGGATACCAATGTGTGTTCTTCAGGTACCTGCTTTGAATGCTGTTCGCAGGTCGAGAACATGGGACTGACAGATGCATCCAAGCAACCATCATTGCTGTCAACACCCACCAGATGAAACTTCGCTTGGTCTTCCTCACTGCTCACGGTAACTCCATCCCTGAAGCACATAATATGTGTGGATCATACATACAAGTGAAAAAACTAGTACTGCTTCCTTTCACGAATTGTTTTCTCGCGAGGCACTTACGATGTTGGAAGAAGTTTTGCTTTGGACATGCAAAATGAGGCATTGTCATTCTGGATTCCATAGCTTCTGCAAATGTGATCTTTTGAGGAACTATGCCATCCACCGGCACTCTTATCGTTGCAGGTACTGAGACCAAGAACAGTTCCACCATTGTTTGTCAGGTCCGAGCGACCAGACTGTTCATCGGGTTCTGATGTCCTTTCACTGTGAATATAACCAAACTGAAAAAGAAATCCACAAGTTAACTCCCTGTTCACTATATGTTGCAGCAGGAATCTCCAGGCTTCAATTAATAATACATTGTTTACCTCCATGTTGTTTTTAGTGTGGTGATTAATCTTCAGTAGAGTAGGGTGGGTGATTAGATCCAATGTATCATCGTTGAGATGCCTCAGGTCACCTCCAAACATGAGGGGGGATTTGGCCATCGACCAAAGTAGCATCTGCAAGGTCATGCCAGTTTGCAAAAATGCGGTAAGACTTTGGGTTGCAACTTGGAAAACAGAAATGAAGTTTCTTCAAGTGCAATGCAAACCTGTGTTAATTGTTCGTCAAATGTAAGGTTAGTGCTTCTGTGAGGGCCCTGGTTAACACCTGCATGAGAGTAATATCAAGCGTTTTCCAATGATTAGTCACCAATGCGCATGGAAGTAGAACAGCTGTGCATTACCAAAAAGGGAATGCCACAAAGTTATGGTATGAATGATCACCTGCATCAGTAAGCCTGCCAAACGGAAGCATGTCCAAGTCAGGCCAAGACCTTCCTTGCAATCCAGTGGCGCCGATCTTATTCGCATCGGCAAATGATCTGTATATCATTATATATATATATATATATATATATATATATATATATATATATATATATATATATATATATGTTTATGCAGGTGAAAAAGAAGGTAGAACAAACTGACTGATTTTCACTAGAGATTACAAGTAGCAGCTACCATACACCCCTAGAATTTATCTGATGCTATCTGGTTACCTGGCAACATCGAAATGCGGGCGAACATCTTTCCAGCTGTCCCAGTCATCCCCTGTTATCCTGTACATATCAACGTGTTGGGTGATGTTCTCGGCCAACGCCGGAGTGACTTCGGTTCCGGGCGAGATGGACAGGATGACCGGCCGCTCAAGCTCTTTCAGGGTCTGCAGTTAACACAACGATGTGTTCATTCGCATGAACTTGTTCCAACAGGTAACCCACCAACTGTGATCCCAGAGTGGATGGCTACATTGCATGCATACTCCTACCTCTGAGACTGCCATGATCTCCTTCGGGCTGTAGTCTGTGCCGAAGATGCAATCTAACTTCACTGCAAACAGAACAGTTTTAGGTTACCAACAGTTGCCTCTGAAATTCAGAATAATGTAAGTAGATGAAAAATACTACTATGAAGTTTGGGCTCGGAGTCGGCTTACCGAAATCGACACCCCAATCGGCGTACTGCCGATAAAGAGACCTGAGGAACGCTCGTCCGGCTCCCGCGTCGGTGTTCACGCTCATGAATCCATTCGACATCCACGCGCACGTCCTGTGGGTGAGGCCTATGTCGCGTGCCGTCCATCGCCGGCCATCCTCCACGTAAGCTTTTCCCTGAAGATGAAACGAAGAAGAACGGTTATTATTATTCCAAAAAAGGAAAAAGAAGGAAGTCGAAGATCGACGGAGAGTGAGTACGTACCGTGTCGACGTCGAGGATGGGGGTGCTGGCGTTGACGGCCTGGGTGCTGATGCCGTTCATGAGGTGGATGCCGAACTTGAGGCCCATGGCGTGGACCTTATCGGCGACGTGCTTAAACCCCTCGCCGCCGGCGGACGACGGGAACCTCTCGGGGTCGGGGAACGGGCGGCCCCACTGGTCGATGCTGTCGAAGCCGTACGAGTCCTCTCCCGAGCCGTTGGCGTTCTTCCGGTACCACAGGAAGTCGATCACCGCGTACTGCACGCACGCATGCAGAGAGAGAAATGCGTGATCCATGCCATGAACTATGAACTTGGTAGCCAGGCAAAGAAAGGGATACAAGAACGACGGATGGCCATCAACGAACCTGGTATCCGTGCGGGAGCAGCTTGTCGGCCATGATCTGCGCGTTGTGGAGGAAGGCGGCCTCGTCGATGGTCCAGGAGAAGGAGTCGTACGAGTTCCACCCCCTCGGCGGCAGCATGGCGAGCCGCCGCCTCTGCCTCGCAAGAACCCCTGAGATCACGACACACGTGCATGCATGAGAAGAAGGTGTTTGAGATGGATAGATAGATACATGGTTAGCTGCGGCATTGCAGCGGCATTGCGCGTCGAGGAGGAGGGAGGCCGGACCAGATAAGGGACGACGCGAGGAGGACGAGGAGGGCGGCGCGGAGGATGCGACGAGGAGAGGCTGCCATGGCCATGGAGATTGGAGACGGAGATGAGGTACGAGGGTGCAAGCTCAACTGTGCGTGTGCGTGATATGTAGGCGGGCGGGCGGGCGGTTTGAGTGGCGTGGACTGTGGAGTGAGGTGGATGGAGATCGGGTCACACGCAGGCGCACGTGGGCAGGGAGGGTTGTTGCACGAGATAAGAAGGAAGGAAGGGCCGGGACTTTCGTTTCGGTGGATAGGGATACGGCCGGTGGTCCGTCCTGGGTGTGTACCGTTGCGTTGTGCTGTCGAAGCTCCAGGGTTCCGTTTCTGCCTTGATTATCTGAAATGAATTTAGTTTTTTTTTTCTTTTGATGAGGGGGGGGGGGGGGGGGGGGGGGGGTAGACCACTTTGTTCAAGCCAAAATGTTGGGAGGGAAGGGATACGGATAATATCTGGTCTATCAGCCATAGCCTTGCATCAGTGAGATTACACGCAATAAGGGGCGTGTTTGGTTGCCTTGCAGCAACGGCACCTGCATTTCATCCCCATCTTAACCCAGCCTAATTGAACAAAAACAAGCAACAAACCAACATATATATGTTGTTTGGTTGCCTGCATTGCATCAATGAGCACTTTTGGGCTTGGTGTTTGGTTGCCCGCATATGTGATTAAGGCCTGAGCAGACGCAAACCATAGTTGTTTGGCTGCATACACGTTTGTGTTCTGCTAACCCTAGGGCTGGAATTCGAGCCGAGTCGAGCCAGCTCGGCTCGACTCGCTAGAGCTTGTTTCGTGAACGAGCTAGCTCGACTCGACTCGTTATTATAACGAGCTCAAATCCAAGATTGGCTCGACTCGTATAACTCGCGAGCTGGCTCGTTTAGCTTGTTAAGCTCATTAAAGATATGAACATAAAACCCTCAAATATTGTAAAAATGATTATGTATATATTAAACATATATATCACTAAACAATAGTAATTTCCTTGTAACGGATGAGTCTCCTATGCGGCTGGGCCTTCAATGGCCAGGCCTTATGTTTTGTGCCTGGGACATAGGGTGATGAGTGGCTGGTCTTTTTTCGTATTGGGAGTGGTTGATTTTTTGTACCGAGCCTAACGAGTTACACGAGTACTCGTGAGATTGGCTCGTTTAACTTGGTCTATAAATGATCTTAAACTAAAGCTCGGCTCGACTCGTTATTCTTCGAGTTCGAGTCGGTTTGAGCCGAGTCACGAGCTACTCGTTTAGCTTGCGAGCTTTTTTTCCAGCCCTAGCTAACCCCATTCAAATATGGTGGCCTTACCACCACATTAGCAGCACAAACAGCACGCACAAACTGATAGAAGGCTAACAACCAGGCTGATAAGTACTATACTAGGGCTATCGTTAAAGACAGCAGGGGCATCCCATGCCCCCTGCTTCACGCCAGGGTGCTGATCTTGGCCAAAATATTAACATCTTCGCATCACAAGTTCACCATCACCAGCAACACTAACTACTAACATTACTAACAGTTCCATACTTCTATAATAAGACAGGGTAACTGATGATCTAAAGAGCCCAGGAGAAGTTGTCGACGCAGCTGTGCTTGGTGCAGCTCACCCTGCACACGATTGAGCTGTCGTGGTTGTAGATCTGCACCTTCAGGCCCAGGCCGGAGATCCACATGACAACGAGGTCGCCGGGGACGATCTTGTGGCATTGGCAGAAGTACTGCCAGCCCCGACAAGCACCATCTCCCCCTGGAACATCTGGACCTGAACCCAGAACTCACACCACTTGTTGGCTGACAGTCTGACAACGCGGAGGCTTGATCACCAACCACTGCTTCATCACCTTCCTGAACTTGGGAGGGAGGACGAGCATGGCGAGATCCTCCTCGTCCTTGATCTGGCAATAGAAACGCAACGGCTCTCGGAACCCCTCCTCATGGCCGGTCCTCGGAGATCGCCCCCTGAACACGACTAGCTCATGAAGGCGACCCTGCTAGGCAGGTCCACCCTCTTGAGCCAGCGGTTCGTATGGATGAAGTCCATGGCGCCCTCGGCGCCGACAGCACCTCAGCTCCTCCACCGGCCCTGTCCCACTCCGTCTTCATCACCTTGTCAGGTTAGATGACATGGGTTAGTAACATGGCATTGGGTTCAAACACTGATCAGTGGCACTTTGCCGAAGAGCAAGTGTCACTTGCTCATGGGCAACAACCACTGATCAGTGCAGTTTCCAAACATGATCAGTGGCCCTTGACGAAGAGCAAGTGTCACTGATGAGTGGCACTTGCTCATGGGCGGCAACCACTGATTAGTTTGTTGGAAATATGCCCTAGAGGCAATAACAAAATGGTTATTATTATATTTCCTTGTTCATGATAATTGTCTGTTGTTCATGATATAATTGTATTAACCGGAAACCGTAATACATATGTGAATATATAGACCACAACATGTCCCTAGTGAGCCTCTAGTTGACTAGCTCGTTGATCAATATATGGTTATGGTTTCCTGACCATGGACATTAGATGTCATTGATAACGAGGTCACATCATTAGGAGAATGATGTGATGGACAAGACCCAATCCTAAGCATAGCACAAGATCGTGTAGTTCGTTTGCTAAGAGCTTTTCTAATGTCAACTATCATTTCCTTAGACCATGAGATTGTGCAACTCCCGGATATATACTGTACGAATGCTTTGGGTGTACCAAATGTCACAATGTAATTGGGTGGCTATAAAGGTACACTACAGGTATCTCCGAAAGTGTCTGTTGACTTGGCACGAATCGAGACTGGGATTTGTCACTCCATATAATGGAGAGGTATCTCTGAGCCCACTCGGTAATGCATCATCATAATGAGCTCAATGTGACTAAGGAGTTAGTCACGGGATCATGCATTACGGAACGAGTAAAGAGACTTGCGGTAACGAGATTGAACGAGGTATTGGGATACCAACGATCGAATCTCGGGCAAGTAACATACCGATTGACAAAGGGAATTGTATACGGGATTGATTGAATCCCCGACATCGTGGTTCATCCGATGAGATCATCGTGGAACATGTGGGAACCAACATGGGTATCTAGATCCCGTTGTTGGTTATTGGCCGGAGAGATGTCTCGATCATGTCTGCATGATTCCCGAACCCGTAGGGTGTACACACTTAAGGTTCGGTGACGCTAGAGTTGTTATGGGAATCAGTATGTGGTTACCGAATGTTGTTCGGAGTCCCGGATGAGATCCCGGATGTCATGAGGAGTTCCGGAGATAAAGATTTATATATGGGAAGTCCTTATTCGGTCGCCGGAAGTGTTTGGGGGTTTATCGGTATTGTACCAGGACCACCGAAAGGGTTCTGGGGGTCCACCTACCCCGGAGGGCCCTATGGGCTGAATATGGAGGGGAACCAGCCCCTAGGTGGGCTGGGCGCCAAACCCCCCTAGGGCCCATGCGCCCAGGGTTGGGGGGAAACCCTAAAGGGGGCGCCCCCCTTGGCTTGGGGGGCAAGCCTCCGCCTTTGGCCGCCGCCCCCCACTAGATCCATCTCGAGGGGGCCGGCCCCCCTCTCCCTTTCCCCTATAAATAGAGGGGAGGTGGGAGGGCTGCCGCACCCTTCCCCTGGTGCATCCCTCCCCCTCTCCAACACCACCTCCTCCTCCGTAGTGCTTGGCGAAGCCCTGCCGGAGAACTGCAAGCTCCACCACCACGCCGTTGTGCTGTCGGAGCTCTACCTCAACTTCTCCTCTACCCTTGCTGGATCAAGAAGGAGGAGACGTCCCCGGGATGTACGTGTGTTGAATGCGGAGGCTCCGTCCGTTCGGCGTTAGATCGGATTTTCCGCGATTTGAATCGCCGCGAGTACGACTCCATCATCCGTGTTCTAGTAACGCTTCCGCTTAGCGATCTTCAAAGGTATGAAGATGCACATCCTCTCTCTCTTGTTGCTAGAATCTCCTAGATTGATCTTGGTGATACGTAGGAAAATTTTAAATTCTTGCTATGTTCCCCAACAGTGACATCATGAGCTAGGTCTATGCATAGATTCTATGCACGAGTAGAACGCAAGTAGTTGTGGGCGTTGGTTTGTTCAATTTGCTTACCGTTACTAGTCCTATCTTGTTTCAGCGGTATTGTGGGATGAAGCGGCCCGGACCGACCTTACACGTACGCCTACGTGAGACAGATTCCACCGACTGACATGCACTTGTTGCATAAGGAGGCTAGCGGGTGTCTGTCTCTCCGACTTTAGTCGGATCGGATTCGATGAAAAGGGTCCTTATGAAGGGTAAATAGCAATTGGCATATCACCGTTGTGGCTTTTGCGTAGGTAAGAAACGTTCTTGCTAGAAACCCATAGCGGCCACGTAAAAACATGCATCAACAATTAGAGGACATCTAACTTGTTTTTGCAGGGTATGCTATGTGATGTGATATGGCCAAAAGAATGGGATGAATAATATATGTGATGTATGAGATTGATCATGTTCTTGTAATAGGAATCACGACTTGCATGTCGATGAGTATGACAACCGGCAGGAGCCATAGGAGTTGTCTTAATTTATTGTATGACCTGCGTGTCATTGAAAAACGCCATGTAATTACTTTACTTTATTGCTAACCGTTAGCCATAGTAGTAGAAGTAATAGTTGGCGAGACAACTTCATGAAGACACGATGATGGAGATCATGGTGTCATGCCGGTGACGAAGGTGATCATGCCGCGCTTCAAAGATGAAGATCAAAAGCGCAAGATGATAATGGCCATATCATGTCGCTTTATGATTTGCATGTGATGTTTGTCATGTTTACATCTTATTTGCTTAGAACAACGGTAGCATAAATAAGATGATCCTTCACTAAAATTTCAAGAAAGTGTCCCCCCTAACTAGCACTGTTGCGAGTTCATTGTTTCGAAGCACCACATGATGATCGGGTGTGATAGATTCTAACGTTCGCATACAATGGGTGTAAGCCAAATTTACACATGTAAAACACTTAGGTTGACTTGACGAGCCTAGCATGTACAGACATGGCCTTGGAAAATAAGAGACTGAAAGGTCGAACATGAGTCGTATAGTAGATACGATCAACTTGAATATGTTCACCGATGATGACTAGTTCGTCTCACGTGATGATCGGACACAGCCTAGTTGACTCGGATCATGTATCACTTAGATGACTAGAGGGATGTCTATCTGAGTGGGAGTTCATTAAATAATTTGATTAGATGAACTTAATTATCATGAACATGGTCTAAAATATCTTTGCAATATGTCTTGTAGATCAAATGGCCCATGCTAATGTTGCCCTCAACTTCAACGTGTTCCTAGAGAAAACCAAGCTGAAAGACGATGGTAGCAACTATACAGACTGGGTCCGAAACTTGAGGATCATCCTCATAGCTGCCAAGAAAGCATATGTCCTAGAAGCACCACTAGGTGAAGCACCCATTTTCCCAACAACTCAAGATGTTATGAACGCCTGGCAGTCGCGTAGTGATGATTACTCCCTGTTCAGCGCGGCATGCTTTACAGCTTAGAATCGGGGCTCCAAAAGTGTTTTGAGCAGCACAGAGCATATGAGATGTTCCAAGAGCTGAAAATGGTTTTCCAAGCTCATTCCCAGGTCGAGAGATATGAAGTCTCCGACAAGTTCTACAGTTGTAAGGTGGAGGAAAACGGTTCTGTCGGTGAGCATATACTCACTATGTCTGGGTTACACAACCGTTTGTCTTAGTTGGGAGTTAATCTCCCAGATGACTCGGTCATTGACATGATCCTCCAGTCGCTCCCACCTAGCTACAAGAGCTTTGTGATGAACTACAATATGCAAGGGATGGAGAAGTCCATTCCTGAGTTATATTCAATGCTGAAATCAGCGGAGGTGGAAATCAAAAGGAACATCAATTGTTGATGGTGAATACGACCACTAGTTTCAAGAAAGGCAAGGGTAAAAATAACTTCAAGAAGGACGACAAGGGAGTTGCCTCGCCCGGTAAGTCAGTTGCCGGGAAGAAGCCAAACAATGGACCCAAGCCCGAGACTCAGTGCTTTTATTGTAAGGGAAATGGTCACTGGAAGCGGAACTGCCCCAAGTACTTAGCGGATAAGAAGGCCGGCAGCACCAAAGGTATATATGATATACATGTTATTGATGTGTACCTTACCAGTACTCGTAGTAGCTCCTGGGTATTTGATACCGGTGCGGTTGCTCATATTTGTAACTCAAAACAGGAGTTGCGGAATAAGCGGAGACTGGCGAAGGACGAGGTGACGATGCGCGTCGGGAATGGTTCCAAGGTCGATGTGATTGCCGTCGGCACGCTACCTCTACATTTACCTATGAGATTAGTTTTAAACCTCAATAATTGTTATTTAGTGCCAGCTTTGAGCATGAACATTGTATTTGGATCTCGTTTAATGTGAGATGGCTACTCATTTAAATCCGAGAATAATGGTTGTTCTATATATATGAGAGATATGTTTTATGGTCATGCCCCGCTAGTCAATGGTTTATTCTTATTGAATCTCGAACGTGATGTTACACATATTCATAGTGTGAATACCAAAAGATGTAAGGTAAATAATGATAGTCCCACATACTTGTGGCATGCCGCCTTGGTCACATTGGTGTCAAACGCATGAAGAAACTCCATGCAGATGGACTTTTGGAGTCCCTTGATTATGAATCATTTGACACGTGCGAACCATGCCTCATGGGCAAGATGACCAAGACTCTGTTCTCTGGAACAATGGAGCGAGCAACCAACTTGTTGGAAATAATACATACTGATGTGTGTGGTCCAATGAGCGTTGAGGCTCGCGGTGGCTATCGTTATGTTCTCACCCTCACTGATGACTTAAGTAGATATGGGTATGTCTACTTGATGAAACACACGTCTGAGACCTTTGAAAAGTTCAAGGAATTTCAGAGTGAGGTGGAGAATCAACATGAAAGGAAAATAAAGTTCTTACGATCAGATCGTGGAGGAGAATATTTGAGTCACGAGTTTGGTACGCACTTGAGGAAATGTTGAATTGTTTCACAACTCACGCTGCCTGGAACACCTCAGCGTAATGGTGTGTCTGAACGTCGTAATCGCACTCTATTTGATATGGTGTGATCTATGATGTCTCTTATCGATTTACCGCTATCATTTTGGGGTTATGCTTTAGAGACAGCCACATTCACATTAAATAGGGCACCGTCTAAATCCGTTGAGACGACACCGTATGAATTATGGTTTGGGAAGAAACCTAAGCCGCCGCTTCTAAAAGTTTGGGGATGCGATGCTTATGTCAAGAAACTTCAACCTGAAAAGCTCGAAACCAAGTCGGAAAAATGCGTCTTCATAGGATACCCTAAAGAAACCACACTACAAGAAATATGTCAACTAGTGACCTTCTGTCAGTGACCCTAGAAGAATTGGTCATAGATCTATGACCATTTGATACCAATTGGTCAAAAGCTGTTCGGCGGGCTCCAAACCCTAAACCATTACGACCATTTTGGTCAGAAAGGTCATAATTTCCTTACACGAAATGGTCACAAAGCAAACAGTGCAGGTCCGCTGCCTTATTTCTAGTTGTTAACGACCAATATAGATGGTCATAGCCTTGTAGATTGTGGTGGGTTGTGATGACTAGGCGCCATCTCATCAGTTTTGCCTATGTGTCATGTCCACGTGTCAATTTTTGCCCTAGGTTGTGAAGCAACCTATATTTCTGTTATTCCAAAGATTCCCAAAAAATTCTCATAAATTGTTTGGATCATATCTTCATCAAATATGTCAAAAACCTTCCTTGCGTAGTTTAAAAATAACTCAACAATATTCATTTTCCTATCTTGTTCAAAGCAGCACTTTGTGAAGGAAGTACCACTTTGGCATGTCCAAATGGTATCCATTTTCTATAGTGCTTTCCTATGCCCAAATAACCATCCTCCACCAAATGCTAGCTCAATCCATTCATTATTTTGAGCCCAGCTTCAACATTCGTATTTATGTCCAGTGTGGTACTTTACAAAGCAAGTACCACCTAGGCTCCTCCTTTTGAGGTGAAAATTTGTGAAGACGGTCTTCTTAGTAACTGATCATCCTCAGCCAAAACTCACGCCCATTAGCCATGTGCATTTCCCGTACCGCAAATCAAACACTTGGCTGCTTATTCATGTTTGAGCATCGATCGGTCTCCTCGTGAGAATCTTATGTTGTGATTTTCTTCATAGCACCTACCTGGGGAGTGCCCAACCCACTAGACATGCCTAGGCCGCCCAGAACACATGGCAACGCCACGGTCACGCGGTGACCACGCGGCGGGCATGCGAGCTTACGCGCTCTAGAGTTGGGGCCCTCGGCCACCGTCCAAACCTCGATGTCTCGCCATCAAACCATGTATTTCTGATTAAATAGATACTTATTTACCTAGAAATGATTTTTGGAAAAAATAAAGAGCAAACTATGAGGTAGCTGCAGTTCAAATTTGACCTGCTTCCAACATTATCGACGGGAATTTATCTTTTCACCACAGGTGGATCAAAATTTTTGACACCCAACCATTTTGTCAATTGTGCATTAAATATGGCCTAGTATTTTATAAAATTGATTAGGTCCAATTTTGCAACAAATATATGGTAGGTCCTTCACAAAAAAAACTCATTTCGGGCACTCGGAAAATGGAAAATGAATTTTCCATGTAAAGAAAATGAAAACTCCCTTAGGCAACATTGTTTGGAATTCCAAGATGCACCCTTGTGCACAATATGAGATCATTTGAACAAACTATGCCATGAATGTGGCTATAAGATTGATCATTTGGCTTGAAAGCCATGAATCTTCACACTTGATAGCTCATTTCTGAGAACACTTTTTTAAAATAATTACCGTATTACAAGTTTATTATTTTTCCTGGAAACTTGGTAACATATAATGACACAATGCGAAGGTTTTCCAATTTTTTTATTTTTTTTGAATTTTTTATGCCCGTTTCAAAATGGGGTCAAAACGGCGGGCTTGACCGTTCCTATCTAGTGGTTGAATCTTGGAATTTTTTTGGTGTTTCTCCGATTAAATAGATACTTATGTACCTAGAAATGATTTTTGGAAAAAATAAAGAGCAAACTATGAGGCAGCTGCAGTTCATATTTGACCCGCTTCCAACTGAATCGACGGGAATTTGTCTTCTTCACCAGAGGTGGATCAAAAAATTTGACACCCAACCATTTTGTCAATTGTGCATTAAATATGGCCTAGTATTTTATAAATTTTATTAGGTCCAATTTTGCAACAAATATATGGTAGGTCCTTCACAAAAAAACTCATTTCGGGCACTCGGGAAATGGAAAATGAATTTTCTGTGCAAAGAAAATGAAAACTCCCTTAGGCAACATTGTTTGGAATTCCAATATCCACCCTTGTGCACAATATGAGATCATTTGAACAAACTATGCCATGAATGTGACCATAAGATTGATCATTTGGCTTGAAAGCCATGAATCTTCACACTTGATAGCTCATTTCTGAGAACACTTTTTCAAAATAATTACTGTATTACAAGTTTATTATTTTTCCTGGAAACATGGTCACATATAATGACACAATGCGAAGGTTTTCCAATTTTTTGATTTTTTTGAATTTTTTATGCCCGTTTCAAAATGCGGTCAAAACGGCGGGCTTGACCGTTCCTATCTAGTGGTTGAATCTTGGAATTTTTTGGTGTTTCTATGGTTAAATAGATACTTATGTACCTAGAAATGTTTTTTGGAAAAAATAAAGAGCAAGCTATGAGGCAGCTGCAGTTCAAATTTGACCCGCTTCTTACGGAATCGGCAGGAATTTGTCTTTTTCACCAGAGGTGGATCAAAACTTTGGACACCCAACCATTTGGTCAATTGTGAATCAAATATGGCCTAGTATTTTATAAAAATGATTTGGTCCAATTTTGCAACAAATATATGGTAGGTCCTTCACAAAAAAACTCATTTCGGGCACTCGGAAAATGGAAACTGAATTTTCCGTGCAGAGAAAATAAAAACTCCCTTAAGCAAGATTGTTTGGAATTCCAAGATGCACCCTTGTGCACAATATGAGATCATTTGAACAAACTATGCCATGAACATGGCCATAAGATTGATCATTTGGCTTGAAAACCCTGAATCTTCATGCGTGATAGCTCATTTCTGAGAACACTTTTCTAAAATAATTGCCGTATTACAAGTTTATTATTTTTCCTAGAAACTTGGTCACATATAATGACACAATGTGAAGGTTTCCCAAATTTTTGATTTTTTTTGAATTTTTTATGCCCATTTCAAAATGCGGTCAAAACGGCAGGAATGACCGTTCCTAGATAGTGGTTGAATCTTGGATTTTTTTGGTGTTTCTCTGTTTAAATAGATACTTTTGTACCTAGAAATGATTTTTGGAAAAAATAAAGAGCAAGCTATGAGGCAGCTGCAGTTCAAATTTGACCCGCTTCCTACTGAATCGGCAAGAATTTGTCTTTTCCACCAGAGGTGGATCAAAACTTTTGACACCCAACCATTTGGTCAATTGTGAATCAAATATGGCCTAGTATTTTATAAAAATGATTTGGTCCAATTTTGCAACAAATATATGGTAGGTCCTTCACAAAAAAAACTCATTTCGGGCACTCGGAAAATGGAAAATGAATTTTCCTGCAGAGAAAATAAAAACTCCCTTAAGCAAGATTGTTTGGAATTCCAAGATGCACCCTTGTGCACAATATGAGATCATTTGAACAAACTATGCCATGAACGTGGCCATAAGATTGATCATTTGGCTTGAAAACCCTGAATCTTCATGCGTGATAGCTCATTTCTGAGAACACTTTTTTAAAATAATTGCCGTATTACAAGTTTATTATTTTTCCTGGAAACTTGATCACATATAATGACACAATGCGAAGGTTTCCCAATTTTTTGATTTTGTTTTGAATTTTTTATGCCCGTTTCAAAATGCGGTCAAAACGGCGGGAATGACCGTTCCTAGCTAGTGGTTGAATCTTGGATTTTTTTTGGTGTTTCTCTGATTAAATAGATACTTTTGTACCTAGAAATGATTTTTGTAAAAAATAAATAGCAAACTATGAGGCAGCCGCAGTTCAAATTTGTCTCGCTTCCAGCTAAATCGGCGAAAATTTGTCTTTTTCACCAGAGGTGTATCAAAACTTTTTACACCCAATAATTTGGTCAATTGTGCATTAAATATGGCCTAGTATTTCAGAAAAATGATTTGGTCCAATTTTGCAACAAATATATTATAGGTCCTTCACAAAAAAACTCAGTTTGGACACTCAAAAAATGATTAAAAATAGCTAGAAAGATCAGAAATGCATACAAATTGGTGCTCATCCATAAAATGTGGTCTAACTTGAGTGAAAATTTGTATAATGCCCTTTTGCAAAATATTTTTGATAGTTGCTTCACAAAATAGCTCTATCTTTAGTACTTGGAAATTATTTTAAATCACAGATTCTCGGACCAATCAGAATACTTCTCACGGATCACCCAACTCTATGTGATCTAAACCGTCCACACTAGACGAATCCAACGTCTCTCGCTCACCTCTCAGCAGGCCAATCAAACCCTAACTCCACTCCTCTCCCCCGATTCAGATCCACTCGCAGCCGCCACCTACCTCCCGCCCCCGATTCAGATCCCGCCGCCCGCGCGCCACCACACTTCACTGACCCACCCGGTCCCTGATGCCTCACTCGCCGTGCTCGTCCCTTCCACCACCGACGTCCCCGTCTCGCATCGTCCCCGTCAACTCGCAGACGCCCCGCATCGAGCCCAACAAAACCTCGCGCGCCCCCACACCTTCTTCACCGACGCGGCCATGACGGCGGTGGCGACCATGAGCTAGGCCGGCATGGCGACTCCGCGCCACACCGCCGCCGCCGCCCGATCCGCGACAGCCAGCTCCGCCGCAAGGATCCTGGAGGACCATCCTTCCAGGTGAGAGATCGACTCTCCCCCGTGCCTCCCCGTCCAAATCCGTGCACAATGCTCGCTGAATTCCACCCCTCGCGCTCGCGGTTCTGCTCGCCCCCCTCGTCCTAGTGGCGAATGCGTGGAAGGAATTCTCGGAGCGCCCCTCGACGGGCGAGCTTGTGCCTGTACGGGCGGGCCTCGCTAGGAATTGAGATATTCCGGCCCCCTGCGCCGCCGTGGTTCCGCTCTGAATTCTATAGCAGAGTCTCGTGCGTGCGTAGGAGCACTTGAATTCCCTTTCCGCGTAGCGGCTCTCTGCGGTTTCGTTATCGCTGGAGATGGTAATACTAGCAGTACTAGTTATAGCATTTTAATGGAGCGTACGGACAGGGGCCGGCCATTTGAGATTTGGTTGAGGAATCAACCTGCTGTACTAGGCCATGCTGCAGACCGACAGAGATGTTGCTGGTTCTCTGTATCGTCGCGTGTGTGTGCTTCAAACTGCTTCTTTGGGTTAGATGGACACTCTGTTGTATATGAAACAGTCTGGTTGGTTCATTCTGCTGCGCCATGAAATAATTTGCCAGTGATGTGGATGTATTGTGTCAAAGCTCACTTTTGATCAAAACTACATATTGCAAGGGAGATGTGCTACAGATTTAAGTGCTATGGAATCTCTCACCTACGCCTGGACCCATTAAAAGCCAGCATATGTGAAAGCTTAGTTCACCTATACTTTTAGTTCAATAATAAATTATTGTGTATGGTATGTTGATACAGTCTTGACTTCTACATGACAGAGAGGCAAGCGTTCACTAAAGGCATGGCGCACGATGAAGCTGTGGCTGCCCAGAAGACTGGGAAATCAGGTTCACCCCCTAAGGTAAGAAATGCTGATTTACAAGTAGCCGCTGACTACTATGATATTGCAGATCGACAGTGATGTTGCTGGTTCTTTGTATGTCGCGTGTGTGTGCTTCAAACTGCTTCTTTGTGTTGAACTGATCAACCCTGAGCTCTATAAATAGGACATAGTATAAATGGCATTGCTCTGTCAACTTATATCAGCACTCTATAAACCTGGGCAGTTAAATATTATTCAAGATGCACCTGTATGATGTGTGTGTGCTTGATGCTCACGTACTAAGTAAGGCTGGTAGTTGTTTTGCGACTGAATTGTGTTTCAGTTTGATACTACTATGCTTTCTCTTGCCAAATTCGTCCCTGACTAGTATAGTTAGTACTATTGCAGCAGGTTGATTGATTGATGGAAAACTCTTGCCTCTCATTAACATATCTAAAATCTAATCAAATTCCTCAACAACATATTTGTTTTTTACACAACAATGCATTCAAAAATCTGACCTATCTATATACTCACTTTGTGGAAGAAATAGGATATATATATGTGCTTATGTTGCTTCTATAGTATAGTTAGTACTCATGCCCGTGACCGACCAGGTCCCTGCTCTGTTTCTTCTTCTTTTGCTTCCTGTATGTATGTATGTGTCTGACGATGAAGGTGGTTTCTTCAGAATTGATCGAGTCTGACAAAGTTGTTCTGAACATTTCTTGAAACAGGGCGAGGCCGGAGATGTCTGTGCGGTGATGTCCCTGGGGTGGCGCCACTGTGTCCGACGCTTGCCCTGGTCGCAGCAGTGGTGCTTCGGCGGCTTCCAGACCCTCTCCTGGATGTGGTGATGGTCACACCACAGCTGTGGTGTGGCTGAGCCTCCGCTATAGCTACAACCTCCCTCTGGTGAGCTCCTCCCAGTTCCTTCTTCTCTGATGTAGCTCCTGCATGGCCTTGGCCATGATTTGGGTTGGATGTGGGGCTCTACTAGTTGCTGCAACCAAGCATCAACTTCTACTGGAGCTCTCTAGTGATAAATTCATGCGGTTCTAGGGTCTGTCAGTAGCTGCCCATGTGTACTTGCTTTATATATGTGCTCCTGTGATCATGGTGGTGTTGATGCTTATCTTGCGTGTCTCTGGTGGTGGTGGTGTTGACAACCGTTACACACCTAGCTTGTAACTAATATCCTTACTGCTAATTTACCTCAAGTTTATCTGAACATGGTTGAAATGAGCGCTGCAAATTTTGATGTCTAAAATCAATTTTTACCTCAAGTCATTAAGTAATTGTTTTCATTACATCACAGTTAGCTGAGAATATTGACTTGAATATTTTATGTATTCCCTGATGCATGTACACATACGGTTGAGCAAATTCCGAGTTGCAGTGGAACAACCTGGAGTTAGATAGGTTCAATTTTCTTTTGTTCTATTTCTAGTTTAAGCATATGCAGATTCTAGTAAGTGTCTATGCATGTAGCCCCCTCGCTCGTGTACTGTTGCTGCTGCTCCTGCTATTTTCTACTGCCTGCTGCCGCATACTGCTGCTGCTCGCCAGATGCCGCAGCTACTCACTGCTGCTGCTACTCTTGCACTGTTGCTGCTGATGCTACTCGTTATGGAATTCATTATGGAATTTGGTGCAGTGTACCATCAGTCACAGCTACCGAGTTAGCCAGTTAGGTAGTAGTACATGACAGTGAACGGCTCAAAAGTATTTCTGTGGTTGATGCATGGCCTATCTTACTTCGTGCTTATACATTCTATTATGTACCTAACTTATATTGGAAGCTGACTATTCTGTAAGATGGATCTAACCATCATTAAGTGCACAAGTTTTTAGGATAATTCGCAACTGCATTAAAAAATTCTAGTGGGAGTTATACATGTTTTCTCATGATAGATTGATCTAGACTGAAACGTGATTTTGCATCCCGTTTTCCGTTGACAAATATACAAGTTATACAAGTTATATCAGCAAGTTACTGTATGTGTTAGAGAAATCAGTGTTGATTTATTTGTTGTTCTTTTCTTTCTTTCTAATTTTTGCATGAGAGCAAACTGGTGTAGCTAGCTGGACTATGCAGCCATGAATTAAGAAGTAGCATATTTAGTTTTGCTAATAGAAAATAAATGTATTAAAAACATTAAAAACTGCATAATAAGTGCTTGTTCATGTTTGGTTTTCTCTAAACTTTGTTTGTATGATTGAGGGCAAATTTACTTGGTTCTTTTCTCTAAACTGTGCTTGGAACATTCGTTTTTATGATCTAAAAATGCCTTCCTGTGATGATGCAGGTGCCCAGTTTGTGCTCGCTACCGAAGGAGCTCCATGTTGAAGAAGATTGAAGACACTTGTAGAGCTACAGGGTTAACACCAGGGCAGCTTGTAGAGCTTGTATATGTATAGAGCTTGTAAATGTATCACGTGTAGAGCTTGTATATGTTAGGGCTTATTATGTGTAGAGCTTGTAAAGTATATGTTATTTGTACAATAGGAGCTCTGTACTGAATCTGGATGATAATATTTGGAGTATTATGTGTGTGTTTTGTTTGTGCCAATTTAAATACTGGTTATTTATTTACTGTTAAATTGAAATATGAAGAATATGAACTTGCTAGCTGGGACCCACGTACCTGAACCTGACATCTGGGACCCATTTGACTAGTGGACCTTTTTTATATTACAAAAAAACTAAAACTTTCTAGCAGAAAAGGCCACGGCCCCAAAATGAGAAGGCTTAATTGTTGGGCTTGGCCCATCTACCTAGCCAAAATTAATATGAGAAAAAAACACAAATAGGCCGAATTGTTGGGCTAGGCCCATGTAGAAAATCGAATTGGACCGGGCTAAATCTTGTGCCACATCAGATTGCCACGCTGGATGCCTACGTGGCCTGGGGAGGTTGCTAGTGACCAAAACGCCATAGTAGACATATTTTGGTCATAAAAGTCTACGACCATTCTAGAAGAAAGGTCGCTATAGTCAGTTTACGACCGCCAGCTTTTAACCTTATGTTTTTGGTCACAAAAGGTCACAAATTGAAAACAGTGACCATTCAGTGACCAATAGTGCTGGTCACAAGTTGACATATTTCTTGTAGTGCCATTGGGTATACCTTCTACCTCAGATCCAAAGGCGAGATCTTTGTCGCCAAGAACGGATCCTTTCTGGAGAAAGAGTTTCTCTCGAAAGAAGTAAGTGGAAGGAAAGTAGAACTTGATGAAGTACTACCTCTTGAACCGGAAAGTGAAGCAGCTTAGGAAAATGTTTCTGTGGTGCCTGCATCGACTAGAGAGGAAGTTAATGATGATGATCAAGGAACTTCGGATCAAGTTGCTACTGAACTTCGTAGGTCCATAAGGGCACGTTCTACACCAGAGTGGTACGACAACCTTGTCCTGGAAATCATGTTGTTAGACGACGATGAACCTTCGAACTATGAAGAAGTGATGGCGGGCCCGGATTCCAACAATTGGCTTGAAGCCATGAAATCCGAGATAGGATCCATGTATGAAAACAAAGTATGGACTTTGCAGACTTTCCCGATGATCGGCGAGCCATAGAAAATAAATGGATCTTTAAGAAGAAGACTGAGGCGGATGGTAATGTGACCATCTAAAAAGCTCGGCATTGTCACTAAAGGTTATCAACCAAGGGTTTGACTATGATGATACCTTCTCACCCATAGCTAAGCTGAAGTCTGTCTGAATCATGTTATCAATTGCCGCATTCTATGATTATGATATATGGCAAATGTACATCAAAACGGCATTCCTTAATAGTTTCCTTAAGGAAGAATTATATATGATTCAGTCAGAAGATTTTGTCGATCCTAAGAATGCTAACAAGGTGTGCAAGCTCCAGCGCTCCATCTATGGGCTGGTGCAAGCATCTCAGAGTTGGAACATTCGCTTTGATGAAATGATCAAAGTGTTTGGGTTTATGCAGACTTATGGAGAAGCCTGCATTTACAAGAAAGTGAGTGGGAGCTCTGTAGCATTTCTCATATTATATGTAGATGACATACTATTGATGGGAAATGATATAGAACTTCTGGCAAGCATAAAGGCCTACTTGAATAAGTGTTTTTTAATGACCTTGGAGAAGCTGCTTACATATTACGCATCAAGATCTATAGAGATAGATCGAGACGCCTCATCGGTCTTTCACAAAGCACATACCTTGATAAGATATTGACGAAGTTCAATATGGATCAGTCCAAGAAGGGTTCTTGCCTATTTTGCAAGGTGTGAAATTGAGCATGGCTCAATGCCCGACCTCGGCAGAAGATAGAGAAAAGATGAGTGTCATCCCCTATCACTACTAGGGAAAAGCCTATACACAGAATCTTAGCAGCAGTGCGGCTCAAAAAGGAGTGCTGCTGCTAATTAGCAGTAGTGCGGGTGGGTAAAACTCGCTACTGACAAGCGTTTAGCAGTAGCGCGCTTGGTGTTACCCGCGCTGCTACAAATATCGACCGACAGTGCCCGCCCAACTCCATTTAGTAGCAGCGCGGTCCCGCGAGCCGCGCTACTGCTATGGATTTAGTAGTAGCGCTCTTTTTATGAGGTCGCTGCTGCTAATTTTCAAATGGGACACACTTTTTGTCCCAGTTAGCAGTAGCGCTTCTGCCAAAAACGTGCTGCTGCTACTTTCGTATCAGCAACGTGTTTTACGTCCCGCGCTACTGCTAATCCGCACCAACCCACCACCTTTTCCCCACCCGTCCCCTCCCCTCCCCCTCCTCTCTTCCCTTTCCCCTACCTCCCACATCCTCCCACTCTCACTCTTCTTCTTCCTCAACACTTCTCCCCCATTACTCTCCCTCTTCTACCTATCTTTCTCTCTCTTCATTACTCCTACCTAACTACACCATCTCCATTAATGCATCTCCTTTCTCTTTTTCCTTCCCCCTCCACTAGTTGAAGTTGTCTCCTCCCAAATTAGGTAGCTAGGTAGATGTAGCATTTAGTTAAGTGACCTATTTGCCCCTAATTAGATCTATCTTTGTCAAGAAGAGCTTTGGGCACTTTTGGTCTCCCTACATCATCATCTCATCACCGTGCTCGATCTCGAGATAGAGGTGATGAAAATTTCATGCTTTTGCAAAATGGAAATATGTTTATGTGTGTGTGATATGTTTGTGGAAATTGTGTGTGTGGCATGAGTTGACGCCAAATTGTGCTTTTGAGTTGCCTATGTTTTTCCAAAATGTCGATTTATTCCCGTTTTGGCGAATTCCGGGCAAACTCTAGATCCATATATGTCCTATTTTTAGGGAAGGTCATGCCGAATTTTTGTATGACTTTGATGCATGCACGCATTTTTATAATCAATTTGTTTTGTTATTACCGTGTAGACGTTCATGATGGTCAATGGAACGATGGTGGACAGGTGGTTGCGGTCGGCGGTGCAGGACATGAAAGAAAATAACCCGACAGAGGTTTTATGTCCGTGTCAAAAATGCAAAGGAATAGTTTGGCTCGACCCCTATGACGATGGTCATGTAGAAGCGCACTTGCTCGTGACTGGTTTTATGGATGGCTATACTCGGTGGATAACTGAAGATGAGGATGATGATGTTGAGGATGCTGATGGGGCAGGCAATGATGACACGGGGCAAGACGAAGAGATGATCGATAATGGCGGCGGGGAAGAGGCCGGACATGGCGGCGGAGAAGGGGCCGGACATGGAGGAGGAGAAGGGGCCGGACATGGCGGCGGAGAGAACGACATGGACTCCACGCATCAGAGTTCATCGGTACTAAGTTCAATCATGCGGGACCCTCATGTTAAAGCATTGCTTCGCAAGGAGACGAGTACTGAGAGAGCTTCTTCTAGAGAGGAGGCTAAGCTGGAGCAACTGGTGGTAGACTCGAACACTCCATTGTATGATGGTTGCAATCCTAAGGTGACCCGCTTGAGTTTCATGCTCCAACTCCTGAAGATGAAGGCTAAAAACAAATGGACCGACACTAGCCTCGATGAGCATCTCAAGTACCTAAAGGGTGTTCTTCCCGTGGGTAATCTATGTCCTACTAGTGTTGATGAGGCCAAGAAGATCGTGTGCCCTCTTGATCTGCCGCATGTTAGATACCATGCATGCATCAACGATTGCATAATTTATCGGAAGGAGCACGCAGAAAAAACAAGTTGTCCAGTGTGCAATGCTTCTCGATACAAGAAGGCCGGGAAGAAATGTCCCCAGAAAGTTGTATGGTACTTACCGATCACTCCCCGTCTCCAAAGGTATTTTGTAGATCCCAAGGAAGCAAAGCTAATGCGCTGGCACGCGGAGAGGTAGAAGCCTGACGATGGAGATGATCCGAAGCTGAGACACGTGAAGGATGGAAGCCAGTGGAGAGCGTTGAACAACTTCTATCGGTATTTTGAATGTGATGCAAGGAACATCATGCTCGGTGCGCGTACCGATGGCATGAATCCGTTTGGCAACCAGAACACCAACCATAGCACATGGCCCATGTTTGTATTGGTCTCTGCAACTTTTTCGACATCATCTCTCGAAAGTCGATCAGTGTGAAGCAGAGACCGCTGTGATACTGAATGAGCTTGAGATGTACTTCCCGCTCGCGTTCTTTGACGTGATGGTGCATCTGTGTGTCCATATTGTGGATGACATAATAGACCTGGGGCCGTCATTCCTGCACAACATGATGCCGTTTGAGAGGATGAATGGGATCATCAAAGGATTCGTTCATAACATGTCCTGTCCCGATGGAAGCATCGTCCAGGGCTATTCGGCACAAGAGTGCATCTCTTTCTGTGAGAATTTTCTATATGGCGCAGACCAGCTGCCTGGTGTTAGTGTTGGTTTGCCCGTTAACAAGCACGATGGGAGGCTCGAAGGAGATGGTCACTGCAATAGCCGCAGGGAACTGCACGTGGCATACTCAGATCGACGCAGCGACTTTGACAGAGCAAACTTGGTAGTGCTACAACACCTAGACGAGGTAGATCCTTTCGTGGCACCGCACAAAGAAATTATCGCAAAGAAGTATCGTGACCGGGGGGTATGCAGGACGGACTCCGAAGTTACTAGAGAGCACAACTCCACTTTCCTACATTGGTTCAAAGAGCATATTATTGCTAATCTCCCGGAGGAGGGCTCTAAGGACGGATTGCTCATATACGCCTTAGCACATGGCCCCTCGCCCAACCTCGTAACCTATCAAGCATATGATATCAACGGATACACGTTCTACACGGAGGCCAAAGATATGGACAGTGATGATCAGAACTCAGGGGTGACGATGGAATGCATGACCAGCAGCGACAACGGCGCAACTGAACGATTTTATGGAAGGGTCGAGGAGATCTGGGAGCTTGACTACTCTGGACTGCACAACACAACGATGTTCCGTGTCAGATGGGCTAAGAATGTCGAAAGAGAAAGCCGGATTTTCACTACCATGGCTATACCCGACGCCAAGAGCGCTACCGTGAACGCTATCGCAAAAAACGAGCCATGGGTACACGCTAAGCACGTGACACAATGCTTCTTCATAACTGACCCGCGCAATCCCTTAGTGCTGACATTTTCGTTTCCTTAGTGCATGGGTCCAATGATGTAATATATATGTTCCTATTTTGTATACACACTTAGCCATTATTATGCATGGGTCCAATGATGTAATATATATGTTCCTATTTTGCATACATATTTAACCATCAAATGATGCAATATATATCGCCCTCCCTTCATTCACTACCCTCGGGAAATAAAAGTGGGATAAAATAAAGGAAAAGTAAAAGGAAAACTAGCAGTAGCGAAGGTAGTAGCAGTGCGTTTTGTCTAAACCGCTACAGCTACTGAAGATAGTAGTAGCGCATTTCGTATAAAGCGCTACAGCTACTGAAGGTAGTAGCAGCGCGTTTTGTCCAAATGCGCTACTCCTACGTCCACTTAACCCAAAATTCTCACTCGCCCTGCTTCATCCCGCCTTTTCCCCCCAAATCCCCACTCTCTCTTCCCCCGTTGCACCGCCGGGCCCGACCCGGCCCCGGCGCTCGCCCCCGACCCCGGCGCTCGCCCCCGACCCGGCCCTGGCCCCCGACCCCGACCCCGTCGCTCACCCCCGACCCGGCCCTCGCCCCCGACCCCGGCGCCGGCGCTCGCCCCCGACCCCGGCGCGCTCGCCCCGACCCGTTGGCCCTCGCCTCCCTCCTCTCCCCTCCCGGCCGTCGTCGGGCCTGCCTCCTCGCCTGCACCCTCTGTAAACCCCCCTCTCTCTCTGCTAGGGTTCTTCGGTTAATTTACTTAGGTTTTAGTTAGGGCAGTATGTTAATTAGGTTATCTATTTAGTTATGAATTTAGCTAGGTTTCAAAATTAGCTGAATTTATATGCAAATTTGAACTGGACATGTGATATGTGCATATGTCATGTTTTGGACATGTCATGTTTGGAAAATGATCCGAGTGGCCTATGTTACGCCGGAATGTTGATTCATTTCTGTTCTGGTGAATTTCAGGCGCTCGATATGTCCATTTTTTAGCAAAGGTCATGCCGAAATTTCCCGTGAATAAAGGCATGATTTGTGCTACATAGTTGGCATATCGAGTGCTGGAACATAGACTTCTTTTTATGTCATTTCTCATTTATTCATACTTTTAGAAATAAATGAGGACACTTAATCATAGGAAACATGTCGAACAACGAAGAAACTGGGCCTTCTGACCAAGATGCAAACGAGATGGGTTATGAGGGTGAACAAGAGTACCTCGACTATTTGACTGGTAAGCAAGGTTTGCAGGTCGGCCTCGATGATGGTACTGACGCCGACATCGACATCGACGGCGCCAGCATCGATGGAGGCACCGAGACCGGTGGGGAAGGTACCGGCGGGGAAGGTACCGGCCCCGATGCCGCTACCGAAAAGAGGAAGCATAAGAAGCAGAGGATACGAAAACCTAACAAACTAGGGATTGGACGACTTGTGATCACAAAGATGGCACCTGGAAATTTTGAGCCGTTAGAGCCGGAAGAACCTCGCAAGTGCTATGGGAACCAAGTAGGATGCATCCTACGGGAATGCGCGAGCATCAACGACGATGACTTAAGGAGTAAAGAACATTTGACGCAGTTGCTCCTAACAAAGTTGCACAAGAGATTCAAGTTCCCCGACCGGGATGATAACATAGAACAACCGTGGGATGATCCGAAGACGAAAAAGATTAACAATCACGCCATGGGCATGTTCAGCAATGATTTGGCCTCCTGGAAAGGGAGGGTGAAACGAGCTATTGAGGCTGATGAACCCCTGTCCAAGATTCTGGAGGAAAATCCGACACTTACGGAAGAGGAGTTCGAAAAGTTCAAGGACACTTGCGCTACCGAGGCAGCCAAGGCTAAGGCTGCGAAATTCAAGAGCCTTCAGCAAAGGAACACGGGGAAGCATCGCCTCGGAAGCCGTGGCTACCTCGGTAAAAGGCCCATATGGGATAAGGAGGACGGGAACGTGAAGCCGCGGGTCTCCCAGACCCCTTCACGAAGTTCACCAACCCCTTGGAGCGTGACTTCATCAGGGCCCGCTACAAGTGGGACAAGGAGAAAAAGGTTTTTTACACGGACAAGGGGGTGCAATAGTACTGGCTGATGTAATTTCTCCTATAGAACAGAGAATGGATGATGAGACGGAGGTCGACCCTATGGATTTCCTCAATACAAATGCGTATGACTGTGACATAGATATGACGAGTCAACCATATGATGAATCGGGCTATCAGCTTGCTAATGAGGATATGGATGATATGCCCGAGCAGGGTCATAGCAGGGATTGCAAAAAGTCTCTCTTCATGAAATCCTCACAGGACATGCCTGAAGATGCCGCCTCAACACAGGCTCAACTAGCCGGGCGCGAGGGTCATACAGTACTTAGCTCGGGAACACTGGGGCAGGGGTTAAGGAAGGGTTTGGAAGGTGTGCCCCAGAAAAAGGAGAGGAAGAGATCGGGGAAGGTAACTGCCTCCAAACAAGCCAGAGCACATAGCAGCCAGACGATGCATTCTGAAGAGCATGTACCCGTGAAAGGTGCAGTCATGTTCCATCTCACGGGCGAGCCGATGCTACCACCGAAACCGCTGGAGGCACTATCAGGGGATCTCAGGAGACTGCATGTCCATGTGCTATCGACTGAGAAAAGCATACTAGCCTCAAAGGATCCAGGATATCCGACATACGCGGCTCGTGTGCCTGAGGGGAAGTGCTACGTCGACACATGGCCCGCGGAGGTGTTCTTCCTGCGGTTTGACCATATCTTTGAGATGTTTCTAACAAGGCGGTTTGATTTTACTATCGTCCGCCTTTTTGCGCTACATATGAGCTCCGTCATGAAGAGTGAAGAAGTCTCGCAAATCTGTGTGGCGGATCCGTACTACATGCACGAGTGTTTCTTGAGTCTCGGTGACTTTGAGCGTGAAACTGCTAGGGAGTACCTCCAAAACTTCATGGTACAGAATAAGGACCGGGAAATTGTCCTCGTGCCTTATCATCCAAAGTAAGTCAGTTCCGGACAACCCTTTCGTACATTTCAATCATTCCTTCTCTCTCATATGGGGAATAATTTGAGGTGTCTTTCCCCGCAGCAACGGGCGCGCCATCCTTATCGTTCTTTACCCGCAAGTCTCCCACGCCGTGTATTTTGACCCTTCCAGAGAGTACGAGAAAAAAGACTACACCCACATAATGAATATTCTAGATGATGCTCTCCAAGCTTCAGCTTTAGAGGTGGCCACGTGCTGATCAGGAAACAAAGGAACAAGAAGATGGGTTTCACGCATAAAACTAACTTCTCCTGCATCCATGTCCCAAAACCAAGCAAGAAGGATGGATTCTACATCGTCCATCTCATGATCCAGTTCAACACGGATCACCAAAAGCTTCGCATGAGAAGCAGAAATGATGATCATATCCACAAGTGGCTAGAATCTCATGGAGAAGCGGATTATAAACTTAGAGATGACTTCTTTCGCATCCAAAGCGACATTGCGACGATCATCATGAAAGAAGTCGTCGATGAGAAGGGGATGTTCCACCACGGCCCTATATCGCGAGCTAACGTCCGGACTCGCATAGGCATGCAACGTCTAGACCTCACGTCGTTCAAGAAGCTAGGGTTCATCCTCGATGATATGGAAGGATGGAACTTCTAGTGATTTATGATGCCGATGATGATGATATGTGTCGGTTGAACTTGTATACTTTTTGTAGCGATGAAACTTTGTGATGTCCACGGTCCCTGCCGAACTTGCATAACACTACTTTGTTAGTTTGCGTACGATGACCTGCGTACCTCTAGTTAATTAATTTGCACACTGTATGTTGCATCCTCCAGTTTGCTAACCCTTTCGTACCTGTTAGAGAATACTGTATGTTGCATCCTCTAGACCTGCGTACCTGTTAGAGATTACATTTGTGGTCTCGCAGGCATTTGTATGTGTATCATGATGACATTTCTATGTGCTGAAGATTCTTCTATAAAGCCTGTTCAAATACAAAACAAATATGCCGAAAAAACAAAAAACTACTTAAATTAGCAGTAGCAAGTGTATAAAAGTTAGCAGCGGCGCCGCGATAGCAGTAGCGCGTCCAGGCAAAGCGCGCTAGAGCTACTAGCAGTAGCGAGCTCCCACAAACCGCGCTACTGCTTCACTTGTGTAGCAGTAGCGTCGGTGAGCATGCGCTATTGCTATGTGTTAGCTGTAGCGCCTTATTAGTAGCGCCTGTCCCCGCGCTACTGATACACCTAAAACCCGCGCCGCTGCTAGCCTTTTCCCTAGTAGTGTATGCCTCAGCCATAGGGTATTATGTATACCATGCTATGTACCAGACCTGATGTAAACCTTGTCGTAAGTTTGGTGGGAAGGTACCAAAGTAATCCTAGCATGGAACACTGGACAACGGTCAAGAATATCCTGAAGTACCTGAAAAGGACTAAGGATATGTTTCTCGTTTATGGAGGTGACGAAGAGCTCATCGTAAAGGGCTACGTTGATGCTAGCTTCGACACAGATCTGGATGACTCCAAGTCACAAACCGGATATGTGTATATTTTGAATGGTGGGGCAGTCAGCTGGTGCAGTTGCAAGCAAAGCGTCATGGCGGGATCTACATGTGAAGCAGAGTACATGGCAACCTCGGAGGTAGCACATGAAGCAATCTAGATGAAGGAGTTCATTACCGACCTAGGAGTTATTCCCAATGCGTCGGGCCCAATGACTCTCTTCTGTGACAACACTGTGACAACCCAATGACCAAGGAGCCCAGGTTTCACAAGAAGACCAGGCATATCAAGCGTCTCTTCAACTCCATTCATGAAAATGTTCAAGATGGAGACATAGATATTTGTAAGGTGCATACGGATCTGAATGTCGCAGATCCATTGACTAAACCTCTTCCACGAGCAAAACATGATCATCACCAGAACTCTATAGGTGTTCGATTCATCACAATGTAACTAGATTATTGACTCTAGTGCAAGTGGGAGACTGTTGGAAATATTACCCTAGAGGCCATAATAAAATGGTTATTGTTATATTTCCTTGTTCATGATAATTGTCTGTTGTTCATGCTATAATTGTATTAACCGAAAACCGTAATACATGTGTGAATATATAGACCACAACATGTCCCTAGTGAGCCTCTAGTTGACTAGCTTGTTGATCAATAGATAGTTATGGTTTCCTGACCATGTACATTAGATGTCATTGATAACAGGATCACACCATTAGGAGAATGATGTGATGGACAAGACCCAATCCTAAGCATAGCACAAGATCGTGTAGTTCGTTTGCTAAGAGCTTTTCTAATGTCAAGTATCATTTCCTTAGACCATGAGATTATGCAACTCACGGATACCGTACAAATGCTTTGGGTGTACCAAACGTCACAACCTAACTGGGTGGCTATAAAGGTACAATACAGGTATCTCTGAAAGTGTCTGTTGAGTTGGCACGAATCGAGACTTGGATTTGTCACTCCATATGATGGAGAGGTATCTCTGGGCCCACTCGGTAATGCATCATCGTAATGAGCTCAATGTGACTAAGGAGTTAGTAACGGGATCATGCACTACGGAACGAGTAAATAGACTTGCCGGTAACGAGATTGAATGAGGTATTGGGATACCAACGACCGAATCTCGGGCAAGTAACATACCGATTGACAAAGGGAATTGTATACGGGATTGATTGAATCCTCGACATCGTGGTTCATCCGATGAGATCATCATGGAACATGTGGGAACCAACATGGGTATCCAAATCCCGCTGTTGGTTATTGGCTGGAGAGATGTCTCGGTCATGTCTGCATGATTCCCGAACCCGTAGGATCTACACACTTAAGGTTCGGTGACGCTATAGTTGTTATGGGAATTAGTATGTGGTTACCGAATGTTGTTCAGAGTCCCGTCTGAGATCCCGGATGTCATGAGGAGTTCCGGAATGGTCCGGAGATAAAGAATTATATACGGGAAGTCCTTATTCGGTCGCTGGAAGTGTTCGGGGGTTTATCGGTATTGTATCGGGACCACCGAAAGGGTTTCGGGGGTCCACCGGGAGGGTCCACCTGCCACAAAGGGCCCTATGGGCTGAATATGGAGGAGAACCAGCCCCTAGGTGGGCTGGGCGCCAAACCCCCCTAGGGCCCATGCGCCTAGGATTGGTGGGAAACCCTATAGGTGGCGCCCCCCTTGGCTTGGGGGGCAAGCCTCCCCCTTGGCTGCCCCCCCTCTAGATCCATCTGGAGGGGGCCGGCCCCCTCTCCCTTGCCCCTATAAATAGAGGGGAGGTGGGAGGGATGCCGCACCCTTCCCCTGGCGGAACCCTCCCCCTCTCCAACACCACCTCATCCTTCGTAGTGCTTGGCGAAGCCCTGCCGGAGAACTGCAAGCTCCACCACCACGCCCTCGTGCTGCCGGAGCTCTCCCTCAACTTCTCCTCTCGCCTTGATGGATCAAGAAGGAGGAGACGTCCCCGGGATGTATGTGTGTTGAACGCGGAGGCGCCGTCCGTTCGGCGTTAGATTGGATCTTCCGCGATTTGAATCGCCGCGAGTACGACTCCATCATCCGCGTTCTAGTAACGCTTCCGCTTAGCGATCTTCAAAGGTATGAAGATGAACATCCTCTCTCTCTCTCTATTGTTGCTAGAATCTCCTAGATTGATCTTGGTGATACGTAGGAAATTTTGAATTATTGCTACATTCCCCAACATAGTTAACATCATGGCCATTGCAAGTTGTGACCACTTCCACATTTGGCAGCATGCTACATTGGTACTAGTACCTAATGAGGAAACACAATGGTCCTACAACGTGTCCGAGCATGCAAATTTGTTCTACCTACCAGAAACTCCATGCACGTAATGAATCAAGCAACAAACCATACCTAAGCCAGCACCAATGTAGCTTCAACATCAAACACAAACCCTACCTATGAACATGTACCAATCTATTGGAAATATGCCCTAGAGGCAATAATAAAATGGTTATTATTATATTTCCTTGTTCATGATAATTGTCTATTGTTCATGCTATAATTGCATTAACCGCAAACCGTAATACATGTGTGAATACATAGACCACAACGTGTCCCTAGTGAGCCTCTAATTGACTAGCTCGTTGATCAATAGATGGTTATGGTTTCCTGACCATGGACATTGGATGTCATTGATAACGAGATCACATCATTACGAGAATGATGTGATGGACAAGACCCAATCCTAAGCATAGCACAAGATCGTGTAGTTTGTTTTCCAGACCTTTTCTAATGTCAAGTGTCTTTCCTTAGACCATGAGATTGTGCAACTCCGGATATCGTATGAATGCTTTAGGTGTATCAAACGTCACAACGTAACTGGGTGACCATAAAGGTGCACTATAGGTATCTCTGAAAGTGTCTGTTGGATTGGCACGAATCGAGACTGGGATTTGTCACTCCGTATGACAGAGAGATATCTCTGGGCCCACTCGGTAAGGCATCATCATAATGAGCTCAATGTGACTAAGGAGTTAGCCATGGGATCATGCATTACAGAACGAGTAAAGAGACTTGCCGGTAACGAGATTGAACGAGGTGCGGGGATACCGATGATCGAATCTCAGGCAAGTAACATACCGATGGACAAAGGGAATTGTATACGGGATTGATTGAATCCCCGACATCGTGGTTCATCTGATGAGATCATCGTGGAACATGTGGGAGCCAATATGGGTATCCAGATCCCGCTATTGGTTATTGGCTCGAGAGATGTCTCGGTCATGTCTGCATGGTTCTCGAACCCGTAGGGTCTACACACTTAAGGTTCGGTGACGCTAGAGTTGTAATGGGAAATTGTATGTGGTTACTGAAAGTTGTTTAGAGTCTCAGATGAGATCCGGGATGTCATGAGAAGTTCCGAAATGGTCTGGAGGTGAAGTCCAGTTTCAGTCGCTGGAAAGGTTTCGGGGGTTATCAGTATTGTACCAAGACCACCGAAAGGTGTTTGGGGGTCCACCGGGTGGGGCCACCTACCCTGGGGGACAAGTGGGATGAATATGGGTGGGAACCAGCCCCCTAGTGGGCTGGTGCGCTCCCCCAAGGGCCCAAGGCACCTAGGGTTGGAAACCCTAGGGGGTGGGGTGCCCCCCACCAACTTGGGGGGCAAGCTCCCCCGTTGGCCGCCGCCCCCCCTCTAGATGCATCTAGGGGGCTGGCCTGTTGGGGAACGTAATAATTTCAAAATTTTCCTACTATCACGCAAGATCTATCTAGGAGATGCATAGCAATGAGAGGGGAGAGTGTGTCCACGTACCCTCGTAGACCAAAAATGGAAGCGTTTAGTAACGCGATTGATGTAGTCGAACGTCTTCGCGATCCAACCGATCCAAGTACCGAACGTATGGCACCTTCGCGTTCAGCACACGTTCAGCTTGATGACGTCCCTCGTGCTCCTGATCCAGTTGAGGACAAGAGTGAGTTTCGTCAGCACGACGGCATGGCGATGGTGATGATGATGTTACCGGTGCAGGGCTTCGCCTAAGCACTACGACAATATGATCGAGGTGTGTAACTGTGGAGGGGTGCACCGCACACAGCTAAGGCAGAACTTGGTGTGTCTTTGGGGTGCCCCCTGCCTACGTATATAAAGGAGGGAGGGAGAGAGGCCGCCCCCCTAGGGGCGCGCCAAGAGTATGGAGTCCTACTAGGACTTCCAAGTCCTAGTAGGAATCCCTTTCATTTTAGGAGTATGAGAGAAGGAAAGAGGGAAAGAGAGAGGGAGTATGAGAGGGCAAGGGGGCGCCGCCCCCTTCCCCTAGTCCAATTCGGACCCATCGGGAGGCGCGCGCCACCTCCCCTTTGGCCCGCCTCCTCCTTTCCCATATGGCCCAATAAGGCCCATTACTTCTCCCCGGTACTCCTAAAAATACCCGAATCACTCGGAACCTTTCAGATGTCCGAATATAGCCTTCTGAAAGTGCAACTATCCCTGGGTGGTTTTGGTAATGATTAACAACATATAGCTCATTGAACTAATGCTATTTCAAGATGAATATTTCAGGAAAGTTCAATGATTGGCATGGCATGGATTAGGAATGTGGACCCCTCAAAATGCTAAGGACAAAGGATTGGCTCAAGCTCTAAAGCTCAAGACTCTACATTTTACTTTTAGTGATCCAAGATCACATTGAGTCCATAGGAAAGCCAATACTATTAAAAGGGGATGAGGTGTTGCTTAATGGCTTGTTGCTCAAAATGCTTTGTGATATGCTCCAAAAGCCCTCAACCACTTTCTCATATCCACATATGTACCAAACAAAAAATCAAACTCGGCCCCACCGATTTGATCTATCCGGTGCCACCGAGTTCATTTGACATAGCCACTGCCAGAAACCCTAGTCACTTCGGTCTCATTGATAGGGATCTCGGTCTCACCGAGATGGGATTGCAAACTATCTCTTTCCCTTCGTAACATTTCGGTCGAACCGAGATGAGCGATCGGTCCCACCGAGTTTGCAATGCAAACTCCCTATTTCCCTTTCGTAACGTTTCGGTCCCACCGAGATGAGCGAATCGGTCCCACCGAGTTGGCCTGAACAACTCTCTGGTTAACTTATTACTAAAGTCGGTCCCACCGAGTTTGTGTAATCGGTCTCACCGAGATTACTTTATGCCCTAACGCTAAAGAAATCGGTCCCACCGAGTTGACATGTCGGTCCCACCGAAATGCCTAACGGTCACATTATGAACTAAATCGGTCCGACCGAGTTTTCTGATTCGGTCTCATCGAGTTTGGTAAATTGTGTGTAACGGTTAGATTTTGTGTGGAGGCTATATATACCCCTCCACCCTTTCTTCATTCATGGAGAAAGCCATCAGAACGTGCCTACACTTCCAACATTCATTTTCTGAGAGAGAACCACCTACTCATGTGTTGAGACCAAGATATTCCATTCCAACCACATAAATCTTGATCTCTAGTCTTCCCCAAGTTGCTTCTTCGTGGACCCTTCATGGGTGGAGCCCTCCATGGACTCGCGCAGCCGTTACCCTTCGTGGGTTGAAGTCTCCATCAACGTGGATATACGATAGCACCACCTATCAGAACCGCGCCAAAAATCTCCGTGTCAACATTGCGTTTGCTCCCTCCAAACTCCTCCCATTTACCTTCTTGCAAGTTGCATGCTTTACTTTCTGCTGCTCATATACTCTTTGCATGCTTTCTTGAATTGTGTTAAGATTGCTTGACTTGTGTAAAATTGCTAAAATCTGCCAAGACTTAAAATTGGGAAATGGCTAGATTTTTATTTGGTCAAGTAGTCTAATCACCCCCCTCTAGACATACTTTGGATCCTACAAGTGGTATCGGAGATACGGTCTCCATTTGCCTTGATTTCCATAGCTTTTGGTGATCATAGCTTGGTTTCACAACCTAGGAGAGTATGGCGTCTAGCGAGGGAAATTACCAACGTAGAGGTCCTTACTTTGATGGTACTAATTTTTCTAGTTGGAAGCATAAGATGAAAATGCATATTATTGGACATAACCCTGCTGTTTGGGCTATTGTGTGTATTGGCTTGCAAGGTGAATTCTTGGATGGGAGAGAACCGAACCGTGAAGCTACCGCGGAAGAGTTGAAGATGCTGCTATACAACGCTCAAGCTTGTGATATCCTCTTCAATGGATTGTGCCCTGAAGAATTCAACAAAATCACCCGCCTTGTGAATGCAAAGGAAATTTGGGATACTTTGATTGATATGCATGAAGGTACCGACTCCATCAAGGAATCCAAATTGGATGTGCTCCAAAGTCAACTTGACAAATTCAAAATGAAGGATGGTGAAGGTGTCACTGAAATGTACTCTAGGCTTGCTCTCATCACAAATGAGATTGCCGGCTTAGGAAGTGAAGAGATGACTGATAGATTCATCATCAAGAACATCCTAAGAGCCTTGGATGGAAAATATGATACCCTATGCACATTGATCCAAATGATGCCTAATTACAAAGATCTCAAGCCAACGAAAGTCATTGGAAGAATTGTTGCTCATGAGATGTCACTCAAGGATAAAGAAGAGCTTCCCAACAAGTCAAGTGGTGCTTACAAAGCCTCATGTGATGCTCCTACATTATCAAGTGAGAAACAAACCTTCAATGAAGAATTGAGCCTAATGGTGAAGAACTTCAACAAGTTCTACAAGAGTAGAAGCAAGGGAAGAAGTTCCAAGTCAAGGTCCTACAATGACAAAAGATCTTCGAGTCGTGAACATAATTGCTACAATTGTGGAAGACCCGGACACTACTCCAATGAGTGTACGGTTCCCTACAAAAGAAGAGAAGATTCACCTAAAAGAAGAAGTAGAAGAGAAGAGTCACCACCAAGAGATAGAAGGAGTAGAGATGATCGTTATGAACGAAGAACCTCTCGAAGAAGCAAGGATTCGGAAAGGAAGGACAAATCATCAAGGAGCTACACAAAAAGAAAAAATCAAGCTCATGTTGGTGAATGGGTATCCGACTCCGACTCCGACCACCACTCCGAGAGAAGTTATCACTCTGACTCCGAATATACTCAAGATGAAGGTGTTGCTGGTCTAGCACTTGTGTCAACCAACTCATACGACATATTTGACTCACCAAATGAAGGAATTGGAAGATGCTTCATGGCTAAAGACCCAAAGGTATCACACCCCGAGTATGTTGATTTCAATAGTGATGAAGATGACTTGCTAGGTGATGACGATTTACTTGTTGACAACTCTAGTGATGAATACTATGATGAAACATCAATTAATCATGCTAAAACAATGACAATGATAAGGAGAAGATTGAGCGTCTAACTAAAGAACTAAACACTCTTAAGTTAGCTCATGAAACTACTTTAGAAGGTCATCGAGAACTTTTAAAACCTCATGGGAAGTTACGCTTCGAAAAGCTCAATCTTGAGAAAGAGCATGAGTTCTTAAAGGCCATCAATGATGATCTTCAGAAAAAAAGTTCTTATTACATTACCAAGCATTTACTCTTGTCTACTTACATGCCACAAGTTAAATCTAGCAACAAAAACAAGAAAGATTCTTCCTCTAGTAGTAACAATAATCATGCTAAATCCAATGTTGTTGCTTCTAGTAGTTCTCTTGATTCCACTAATGATTCTCTTAGCCAAGTTACACTTGAGCAAGAAAATAGTTTATTGAAGGGAATTATAGAGAAAGGTGTTTACAAGAGCCTTGCCAGAAGTAAGCAATTTGAGGAAATTGTACGCAAGCAAGGAAGGCACCGGAAGAATCAAGGTGTTGGTTTTGAATGAAAGTTCAATTCCAATGGAGTTGAGTGGGAAGAAGATCAATACCCCAAGACAAAGTTTGTTCCTCAACAAGAGAAGTATGATCCTACTTCTTTCCAAGGGACACAAGCTCAAGATGATCTTCCACCACAAGACCACAAGCTAAAATGCAAGGACAAGCTTCAAGAAGAGATTGATGCATTTGAAGATGCTCCGGAGGCCTTGGTCAAGTGGGTTCCCAATACTACATCAAGTTCTACTTCATTGAGTACGACTACAACCTCAAGGATTCCCATCAAGATGATGTGGATCCCGAAGAAGAAGCACTAGAGAGTTCTTGAGGGTGACTCCGCCAACACACTTCACTCATATCATTTTGGCAAGGACAAGTGCAATCAACTTCCATATCTTGCACTAGTTCAAGGAGTCACAAACCCTCTTGTTGGTAAGACAAGGGACAAGGTAACATAATGCTTTCATGGACATCATCTTGTGTGTACATCATTCTATGTCTATGGATATCCTTGCTTTTTCCTTGTGGGACTAACCCGTGTAGGTATTGAAAGTGCAACTCACTCCAATGGATTGCTCCAAATGATCAACATCAACATTGAGCGTCCATATCTTCAACACCTACATGAAGTCATAATCGACAAAACCCAAGGTTAGTTCATCCCTCTTAGGGGGGATCTCACATCTAGGGGGAGCTTTACTCTAAGAATTGAGCTAAAGCAACTGAGGGAGTCCCGGATTAGGGGGTGTCCAGATAGCCGAACTATCACCTTTGGCCGGACTCCTGGACTATGAAGATACAAGATTGAAGACTTCGTCCCGTGTCCGGATGGGACTTTCCTTGGCGTGGAAGGCAAGCTTGGCGATACGGATATGTAGATCTCCTACCATTGTAACCGATTCTGTGTAACCCTAAACCTCTTTGGTGCCTATATAAACTGGAGGGTTTTAGTCCGTAGGATGAACAATCATACCATAGGCTAGCTTCTAGGGTTTAGCATCGCTGGTTTGAGACAAATCTACTCTTGTACTACCCATATCATCAATATCAATCAAGCAGGAGTAGGGTTTTACCTCCATCGAGAGGGCCCAAACCTGGGTAAAAACATCGTGTCCCATGTCTCCTGTTACCATCCGCCTAGACGCACAGTTCGGGACCCCCTACCCGAGATCCGCTGGTTTCGACACCGACATTGGTGCTTTCATTGAGAGTTCTTCTGTGCCGTCGCCATCAGGAAGGATGCCTCATCCTGTCTTTAGAGACGACACTGATGCTAAAGGAGCTTTGGCCATCGGCCAAACTCTCCGGCTAGGCGGTTTTCTTATGACCGCCTGTTCGGCCACCGCGCCGACGATGACTTCTCGGGTCATCGAAAGCAACCTTCACATTAACTCAGAACTCGCTAAGCATTTAGATCCGGTGGAGCTCTCTTCCTTAAACGAGCTCTTGGATCGCATCGCCGCCCTGGGAGTCGCTACAGACTACGATCAGATTGGGCCTAAACCCGATCTGAGAGAGATCAACTCTCCCCAGGTTACCCACCATGTTGCTGTGGTTGAGGGACAATACGACAATCCTTCCTCTATTTTAAGGACTAGCTATGTCCGGATTCCCCGATCCCTCCATGCGGGATTCCCGCGGAGGGGAGGACGTCACTCAAGCCCTGAACCTAAAGTCAGGCAGCGGGCTAGATTCATTGGACAACTTCCAAGAACCCAAGCTTCCAAGTTCGGAAACTTCTTGGCCCCCGAGTCTTAGATTGGACGGGGTTCCGAATTTAATTCCACCCGCCTACCAAAACATAAGCGATCTATCCCAAATCCGGCAAGAGCCCGCAGAAACAGTACACCATTACTGGGCCAAATTCCTCCTGGTTATAAATAGGATAAAGGACTGCCGCGAGGAGGACACGATTTCATTCTTCTGCAATAATTGCACGGACAAGGGAATCCTCAACGCTGTAAGTTGTCGTGAAATTACACGCTTCGCTGACTTGGCGTCCATAGTACGAAAGTACTGTGTGATGGAAAGCGCCTGGAAAACCGAAATCAAATTTTGGGACAATCTGGCCCTGAATACAACCCCAGTCCAAAATAAAAGGGTGCATGATCGCTATGCACCTTTGTTAAACACCAAAAAGCAAAAACCCTCTATAGGGCATGGAACCGTACTGGAAGGATGGCTCAATGGACCCTGCAAAATTCATAGTACAGAGGGCGCCACTCCAACTCATAGCCTTAGAGCATGTTGGATACTACGGCAGGTGGCCAAAAGTGGCGAAGAGCTTCTAACTCCAGAGCACCAGCCCAAGGATACCAGTACGGTATTAATAGTCTTCGAGACTTTCGCATCAAATAATATGCGGAAACGAACACTCACAGCCTTGCCGAAGTCTACCAAGTAGCAACAATAAACCCATGGAGTGACACGGCTATTACCTTTAATGCCAGTGACGAACCTAAATTCCGAACAGCCCGAGCACCAGCCGCATTAGTCCTCAGTCCAATAGTGGACGGCTTTCGCCTTACCAAGGTAGTCATGGATGGTGGCAGCGGATTGAACCTCATTTACGAGCAAACCCTCCGAAAAATGGAAATAGACTGGAGCCGCATTGAGCGAAGCAGCACAACCTTTAGAGGAATAATCCCCAGTCGGGAAGCATGCTGTACAGGAAAAATCACACTGGATGTGGTGTTCGGCACGCGGATAATTACAGGTCTGAGGAGGTCACGTTCCAAGTGGCCCCATTCAGCAGCGGATATCATGCTCTATTAGGGCGAGAGACATTCACAATTTTTCAAGCTATACCCCATTACGGGTACATGAAGCTCAAAATGCCCGGGCCCAACAGAATCATCACTCTTGCTAGTGACCCAGACATAGCACTCCACGCTGAAAATAAGACAGCCGCACTGGCCCTTGAGGCACTATCCGAAGCCCTAGCGGCCAAGGAACTCACTGCGCTGCGCTCCACGGTGAATAGGAACGATGTGATACTCGATAAGAGATCCAAGTCCACCTCCTTTAAACCAGCGGACGAAATAGTCAAATTCCAAGTCCATCCAACAGACCCTACAAAAACGGCCTCCATCGGGGCACAATTAAACCCTGATGTAGACGCCGCACTACGAGAATTCCTACGCGAAAATTGGACATTTTTGCCTGGCACCCTTCAGACATGCCAGGAATCCCACGCCGGCTGGCCGAGCACAGCCTAAACATCCTAAAAGGATTCAAGCCAGTCAAACAGGCTCTTCGGCGTTTCTCCGAGCCCAAGAGACAGGCCATGGGAGAGGATCTAGCCAAATTATTGGACCGGATTCATCAGAGATATAAAACATCTGGACTGGCTAGCAAACCTGGTGATGGTACCAAAGAAGGACAAATCCTGGCGCCTATGCGTTGATTTTAAGGACCTCAACAAGGCTTTACCAAAGGATCCCTTCCCACTCCCCCGCATCGATCAAATTACCGACGCTACCGCAGGACACGATTCATTGTGTTTCCTCGACGCATACTCCGGCTACCACCAAATTAAGATGGCAGAGCCCGACCAGGCCGCAACGACATTCATCACCCCATACGGCCCATTCTGCTTCAACACAATGCCCTTTGGGCTCAAAAACGCCAGCGCAACATATCAGCGCATGATTCGGACATGTCTCGCAAACCAGATCGGCAAAACAGTGGAGGCATACGTAGACGATGTGGTCGTCAAAACCAAGCACGTCAAAACTCTAGTAGACGATTTGAGGCTCACGTTCGATAATCTCCGAACATATGACATTAAGCTTAACCCGGAAAAATGTGTTTTCGGCGTACCAGCCGGAAAGCTCTTGGGCTTCATTGTATCCGGTAGAGGAACTGAAGCAAACCCAGCCAAGATCCGAGCTCTGTCACAATTGGATATCCCAAAGGACCTCAAACAAATACAAAAATTGACGGGATGCGTGGCGGCTTTAAGCCGCTTTATCTCCCGTTTAGGAGAAAAGGCATTACCCCTTTATCGCCTCCTCCGACGCACCGAACACTTCGAGTGGACGGATGCTGCCATGGCCGGACTCGAAGAAATAAAAGCCATATTGGCAACAAACCCGGTCCTGGCCACGCCCAACATGGACGAACCAATGCTATTATATATCGTGGCAACTCATCAAGTTGTGAGTGCGGTGCTCGTTGTCGAACGAGAAACGGTTGGACACAAGTTCCCCCTTCAAAAACCAGTTTACTACGTGGCCATTGTCCTAACTCCATGCAAGTCACGGTACCCGCATTATCAAAAGATAGCGTACGCGGTGTTCATGGCATCCCGAAAGCAGCGACACTACTTTCAAGAGTGTTCAATAACAGTAGCCTCCGAAGTACCTCTTAATGACATTATAAACAACCGCGACGCGACGGGCCGGATTGCCAAATGGGCCATTGAGCTCCTCCCGTTCGACATAACCTATAAGCCACGACGAGCTATTAAGTCGCAAGTTTTGGCCGACTTCGTCGCCGAATGGACTGAAGCCGAACTCCCTAAAGAGTACGGCGCATATTCCAACTAGATCATGCACTTCGACGGCTCCAAAATGTTGTTGGGTCTGGGGGCTGGCGTCGTTCTGACGTCCCCAACCGGAGATACGGTTCAATACGTACTCCAGGATAATATATACGGACTCCAACAACGTAGCCGAATACGAGGCCCTTCTACATGGCCTTCGGATGGCAGTCTCCATGGGCATTCAACGCCTAGAGGTGTGCGGGGATTCGAACCTCGCGATATCCCAAATAGATGGAGACTTCGATGCCAAGGATCCGAAAATGGCAGCTTATCGCAACGCCGTCCTAAAAATGTCAGCTCGGTTTGAGGGGCTCGAATTTCACCATATAGCCCGGGATAACAACCAGGAAGCAGACGTATTGGCACGCATTGGCGCAAAGCGCGATGCCGTCCCTCCCAACATCTTCCTAGAGAGGCTGTTCTAGCCATCCGTACTATGGGAGGGGGAATTCGGAAACAACAACCCGGACCCAACCGCACTGCCCGACACCGAACATTCTGACACAATTGGTGGTTCTACCAACGAAGTAACATCCTCAGCCCACGTAATAATGGCAGTCATTGCCCCGTGGACGGAACCATTCCTAGCCTACCTAACCAGGCAGGAACTTCCCGAGGACCAAAACGAGGCCCGCTGCATAGTGATGCGATCTAAAGCCTATAAGGTCCATGAGGGAGAGCTTTACAAGAAAAGCACAACCGGAGTCCTTCAAAGGTGTATCTCCAAAGAGGAAGGGCGGAATCTTCTGGCTGAAATTCATGCCAGACTCGGTGGGCACCACGCCACAACCCAGGCCCTTGTAGGCAAGGCCTTCCATACAGGATTTTATTGGCCGACGGCCCGGGCAGATGCTCAGGACTTAGTCCAACGATGCGTCGGTTGCCAGCTCTTTGCTAATCAAAGCCACATGCCACCCACCGCCCTCAAAACTATACCCATTACCTGGCCCTTCGCGGTCTGGGGGCTTGACATGGTTGGACCCCTTAAAGGAGGAACCCACAAGCAAAAATACCTACTGGTCATGGTGGATAAATTCACCAAATGGATAGAGGCCAAACCTGTTAAGACGGCCGAATCCGTACCGGTGATAGACTTCATATCAGGGGTCGTACACCGTTACAGCGTCCCCCATAGCATCATCACTGATAACGGCACGAACTTTACGGCCGACGAGGTCAAACACTGGTGCAAAAACATGGGCATCAAGCTCGACTATGCTTCAGTCTATCACCCTCAAACTAACGGTCAAGTCGAGCGAGCAAATGGTCTAATCATGAGCGGCATCAAACCCAGATTAGTGCAGTCCCTCAAGGAATCTAACACGCACTGGGTAGAGGAGCTCGACTCCGTACTCTGGGGGCTGCGGACCACTCCGAATCGCACCACCGGATTTACACCATTCTTTATGGTATACAGCGCAGAGGCAGTTCTGCCCTGTGACATAATTCATGACTCACCTCGCGTGCACATGTACAAAGAAAGAGAAGCCGAGCTCGATCGGCAGGACAGTTTGGACGCATTGGAGGAGGAGCGTGACGTGGAAAAAGCCCGTTCCGCATTCTATCAACAGCAAGCTCGAAGATATCAAAGCAGAGAAGTACGGGCCAAAACTTACAACGTTGGCGAGTTAGTTCTACGCCTGCCGGACAAGAAAAAGGACAAACTCAAGCCCAAGTGGGAAGGTCCCTTTATCATCGACCAAGTCCTGACCGGTGGAGCGTACTGTCTGCGAGATGCATCGGATAACCGACTCGAGCCGAACCCATGGAACGCAGCCCATCTCCGAAGATTCTACGCCTAGCGCCGGATTCTGAGTTCGTCTCCTTCCTCCGTCTATATTTTACATATTAGCTATCTTCTGTTTCTGTCCTTCTCCCTCCTTTTCTGTTAGAGCCGTTGAAGGCTCGTTTGCGCGTTGTTCGCACACACTTGACGCGCTATCCGCGCTCATTATACCTGGGGGCTTCTTTAACAGAAGCTTATTTATACGGGCTTCATGCCCAACACATGTGTCACACTTCTGCATGTACCTTTTATTCACCATTATATGCGTAGATATGACTTAAGTTTTGGCCAAGCTGGGTTGCCTGGCTCCTGTGCTTACCCCTACGTTCCCGATTGTTCGGCTAGGTGGTAAAGGGAGCACCTCTGCGATTGTTACAACCGGGTCAGCCGGATGTGTACCTCAGACTGGGTGAAGCCGAAAGCTAGCATTCTTAAGGGAATATTCAGTCGGTGAACTAAAAGCCGATTTCTCATTTATTTATTTATCTGCCCCCAGATGTTTTTTTGCATTTTTCGCAGTCCGGACATGCACTTTAGGGCATGCCTCCCAGGGAAAGGAACCCCTAACGGAACTATTCTCCCTGGAAGATGTTTCTTACTAACCATGTAATATAACATAACTAGTTGGGCACTTGTCTGATAAAGCACTAATGACCCCTACGCCTGGTCTCCATGCATGCCCCGGTTCTTCCATAACTGTGAGGGTATTCAGACACACTCCAGACCATCGGGTCCCGAGGTTGAAGCGAAAAGGTCCGCCATGACAAACGATCTACAATCCGGCTAGAAGGCATTTTACATGTCATCTTAAATTACATAGTCAACTTGACCTGGGCATATTCCTCTTCAATGCCATCCAATAGGTTGTCTAGTTTACAGTCCTGTTGGGAATACTTTGTGGCCAATTCTACTTGGCCGTACACTAAGCTCATAGGGATCTCCTTCCCATCGGGACCCACAGGTCCGACCTCGGCCATGTGGTTTGGGTCAGCCTTCGTGTACCGCATCTTCACCATGGCCCAGGCCTCCCTGGCGTCTTGACGGCAGGCCGATATCTTCCATAAGCGGAAGCGCCGCCGCGCTCCCTGAAGCCTCTCTGCAAGCTCTCCAAGGCCTTCGGGCAGGGAGACAGATGGCCACAAGGCCTGGGCGATGCCTTTCATCACCTGCCGAACTCGTTCATGTAGTTGCAAGAGCTCGGGAAGAAGGTCACCCGTAGAACCGGGCATTTCCTCTGCAGGACGGCCTGTGAGCATACCTACAGACATAACTCTGTTAGTCGACTTCCTCGTCGAACTCTTTTTCAAAGTTCGTTCAAGCACTTACTAAAAATGTTGTGTCGAAGCCGCCGATTCTCCTTAACGGAGTCAGACAACTGGGCACGAACATCCTTTAGTTCCTCACCCAGCTGGGTGTTGGCATCTTGGAGATTATTTTTCTCTTGCCTCACCCTTGTAAGCACATTCTCACCGGCCTTTAACCGGCGCATGAGCTTTTGCTTGTCCGGATCTATCCCGGCGCCATCTGCAATATTATTGTCAGACTTATACACACGCCGCACTTCACAAATTACTTATATTTTGAAGCATATATTACCAGAGGGGGTCTCTTTGGCTTCCCCCGCTGCGGCTAGTGCGGCCTCAAGTTGGGCTTTGCACTCCTCCAGCTCCTAGGGCAGTTGGGTATCCTTTTCTGTAAGATCCTGCACAATAAATGATCCTTAAATCAGTTATTCTAACTATTTCAAGTCTTGGGGGCTACTGGCATATATAACTGTCAAATTTTCTCACCTGTATGTCTTTTACATACTGCTCCGTGGCTCTGGCTAGACCATTTTGAGCGGCACGGAGGTGCGCATCTCCCGAATTGAAGGCATCCAATGCCTTTGGGAAGAAACATGCATCACGAAGAACTGTCCAGCGACGCCTGTGATTCATGGCACTCTCCACCTCGGAATTGGTGGCAAATAACCTATCGACATCCTCTGTCGGAGGAGCATCCGACGCACGCCTCGTGTTCGCCTCCGCTTCTGGACCCGGCTTTGGAGCCTGGCGAGCGGAGGAATGATTGACAACCTCTCAGGATACAGTCCGGCAAGCGCTCTTCTTCCTGAAAAAGCACGAGTGTTAGTATGCCTCCCGGGAATAAAACCTGGGAGTAAGATGACACGCCATACCGTTGCACCGGCGTTTCAATCTAGACTGCATTTCTTTTTAGCCTATTGGGCCTTGCTGCCCCTTGTTGACTAGCCGTCGCAGGCTCGGCCTTCCGCCTCAAGGACTTCCCCCTGCGAAACACCATTGGTATACGGTGATCAAAACAAGCACGGATGGGTCATTTTCAAAGTATTGTGACTTCGCTCTTAGTTACCTGTGAGGCAGGAAGTATTCCGGGGTAATCGGCCGTAATGGCGACCAAGGCATTATCGATGCTCAGTTGGTAAAATACCCCGTCGATCAGCTCCACCGATATGTGCGGATCCTCTTGGGAGGTCGGATCGAGGAACCGTTCCGGATCCTCAGGTTGTGGATGCGGGTTGTTTATATCCTTTATGGCCCGACGCAGCTCCTGTGCCGAAATCACAAAATGAGATACTTGACTATGGGAGTATGGATCGGATAGGCAAAAATAAATGTCCGCTTACCCAGCTTGGAGGATTGTTCATAGAAAATCCGTCCCGTGGATTGACGCGGAGAAATTCCTCCTCTTCTCCCTTGTACAATGCGGACAAGATCTTCATCAGATCGAAAACCGATCCCGGCCCCTTACGGCCGCAGCGGGTGGCATCATCCTCCCCATTGAAATCCCAAATGGGGTGGCCTCTATAATGGAGCGGCTGCACCCCCCGCATAATGCATGTGGCCATGACCCTGATCATGGTCAGTACGGAATGAGCTAACAACCTTATTCGGCTCATCAGGTAAAGGACGTCCCTGTCATTTTCCTTCTGAGGGCTCCGTGGATGCCAGCTTAGGTGTTTATTCAAAGGAGCGTTATTGAACTCAGGGAGGCCGACCCGAACAGGGTCCGACAGGGGGACATCTTCTATATAAAACCATTCCAAAGGCTAGTCTTCGAACGCCTTCTTCGGGGTTCCGGATAGATATCCGGTCCCGGCGATGCGCCATAGTTCGGCTCCGCCCACTTGATATATTGACCCCTCTTGAGAACGGGGCACAAGGCAGAACAGGTTCTTCCACAGCGCGAAATGAGCCTCGATGCCCAAAAACAGCTCGCAATGGGCCACGGAGCCCGCAATATGCAAAATGGAGGCAGGTGTAAGGTTGTGCAACTGGAGGCCATAGAACTCCAGGAGCTCCCGGAGAAACGGACGAATTGGAAATCTGAGCCCTCTTATCAAATAAGAGACAAGGCATACCCGCTCTCCATTGGAGGGGTTGGGGATGCTCTCCGCCTGCTTTCCGCCCTTATAGGTGGCGAGTCCAGCTCAAACCGGAACTAGGAAGGTTGGGGGAAGAAATCCCTTGGTTTGGAGCATCACTAACTCGCTGTGCGGGACGGAGCATCTCTCCCAATCTCTAGGCCAAGGGCTGGGAGGGCGAGAGGAGGAGCCGCGTCAACTGTCCATGATGGAATGGATTTCTGTCAGATGCGCTCTGATGAATGCTCGCAAAGGGAGGATGGTGTGATTCGGATCTAGATCCTCGTCTCTTTTATAGGCAGCTCATTTGCGCAGCTAGGGGGGTAAATGTAAAAATACCCTGGCTTTTCGCATTCGTTCAACACGTGGAAGATGGCCATTATTGGGCGTGGAAGCTGAGGAGCGCAATATTTACAGGAAGCCGGACGCTATTCAACAGGTACACAGGATTTGGAGAAGAACCCGCCTTGCAATGTCAAAGATAATCTACGCGCCGGACTCATCGCCATTGAAGCCTGGTTTGCGGGCTACTGAGGGAGTCCCGGATTATGGGGTGTTCGGATAGCCGAACTATCACCTTTGGCCGGACTCCTGGACTATGAAGATACAAGATTGAAGACTTCGTCCCGTGTCCAGATGGGACTTTCCTTGGCGTGGAAGGCAAGCTTGGCGATACGGATATGTAGATCTCCTACCATTGTAACCGATTCTGTGTAACCCTAAACCTCTTTGGTGCCTATATAAACTGGAGGGTTTTAGTCCGTAGGACGAACAATCATACCATAAGCTAGCTTCTAGGGTTTAGCCTCTCTGATCTCGTGGTAGATCTACTCTTGTACTACCCATATCATCAATATCAATCAAGCAGGAGTAGGGTTTTACCTCCATCGAGAGGGCCCGAACCTGGGTAAAAACATCGTGTCCCTTGTATCCTATTACCATCCACCTAGACGCACAGTTCGGGACCGCCTACCCGAGATCCGCCGGTTTCGACACTGACAGCAACTCTAACGATGTGAACACAACAATGCTTTATGTAAAACTGGTAACCCCACTTGTGCTTAAATGATGAGTATGACCTATGATCAAATGTTCTCATTTGACTCTTAAGTCAATATACTCATATATAGATGACCTAGTCATAGCAAATTGCTTGATAGATGCTAGAGTATTTGTGCATGCTTTGCCACATATTTCATTTGCCATTTTATTGTGTGAGCATGTTGGTTGCATATTTTAATCATTCAAGGACATCCACTTGTTGCTTTGATTGTGTGGCTCTTTCTCTTTTGCCAAGTGGATGGACAAGAATGCCTAAGAACCTCCTCTAGCTATCTATGCTTTTCTCGTCTCAAACTCTATTCATGCTACATCGCAAAGTTTGATCAAGTCAGATTCGAACCACTCTGTGTGAGGAGCACTCGGAGTCCCCGATTCGTCATAGAATTAAACTTCCAAAACCTCTTTGTGCATTTCGGTATGACCGAGTCATCCATTTCGGTCACACTGAGTTCACTACGTTGATCTAGGTTTTCATCTCAGTGCAACCGATTTGAACATTTCGGTCACACCGAGTTGCAGCAACCGCTTGCGATTCTGCATCTCGGTGCCACCGAGTTGTTCCACTCGGTCACACCGACAGGGTTGGGATATATATACTCACGGGTGAGATTTTGAAAAAAAATTCAAAACCCCTCAGCCCGCGCGTGTCCTGCTCTACCTCCTCGGGTCTTCGGATCGTCTCCTTGCCGCCAGCAACCTCCCGCCGCTGGTTTTTGTCGACGTTAATGGAAATCTGCTCCGCCGTTGCCGCTGTAGTGAGATCCCGCCGAACTAGGGTATGTGTTGGGGATATAACTATTAGGTATGACCTACCAGGAGGGGCCGGGTTATACCTATGAGTATTTTTGAAGCCCAATACCAAGGTCGAAGATGACGGTTCAGTAAGGGCCCAAAGCCCAGAGGCGACTTAAGGCCCGTAGTGATAAACCGCCATGTATGCATGACTTGTATTGTAAAACAAGGAATACTAAGAGACCGAGCCGGACACTGTTTATGAGCCGGCCGGGACTCTGTAGAGCCGTTGGGCGTCGGCCTCTGTATATAAAGGGATGACCCGACGGCGGGGCAGGGCAAGTAACATCAACTCCAGAGCTAGGTCAAGCGATTTGCTCCCTGGTTATTGAGAACATAAGAAATCCCACTCAAAACTGGATCGTAGGCTTTTACCTTCACCGTAAGGGGCCGAACCAGTATAAACCTCGTGTCCTTTGTCCCGATTAACCCCTTCAAGCTTCCTAGTTGTGATGGCTCCGCGACTAAGTCCTTTCACTAGGACATCTGCCGTGACAATTCCACGACAGTTGGCGCCCACTATGGGGCTAGCGCACAGTGGATTTGAGTTCTTGAAGGGCAGCTTCGAAGGGCTCAAGAGATACGATGTGGGCCAGATGACCAAGAGTCGTTGCGGCAAGCTCTACATTGATGACTCGGGCTGGGGCCCCGACGCCGGCTCAGTTGAGTATGGGTACTGGGTCCCCTTTGGTGGAATTCACGTCTTCATCGGCAAGATCGGCGAGCTGGGCCCTAAGCCGGACATCTGCACCGACCTCGTCGAGACGGCTCACCGTGCGAGACCCACTCGAGCTCTACCGGCGGTGAAGCGTGCCTTCATGGGATGCATCCACGGAGGACCCTCTGAAGGATCTGCCTCTGGCAGTGAGACGGCCACCTACTCTGATGGTGAGTCGTCCACAGGTGAGACAGATTCGTTGTATCAACTGCAGGATGGCGGGCTTGGAGGCTGTTCCGATGGCAGCAGTATTCTAGATTGCTTCGAGCCGCCGAGCAGGGTTGGGATCTTCATGGCCGTCACACAACCTATCCAAGACTCCACAGCCGCAGCAGCCATAACCTCCGGGTCAGCAGCAGCCGGGGCAGGAGGCCCTGCGCGCTTGCCGGCTCAGGTGTTGATGGATCTCACAGACAAGCTGACCACCCTGTTAACCGTCGTAGTCAACCCGACGGATCAAGCTCGTCATGATGCGGAGGTGGCACAGTTAAAATTGGATATGGTGCAGGCTAAAGAAGACCTAGCAACGGAAGATGTCAGGATAACCACGGAGCGGGCGGCTCTAGATGTTCAGGCTCAGCAGATCCAGGCACATACTTTCTGGCTCACGCAAGACCAGAATGCGGCTAATAAGGTCATGAGGAGAAGGCATTAGAAGACTCAGTCTCGACCCCCCCGGTTTATGATCCTTGAAATCTCTTTCATACACCGGGGGTAGGGCCCAGTAACCCGCCGTGGCTCTCCCTGCGTACAAGTAACCCACCATGGTTATCCCCGCATACAGGGGCGGTTCGTGTTGCATCACTCGAGGACGGCGCACCGGTTCAATCACAAGTGATGGGACCTTCCCGCGTAACCACGGCTCCACCTCAGTATGTACCAACACCTCCGAGTCACTATTCTAACCCATTGGAGAACATGACAGCGGCAGCAGTGTGGTTAGCAGCTCTCCCAATTGATGGTGACTCTCCGGCGGTGGTTGAAACCCGTCGGGTCAAGGAATTTCTTCAGATGGCTTTGGCACAGCAGGAGGCATATTCATACAGCCGGGACAGGATCCATTCGACCCCTCGTCCAAGCCGAAGCCCGAGTTATAGCATGCACATGGATTCAGTGGCCGTTTCAAGCAACATCCGGCGACGTAACCAGCCGGGTGGGCATGACCCGACGCGCCATGAGGCCTGCAACTTGGTAGAGCAAGACAGAATACATCAAGAGGCTAAGCGAGGGCTCAGCAGGCGGCTGAGCAGGCGGCTCGGTTGACGGCTTACCAGCCATATCCGGCTTATCTGACAACTTCTATCAAGGCAGGTGTAGCCACCAGGACCAGAGGAGTCCCCTGTCTGGTGCCGGCTTTACGCAATGAGCGCTTGCCCAAAATTTTTAAGGGGCCTATGAAGGTGCGAATTACACGGCCGACTTACAACCCATGGCATGGATCGAAAGCTATGAGATGGCTATGGAGTTATTGGAGGTCAGTGATGCTGCAATGGCTAAGTACTTTACCATGATGTTGGATGGGACCGCCCGCACTTGCTTGAAAGGCCTGCCACCTAATTCAATCAGTTCATGGACGGAGCTAAAGGCCCAGTTCATCTAGAATTTCAAAGATACGTGCAAGCAGCCCATGTTGATGTGGATCTGACGAATTGCAAGCAAGAGGAGGGCGAGTATACAACCCATTGGGTGCACTGGGTTAAAGCCATAATACATTCATCTGATAAGATGGATGCCGGCTCTGCAGTCTTAATGTTAGAGAAAAATTGCCGTTTTTTGCCTCTAAAACAAAAGCTGGGGCGGCTCAAGCACGATTGTAATGATATGGGCACGCTGATGGCGGCTCTGGTCAAGTATGCCGACTCTGATAGTACCAAGGATCCCGAGTCTGATGATGACAAGGCAGGGAAGGGAAAGAAGAATGGCAATGGCAAGGGCCCTCAGCACAACCCGGCCAATCAAGGAGGTAATAGACATAAGGCTGGCGGTCGTTTGGATTTTGTGGCTAACACCAGTGCGCAGGGTAACAACCAATGGAGAAAAGGGAGGCCACCTCCCCGATCTGGCGGGTCAGGCCCCACACTTGAGCAATTGTTGAACGAGCCATGTCCGAGACACGACAATCAGCAGAAGCCGGCTACCCATTTATGGAAGGACTGTACGATCATGAAGGCCTTCAAAAATTCCAACATGTCTGATGGTAACAATGGGCAGGGCGGCGGCTCAGGTGGCGGCGGCTTTCATGGCCTGGGCGGCGGGTCAAATCGCAATTTCCAAAATTCTCAAGGCAACCAAGGCGGGTATAACCAATAATCTGGCCAGGGCGGTCAGCAACAGCAACAAGGTGGATATCAGAGTAATCCGAAGCAGCTGAATGGTGGGCAGTATCACGTGTTTACCACCAGGTTATGCAAATGAGACCAGAAACTTCATAAGAGGGCTGTGAATGTTGTTGAGCCGGCAGTTCCTCGTTATTTGAGATGGTCCGAGCAGCCTATTTTATGGAGTAGGGAGGATCACCCTCCCTTGGTTGATAATCCGGGTCACTTAGCCCTGGTGGTGGCCCCTCAGGTGGGTGGATATAAATTCACCAAGGTGCTCGTGGATGGAGGCAGCAACATCAATATCCTCTATTATGAGACCTTCCGTCGCATGGGGCTAACTGATAAGAGCCTTAAGCAGTCCAACACTATCTTCCACATGGTTGTACCCAGTAAATCGGCATATCCAGTCGGTAAGATCGAATTGGAGGTGGCTTTCGGGGATGAATATGACTCCAGAGCTGAGAAATTGACGTTTGAGGTACTCAAGATCAAGAGCCCGTATCATGCCCTGTTCGGACGGCCGACTTACGCCAAATTCATGGCACAGCCGTGTTATGTGTACTTGCAGCTCAAGATGCTGAGTCATAAGGGAACCATTATGGTGCACGGGAGCCGGAAGGTGGCCCTGGAATGTGAAGAAGGTGACGCGGCTTATGCTGAGTCGCTCTGTGCGATGGAAGAATTAAAATTCTACAAGGACAATGTTGATCCAGCAGACATGAAAATCTTTAAAGAAGCCAACCACAAAACATGAACCGGTCATGAAGTTTAAGTTGGCTGATGATACTAAGCTTGTTGATTTTGTTCCAGGCGACTCATCCAAATAGTTTAGTATCAGTGCTAATTTGGATCCCAAATAGGAATGCGCGCTCATCGAGTTCATCCGTGAGAATCGGGACATTTTTGCATGGAAACCTTCTGACATGCCAGGTGTACCGAGAGAACTCGCTGAGCACACTCTTAATATTGATCCAAAGTTTAAGCCGGTCAAGCAGTTTCTTCGGCGGGTTAATGAGGAGAGGCGGAAAGCCATTAGCGAGGAAGTAGCCCGGCTCTTAGCCGCTGGGTTCATCATCGAAGTGTTTCATCCATAGTGGTTGGCTAACCCGGTGCTCGTGCTCAAGAAAAATGGCACTTAGCGTATGTGTGTGGATTACATGGACTTAAACAAGGCTTGTCCGGCTGATCCTTTTGCTCTCCCTCGTATTGATCAAATCATTTATGCTACGGCGGGTTGTGAGCATTTGAGTTTTTTGGATGCTTGCTCTGGTTATCATCAGATCAAGATGGCAGTTAAGGACCAGGAGAAGACAACGTTCATTACTCCGTTTGGAGCCTTCTGCTATGTATCAATGCCTTTTGGGCTCAAGAGTGCCCAGGCGACTTACCAGCGATGTGTGCATAATTGTCTTCATAATCAAATTGGGCGCAGTGTCCATGCTTATGTGGATGACATCATAGTGAAATCCAGAAAGAAGGAGACCTTGATTGATGATCTTAAGGAAACCTTTGACAATCTTCGGGTTTACAAGATGATGCTTAACCTAGCCAAGTGTGTTTTTGGTGTGCCTGCAGGCAAGCTTTTGGGTTTTCTGGTTTCTAACAGGGGCATCGAGGCTAACCCAGAGAAGATCAAGGCCATCACATCTCTGGCCAAACCAGCATGTATCAATGACGTTCAGCGTTTGGCGGGTCGTATCGCTGCTCCAACCCGGTTCATAAGCCAGTTAGGAGAGAAGGCCATGCCATTATATCAAATGATGAAGAAGATAGATAGCTTCACCTGGAGTGACGCTGCAAATGTTGCTTTTGAAGATCTGAAGAGACAGTTGGCTGAGCCACCGGTTCTTGCTGCTCCCATTGACAAGGAGCCCTTATTACTGTATGTGGCTGCTAACACGCGTGCTGTCAGCGTGGCCATTGTGGTAGAGCGTAGGGAGGCTGGCAAGGAACACCCGGTTCAACGGCCGGTTTATTACATCTGTGAGGTGCTGATTGAGTCCAAGCAGCGATATCCGCATTGGCAGAAGCTCGTCTACAGGGTGTTCATGGCAAGCCGGAAGCTTAAGCAATACTTCTTGGGCCACCCTATCACTGTGGTTAGTTCTGCCCCTTTGGGGGATATCATTCAAAACAGAGAGGCCACAGGACGAGTCGCCAAATGGGCCATTGAGCTTGGCCCTCATGGCTTAAAATATGTGCTGCGCACAGCTATCAAGTCTCAAGCGCTAGTGGATTTCATCAACGATTGGACAGAGCTGCAGATGCCTAAAGAAAAGCCAGACAACATGTATTGGACAATTCATTTTAATGGGTCCAAGCAATTGGAGGGCTCGGGGCTGGAGTTGTTTTGGCCTCCCCTCGAGGTGACAAATTTTGTTATATGCTCCGGTTGCTGTTTCCCTGTACTAACAATGCAGCTGAGTATGAAGCCTTACTCCATGGTCTCCGGATGGCTAAGGAGATGAACTTAAGCCGGGTAAGGTGCTTCGGCGACTCAGATCTGATGGCTCAGCAGGTATCAGGCAAGTGGGATTCTAAGGATCCTCTCATGGCGGCTTATTGCCATGAAGTTGATACAATTGCGGGACACTTCAAGGGTTATCAGGTAGAGCACATTGACCACAGAAAGAACGAGGTGGCTGATGCTTTAAGCCGGCTGGGATCTCAGCGTAAGCTGGTGCTGCCTAATACCTTTTTGGATATTCTGCATAACCCTTCTGTCAAGCTACCCACAGAGGAAGACTTGGCTGTTCCTGACCCAGAAGCACAATTGGTGGCGGCTCTTCATATCATTCCCGATTGGACGGTGCCATACCTGGCTTATATGATCCTGGGTGAGTTGCCTGAGGATGAAACATTAGCCAGGCAAATAACCCGGCGATCTAAGTCTATGACGATTATCAACGGCAAGTTGCATCATCGCAGTGGTACAGGGGCGTTTCAACGTTGCGTCTCTCCTGAACAAGGCCAAGAAATTCTCCGTGAGATTCATGAAGGGGATTGTGGTCACCACGCCGGGTCAAATCCCTCGTGGCTAAGGCTTTCCGTCATGGATTTTATTGGCTGACGGCTCATGCTGATGCAGAGGGCTTGGTCAGTAGATGTGATGGTTGTCAGAAGTTCTCAAGACGGGCTCATGTGCCGGCTCAAGAATTGAGGATGATTCCAATTACCTGTCCGTTCGCTGTCTGGGGGCTTGACATGGTTGGGCCTTTCAAAAGGTCCAAAGATAAAAAGACCCACCTCTTGGTGGCAGTTGATAAGTTCACAAAGTGGGTTGAGGCAGAGACTGTCAATAAGTGTGAAGCAGCCATGGCAGTTCAATTCATGAAGAAGGTGATATTTCGCTTTGGCTTTCCACAAAGTATTGTAACTGACAATGGCACTGATCTGTCTAAAGGCGCCATGGAGGTGTTTTGCCAACGTGAGCATATTCGGCTTGATGTTTCATCAATGGTTCACCCCCAATCCAATGGTCAAGCTGAGAGAGCCAATCAAGAAATCTTGAAAGGCATCAAGCCCCGGCTCTTGGTCCCCTTGCAGAGGACGCCGGGTTGCTGGGTTGAGGAGTTGCCCTCTGTGTTATGGAGCATTAATACTACTCCTAACAGATCTACGGGTTATACACCTTTCTTCATGGTCTATGGAGCTGAGGCAGTTCTCCCTAGCGACATCCGTCATGACTCGCCTCGCATAGCGGCTTATGTTGAGGCAGACAATGAACAAGCACGTCAGGATGCTCTTGACCCGTTAGATGAACAGCAAACTTGGCAGCAGCTCGCTCGGCGATTTACCAGCAAGACTTGTGCCGATATCACAGCCACCGGGTTAAGTCCAGAGCCTTCCAGGATGGTGATTTGGTGCTCCGGCTCATCCAGGATCAAACTGATGCACACAAGCTATCCCCACATTGGGAAGGACCCTTTGTGGTCAGCAAGAACTTGAATAATGGGTCATATTACCTTATCGATGTTCGAGAGCGCAAAGACTCACGTAAGTCGGAGGAAGAGACCCGGAGGCCATGGAATATTGCTCATCTTCGGCTCTACTACACTTGAGCCATAGGCTCCCCTGATGTACATATTTTGCCAATGTATATATTATGATAAATAATAAAGCAGGACCTCTGTCCTTTTTTCCTTCCCCCAAGGTAAATTTGTCATTATCATTGTCATTATTCTCTCACATGATCACTTGGGGGCTGATCACATTTGATCCAGCTTTACCCATTTGATCCGGCTTACGATCATATTCAAATCTAGCCGTTAAAAATTATGATCACTAGGGGGCTTCCTATTCAAACATAGGTCGTATTCGAACCAAAGAGAACATAGCTGTCGGTACCCTTTTGATTGGCACACTGCCAAGCTCACTAGGGAGCTTCTTGATCGTATTCGAATCATAGCTTAACCCCTTTCGGGAACCGACTTTGATCGTATTTGAATCAGAGTCGTTAAAAAACTCTCAAGTTCATTAGGGGGCTTCCTGTTCAAACATAGGTAGTATTCGAACCAAAGAGAACACAGCTGTTGGTACCCTCTTGATCGGTGCAACGCCAAAGCCATTGGGGGCTACATGATCGTATTTGAATCCTAGCTTAAACCCCTTTGGAACGGTTTACTGATCGTATTCGAATCAGTAGCCTTGCAATTTTTTATTCTCTTTCGATTTAAGTTGTCCTTGGAAACCCCCTTTTTGACTTGAGATTTTTTCTGAGCTTACAAATTTTAAGTATGATTGCTTTAACCCGCTTAATATTGACTAATGAGTCACCGATCCATAAGCATCATTGTACCTTTTGAAATTTCTGGGTATCCAAAGACTGGTTTATTACCCTTACTGACCGGGTCATATAAACCGGCGGTGCAAATTTAAGAAGCCTTAAGCATAGGATCATAGTTGTGTTTTTTACAACAAGCTAATCTATGATTCTTTTTAAATCCTTTTCACCCGCCTGGTTTTCCGATGTTAAGGGATTTTTTGCAGTCTGTTTTCATATGCAGGACAGTTTTCGAAACCTGATCAAGCATACAGTAGGCAGATGGAAAGTAACATGGATGGATACAACACAGCGGCTTAATGATGTTAAACATCGAAACGTGCACGATGGCACGGCCAAAATAAACGTTATCTCTATCCTATTACAGGACTCATTGAGTCCCAATAGTTCACATTGTTTTTTTACACCCCAGGTATGAGCCGCCACGGCAGGTTCACCTTCATGATTGGCCTGAAGCGTCCGGGTTAGCCCTCTCCGCGCCTTCGCCCTGCTCCTTTTCCTGGAAGGTTGACGATGACCAGTCAATGTTGTTCAAAGCTTCAAATTCAGCTTCAGCGTCAACAAGGCCGGCCGGGTCAACTTCAGGAGCAAAGGTATGCTTACGGAGTGGGGGAATCAAACTGATCACGTCATATTGAGGCGTTGGAATTCTCCGGTTCTCTTCATCATAACCCGCCTAGTACTTGGTAAGATCCACTTCATTTGCTATCAGATTCGCCATGGGGCGTGTCTCTTTGACACGGGCGAGAAAGTCTGCGTCTTCAAATGGAGTGCCATCTTCCTTCAGGCTTGGGTAGCCAATGACAATGTCAGCCGGGTCTAGTTCTAGTAACCAAGCCTTGGCCCGGCTTAGAGATTTACCGCTCTAGCTCTTGCAGCTGAGCGTCTTAGTTCATTGATCCGTTGAGGAAGAACAGAAAGCTTCCTCAAGACCTCTACCAGGAGGGTTGACATTTCATTCGACAGAGCCACTGTGGCTATTGCACGTTGAGACCCGGTGTATAACTGTTCCACCAAGGTGTACACTGCCTTCAGTTTGGTCAGCATGTTTTGGTTTAACTTTGAGCTTCTGGGGCCTGTATAAACATGATCAGGTGAGTTAATTCCAGTCTTATGATCCATTGAAAGGCTTAGATATTTAAGCAATTGCAAGGAGACTTACCAAAGATGGCTAAGACCATTTGAGAGACATGGCGCTTTAAACCGGATAATTCACCAGTGACTTTTTCCAGAGCCGCCTCGGCCTTTTCAGCTCGGCTTATCAGTGCGGTCTTTTCATCCGCCCAGGCTTTCTTTTTAGCCTCAAATTCTTTCTTCAGTTTCTCTTGTTCAGAAACACTGAATTTGAACTTGGTATTGGCCTTTTCAAGTTCTGTCTCTTGGATCTCAAGGCAGCTCTTCAGATTAGTCACCTCGGATTCGAGTTGGCTCGTGGTGGCCTATACAAGTGCAAAGTTCAAATCAAGCAAATTGTTTATGCAATATTAAAGTCCCAAGCATTGTGCCAGCAACAACACTTGGCACTTGGGGCTAATGTCCCAAAGAGTTTTCTTTTCCATGGCGGTTCATAAGATGGCGATTTCTGAGAGTAAGTCCCAAGCATTTTGCAAGCAATAATACTTGGCACTTGGGGGCTAATGTGTATTGTTGTTCAAAGAACCATAAGAATTTCTCTATAAAGAACCGGCTCAACCATATTGGTTAAGCCGCCCCTTGGGGACTACATGGTAAGCCGGAAATTTTTTCTTTTCTTTATGTTGCTAAGTTTGTTTCTAAGTCTACAACATAAGCATCATAAGCAGTAGACTTGGGGGCTAACATACTAAAGGATAATGAACAAGCGAGAACGGGTTATACCTCGAATTTGTGGTGCATCTGCTTCACCATGTCAATCTCAAGGTTCCGGCTGCTGTGCACTTGGCTCATATAGCCAGAAAAGATATCTCCAATGCTCATATGAGCATAGTTAGTAACATTCATCTTGACTCGGCGCTGGTCCAGAAGTTCTTCCTTGGCGGGGCATTTGGCCAGCACAGTTGGCCTTCCCGGCTCAACATAGCCGGTTCTGGTAATATCCACATCTGCATTGGAAGGATCATCTGTCCGGACTGGGCTAGGAGCCTCCGGATTCTCTGACTCATCGGCAGCTTGATCAGTGGGCAGGTCGGTGGCAGCAGGAGTTAAGTCTTGAGCTGGTTCAGATGGCGGCTCATGAGTGGTTGAGTCCGATACGCCTATCTCAAGAACCGGCTCAGTCGCAACCCCGTCTTCAACTGGTTTATTTTTTCTGACCCTTTTGCTGGGCTTGGCTTCACCACTGCGTCAAAATAAAAGATCAATACAGATGCAAGGGATTTAAATAAAGGCAAGATGAGCGGGTTAGCATACCCTGGAGCATCTTAAAGGTTGGCATATTGGACTGCAATGACTCGCCGGAGGAAGGGGAAGTATCCTGATAATCCAAGTCAGAGGGATTGAGTGGTTGACGAAAGAGACCCGCCAAGGGGTAAAATTTATTTAAAACAGAAGTGACCTCATTCCGGCGTTTCCTTGGGGTGTTTGGTAAGCCGGAGGAGAGCTCCACATCCTTGCTGGTCAGGGTCTGCCTCCGGCTCTCATGAGTTTGCCGCTTCAAAAGAAATTGAGGATCGTGATGAGCTAAAGGATGAGAAAATCTTACTTTCTGGGTCACTCTGCGGATTTTCCGTCTAGGCAAAGGCTCGGAGTCGGAGGAAATGATAGTTACCTCATCAGCCTTGCTACGGCTTGTTCCTGTGTCCTCCTGCTAATGATCAGTGTCAATAAGATGATTAAAAAATAAGCCAAGGGAGTCAAGGGCTACCTCCGAATCAGAAGAGTCCGCTAGCCGAAGCAGGTCAGAAGCGGTAGCTTTCTTGCCCTTCCTTTTGACAGCTTCTTTTCTGGCGGCTTTCTTTTCTTTTCTGGCTCTCTTGGCAGCTTCATGGTCGTATTTAACTTTCGAAAAATTATCACCCGCCTGAGAAGATTAAGCATATTCATGAGTATGGGTGAACACTAAGAAATTAAGATAATCGTTTCATGTGAGCGGTTTACCTTTGGGGCCGGGTTATCTTTGCAGAAAGGGGCTAGGCCCACCTTGCCGCAGTCCGCCAGACTCTCATTAAGAAGAGACTTGGTCATTTCATCAATGACATGGGCAGGTAAGTCGACAGGGTTGTGGCGCAGAGGATCCTTCTTGGCGCCAGTGTATTCGCACATCAAGCCGGTGCGGCGGCTCAATGGAATAACTCGCCAGGCGAGCCAAACCCGGACCAGGTCAATACCAGTCAACCCATTCCCCAGCAGAGCCTTGATCTTGGCCAAAGTAGGAGCAAGTGATTTACGCTCCGTGGTGGTAATCTTGTCAGGCAGAGGATGATTGGTTTCAAGACGAAGGGCACGAAAGCCGGGCAGAGGATTCTCATCAGCCAGAGAGGTATCCTTGCAGTAGAACCATGTCATATTCCAGTCTTTGGGGTGGCTTGGCGGGTTAGCATAGGGAAAGATCACATCCCTGCGGCGTTGAATCAAAACTCCGCCCAGTTCTAAGCTCTAGCCGCTGGCGCATTCCGTCTAGCGGTTCAAGTAGAACAGTTCTCTAAACAGCAGCAAATTGGGTTCTTCGCCAAGGTAAACTTCGATGAACACTTGAAAGTTGCAGATATTAGACATGGAGTTGGGTCCGATGTCTTGTGGGTGAAGGTCAAAGAAGTTCAACAGATCTCTAAAGAATTTTGAGATGGGAGCAGTAAATCCCTGGTTCATATGATCTGTGAAGACCACAACCTCTCCGTCTTTGGGTTGAGGAATTTCTTCGTTCAGGTTAGGAGCACAATAGGGCATGACTTCTTTCTTCGGCAGATAGCCGGTCTTCACAAAGTCATCCAAAGTGCTGTTAGTGACAATGGATTTAACATAGTTGCAAGAGGTAGGTGCCTTGGGTGCCATTCTGATTGAAAGCCTAAGACAAACTAAAAGTACCGGTTCAAATTTAAGCCGGGAGGACAAAAATATTACTGTGTACATTCAAACGGCGACTTATGAAGGGGCCTAATGGTATAAGGATAACTACGTCCTGGTTAGTTAAGCCGCCACAAGCTGTATAAGCCATCAACTCTATTTAAAATGCCAAGGGTGGTTCAAGTTAATAATTGAGCATTGCCTCTTTAAAGCCGGTGATTAGAGTCACCATGACTAGGTAAATCTAACAAAGTGTGGATTTTGCCTAAGTGTTGTACAAACAGGTTTCACAATTTGCAGATGTCATTTTGGATCAAACAAATGTTCAGAAAAGAAAAATTACTAGACCTAAAAACAGGGCGCAGAGAAGTTCATCTGCTATAATGGGGTTTTCTTACATGGAAAGGAGATCTACTGCTAATCAAAATGGATGCGGAACATGAACCACATCAGATCCATGGGCTTTTTTTGGATCAAACGAAGCCATGGCAAGAAGAACACAAGAACTTGGATGAACTGTGCCCATACAGAGGAACACGCTAGCCCTAGTGTAGATCTATGGCGCGGAAAGGGGAAGTACTCACTGCGGAGGATCTGCGGAGGAGGAGTGCTACCGTTCTCTGGTCAAAATCAGGTCAATGCAGCGGCCAAGCTCGACGAGGACGAAATGCGCTGTGGCGACAGCGGCGGAGCTCCAGTAGCAGATGGGGGCGAGAGGAAGAAGATGCAAAACAGGAGAATGAGAAGAGACCTAGTCGGGTCTATTTATATGGAAAAAACTGTTAAGTGGGCGCGAAAAACGAGGAGGCCAAAAAACATAGTTATCCAACTACAAAGGCGCCTCGATTTTCGGATGGTCATTAAGACAAAGATCCATTGAGATATATTGGACAAAACATGCATTTATGACAGGTGACGTCATGGCAGGTTACCACAGATTCGAAGGATGACGTCATGGCGGGTTACAGAAAACTTCATAAGCAAGGAGCAGAAGACTTTTCTTAAATATCAAAGATTGACATGAACCAGTTCAAATCAATCTGGGGCCTAATGTTGGGGATATAACTATTAGGTATGTCCCGCCAAGAGGGGCCGGATTATACCTATGAGTATTTTTTAAGCCCAAGACCAAGGTCGAAGATGACGATTCAGTAAGGGCCCAAAGCCCAGAGGCGACTTAAGGCCCGTAGTAATAAACCGCCATGTATGCATGACTTGTATTGTAAAACAAGGAATATTAAGAGACCAAGCCGGACACTGTTTATGAGCCGGCTGGGACTCTGTAGAGCCGCTGGGTGTCGGCCTCTGTATATAAAGGGACGACCCGGCGGCGGGTCAGGGCAAGTAACATCAACTCGAGAGCTAGGTCAAGCGATTTGCTCCCTGGTTATCAAGAACATAAGCAATCCCACTCAAAACTGGATCGTAGGCTTTTACCTTCACCGTAAGGGACCGAACCAGTATAAACCTCGTGTCCTTTGTCCCAATTAACCCCTTCAAGCTTCCTAGTTGCGATGGCTCCACGACTAAGTCCTTTCACTAGGACATTTTTCGTGACAATTCCACAACAGTATGAGTTCGATCCCTTGTGCTCTCATTTAACCTCCCATTCTAAGCATGAGGTCAATGCCATGATCTTTGCCATGTATGAAATCTATCTATCTAGAGAAAAATTCCTTTAGGCTTAGTTTGATTTGAAAATTTAGGGTTAAGTCTCCGCTGAACTCATCTCGGACCGACCGAATCGTAGAAATCGGCCTCACCGATTTGGCTTAGGTCATTGCACATGCGCTTTTCGGTCTGACCGAAAAATGCAAATTGGTGTGACCGAGTTCAATTCTCTGTGAAACCCTAGCAATCTCAGTGCCACCGAACTGTGACTCGGTCTGACCGAGTTCACTAGTTTAGGTTCCAAATGTTGCTTCGGTATCACCGAGTTTATCAATTCGGTAGCTCCGAAATCATTTCAGTAGAGAGCTAAAACTAAGTTTTTGACTCATTTGTTTTACAAAAATCTCTGCACTTTGTGATGCTCATCTACTCTACCTCATCTATATTTATTCACAGGGTTTGCTGTCAGTTTGCTTGCCAAGATGTCTGACCAGAGTGATAGCGAGAATAAATCTGAAGAGCAAGTGCAAATGAGTGAGGGCACCAGTACCTCAAGCAGCTATGATGAGGGCAGCAGGAGCACACCAAGTACTTGCCCAAGGCAGCCACTAGAACAAGAAAGAAGAGAACCTCAGACTCTGAGGATGAGGACTATGTTACAGTTGAGGATGAGGCCACCTCAAAGAATAAAGTGATGAAGAAAAAATATGGCACTGCTGCTACAACCAAGCCAGGGTTGAACAAGAAGGCACCAGCAAGGAGAGTCCCAACGTCAAAGCCAAGGAAAATTCCAACAGGAAAAACCATGAAATTCACAATAGAATCAGATGATGGTGAGGCTGTTGGAGATGGCAAGAAGAAGAAGAGGGCAAGTACCACACATGCAAAAGTTCTTGGAAAGTCAACTATGGTGAGAGATTCAGAAGAAGAGGAAGAGGATGCTGCACCAGCACCCAAGTCACAAAAGCTTATGGGAGATGCAATCAAGTCAGGGGCTGCTTCTAAGCCCAAACCTGCTCCCAAAGCTGTTTCTCAAGCCACCAAGCCGGCACCCAAGAGAAGCACCAGAAACATTCCCGCTGAGGAGAGAAACAAGGCCCCAGTGCCTGAGATGGAGGAAGAAGATGCTGAAGCCCAAGTGCTCAGAAAGCTAAAACCGAAGATCCCAGATCAAAATGACACTCATCCAGTAGCAGAGGACATGAACATCAGAAAGGATGCAGGATTGAGACTTTGGAGACAGTCTGATCCATATGCTGTGAGAAGGAGAAATTTTGTGGACTACAGGTTCCACACCAAAGAACAACAAGACTTCTATGAGACCATTCTGCTTGACAAGAAGCCAATTGTCTGTTATATGAGATGGGTTGATTGGGAATATGTTAGAGAGAATGAAGATCACTTTCCAGGTGTATATGACAGCTTCAAATCTTGTGGAGTTGACAAGTTTGTTGGACAGAAGCTCACCAAATGGAATGATGAGCTAATCATGCAATTCTACTCCACTGCTCATTTCTATCCAGATGGAATGATAGTGTGGATGTCTGAAGGTACAAAGTACCAGTCAACTGTTGAAGAATGGGCAAAGTTGATCAATGCTCCAGAAGACCATGAGGATGATTTGGATGTGTATGCCAAGAAGAAGAAAGACCACAACTCCATGGCAAGCATGTATAGGGCAATTCCTGATGAAGCCCTAGAAACTCATAAGCTGGGCTCAGTGAAATACTTGTTGTCTGGTCTGCCTACTATTAACACCATCTTGAGGCATACTCTATTGCCCAAATCTGGAGATCATAGGATGATAAGAGGACATTCAATCAACTTGCTGCATATTTTTCATGTGCCTAAAAAATTCAAGGTCATGAGTCTGATTGTAGAGACAATCAAGAGGACAACTGCTGATCAGCAGAGATCTTGTGGGTATGCTCCACATATTCAGGTGCTCATCAACTCAAAGATGGGCACATGCACTTACTTGTTGGACAAGGAGCATTTACCTCTCCATCCAGAATTTGAAGACAACACAGTTGTAATGGATGAGAATGAACCTTCATCAGTGCAAGCACAAGAGAAGAGAGCTAAGGCAAGGACAGACAAAGCTGCAAAGGTGCCAAGTGCTGAAGAGGCATCTCAAGTGTTCTTGAAGAGCAAACGAGATCAACTTGGATATCTGATCCAATCCACTTTGAAGATTGAGAAGGGCTTGGCCACCCTGACTCAGAATCAGGAAAGCTTGGAGAGGATCATTGACCAAAAATTCTATGATCTTGATCTAAAAGTGATTGAGATACAAACAACAGTAGAGCAGCTCCAGGAGGATGCAGAAGAGAAGAAAGGGAAGGCAACTACAGAATCTTTTCAGCGAGTGCCAAGAGGTCAAAGGTCAGCTGCAGTGCCAGTACCTGATACTAGAGCTACCACATCAGCACCAGCAGCTATAGCTTGAGTGCCACCTCCATCAGCCACTCCACCAGCTCCAGCTACATCGACCGATGCCTTCGTCCTTGGAGTTATCTCTACACCACCTCATGAAGATCAAGCCTGAGAGACGCATAGCACTATGCATATTTGAACTTTTTGGTAACTTGTTGCCAAAGGGGGAGAAATATTTATAGATCTTAGGCTTCAAGAGAGAGTGTTGCTTTTTGTCTCTCTTGATATTTGGTTGAACTTTATTGTGTGCTTGTTTGATACCTTATGTCCATGTGTGAGATACTTGTATGATCATGTGTTTGATCATATGCTACTTTAATGCTTGCTTGGATGATATTATCTCTCATAATCCATATATGATCATTCACTTTGCTTGGTGATGAGTGCATGCTTTTAATTGCTATCATTTTGAGCGCTCCACCAAGATGTATGTGACATGGAAGAGTAACCCATGATACTAATCGATTGTGCATTTGCATTCAAAAGCAAATCTTAAATAATGCACAAATTTAGGGGGAGCTCTTGCTTATCACATACTTCTCAAAGCGACGATGTATTTCAATCTTATTATCATTTGTCGAAGCTTTGATCTATATGTTGTCATCAATTACCAAAAAGGGGGAGATTGAAAGTGCAACTATCCCTCAGTGGTTTTGGTAATGATTAACAACATATAGCTCATTGAACTAATGCTATTTCAAGATGAATATTTCAGGAAAGTTCAATGATTGGCATGGCATGGATTAGGAATGTGGACCCCTCAAAATGCTAACGACAAAGGATTGGCTCAAGCTCTAAAGCTCAAGACTCTACATTTTACTTTTAGTGATCCAAGATCACATTGAGTCCATAGGAAAGCCAATACTATTAAAAGGGGATGAGGTATTGCTTAATGGCTTGCTTGCTCAAAATGCTTTGTGATATGCTCCAAAAGCCCTCAACCACTTTCTCATATCCACATATGTCCCAAACCAAAAGTCAAACTCGGCCCCACCGATTTGATCTATCCGGCGCCACCGAGTTCATTTGACATAGCCACTGCCAGAAACCCTAGTCACTTTGGTCTCACCGATAGGGATCTCAATCTCACCGAGATGGGATAGCAAAATCTCTATTTTCCTTCGTAACATTTCGGTCTAACCGAGATGAGCGATCGGTCCCACCGAGTTCGCAATGCAAACTCCCTGTTTCCCTTTCGTAACATTTTGGTCTCACCGAGATGAGCGAATCGGTCCCATCGAGTTTGCCTGACCAACTCTCTGGTTAGCTTATTACCAAAGTCGGTCCCACCGAGTTTGTGTAATCGGTCTCACCGAGATTACGTTATGCCCTAACCCTAAAGAAACCGGTCCCACCGAAATACATAACGGTCACATTATGAACTAAATCGGTCCGACCAAGTTTTCTGATTCGGTCTCACCGAGTTTGGTAAATTGTGTGTAACGGTTAGATTTTGTGTGGAGGCTATATATACCCCTCCACCCTTTCTTCATTCATGGAGAAAGCCAACAGAACGTGCCTACACTTCCAGCATTCATTTTCTAAGAGAGATGAACCTACTCATGTGTTGAGACCAAGATATTCCATTCCAACCACATAAGTCTTGATCTCTAGCCTTCCCCAAGTTGCTTTCCACTCAAATCATCTTTCCACCAAATCCAATCCTATGAGAGATAGTTGAGTGTTGCGGAGACTATCATTTGAAGCACAAGAGCAAGGAGTTCATCATCAACACACCATCTATTACCTTTTGGAGAGTGGTGTCTCCTAGATTGGTTAGGTGTCACTTGGGAGACTCCGTCAAGATTGTGGAGTTGAACCAAGGAGTTTGTAAGGGCAAGGAGATTGCCTACTTCGTGAAGATCTACCCTAGTGAGGCAAGTCCTTCGTGGGCGATGGTCATGGTGGGATAGACAAGGTTGCTTCTTCGTGGACCCTTCGTGGGTGGAGCCCTCCATGGACTCGCGCAACCGTTACCCTTCGTGGGTTGAAGTCTCCATCAACGTGGATGTACGATAGCACCACCTATTGGAACCACGCCAAAAATCTCTGTGTCAACATTGCGTTTGCTCCCTCCAAACTCCTCCCATTTACCTTCTTGCAAGTTGCATGCTTTCCTTTCCGCTGCTCATATACTTTTTGAATGCTTGCTTGAATTGTGTTAAGATTGCTTGACTTGTTGAAAGTTGCTAAAATCTGCCAAGACTTAAAATTGGGAAAAGGCTAGATTTTTATTTGGTCAAGTAGTCTAATCACCCCCCTCTAGACATACTTTCGATCCTACACCTTCCAATATATGAATCTTTACCTCTCGACCATTTCGAGACTCCTCGTCATGTCCGTGATCTCATCCGGGACTCCAAACAAACTTCGGTCATCAAATCACATAACTCATAATACAAATCGTCATTGAACGTTAAGCATGTGGACCCTACGGGTTCGAGAACTATGTAGACATGACCGAGACACATCTTTGGTCAATAACCAATAGCGGAACTTGGATGCTCATATTGGCTCCTACATATTCTACAAAGATCTTTATCGGTTAAACCGCATAACAACATACGTTGTTCCCTTTGTCATCAGTATGTTACTTTCCCAAGATTTGATCGTCGGTATCATCATACCTAGTTCAATCCTGTTACCGGCAAGTCTTACTCGTTCTGTAATACTTCATCTCGCAACTAACTCATTAGTCACATTGCTTGCAAGGCTTATAGTGATGAGCATTACCGAGAGGGCCCAAAGATACCCCTCCGAAACACGGAGTGACAAATCCTAATCCCGATCTATGCCAACCCAACAAACACCTTCGGAGACACTTGTAGATCATCTTTATAATCACCCATTTACGTTGTGATGTTTGATAGCACACAAGGTTTTCCTCCGGTATTTGGGAGTTGCATAATCTCATAGTCTGAGGAACATGTATAAGTCATGAATAAAGCAGTAGCAATGAAACTGTAACGATCATAATGCTAAGCTAACGGATGGGTCATGTCCATCACATCATTATACTAATGATGTGATCCCGTTCATCAAATGACAACACATGTCTATGGTTAGGAAACATAACCATCTTTGATTAACAAGCTAGTCTAGTAGAGCCATACTAGGGACACTATGTTTTGTCTATGTATTCACACATGTGCTAAGTTTCCGGTTAATACAATTCTAGCATGAATATTAAACATTTATCATGATATAAGGAAATATAAATAACAACTTTATTATTGCCTCGAGGGCATATTTCCTTCAGTATCCCACTTGCACTAGAGTCAATAATCTAGTTCACATCGCCATGTGATTTCACCAATAGTTCACATCTGTATGTAATTAACACCCATAGTTCACATCGCCATGTGACCAACACCAAAGGGTTTACTAGAGTCAATAATCTAGTTGACATTGCTATGTGATTAACACCCAAAGAGTACTAAGGTGTGATCATGTTTTGCTCATGAGAGAAGTTTAGTCAACGGGTTTGTCGCATTCAGAGCCGTATGTGTTTTGCAAATATTCTATGTTTACAATGATCTGCATGGAGCTACTCTAGCTAATAGCTCCCACTTTCAATATGTATCCAGATTCAGACTTAGAGTCATCTGGATCAGTGTAAAAGCTTGCATCGACGTAACTCTTTATGATGAAGTCTTTATCACCCCTATAACCAAGAAACATTTCCTTAGTCCTCCCTAAGGATAATTTTGACCGATGTCCATTGATCTACTCCTAGATCACTATTGTACCCCCTTGCCAAAACTATGGCAAGGTACACAATAGGTCTGGTACACAACATAGCATACTTTATAGAACCTATGACTGAGGCATAGGGAATGATTATCATTCTCTTTCTATCTTCTGTCGTGCTCGGGCTTTGAGTCTTACTCAACTTTACACCTTGTAACACAGGGAACAACCCTTTCTTTGACTGATCCATTTTGAACTCTTTCAAAAACTTGTCAAGGTATATACTCATTGAAAAAACTTATCAAGCGTCTTGATCTATCTCTATAGATCTTGATGCCCAATATGTAAGCAGCTTCACTGAGGCCTTTCTTTGAAAAACTCTTATTCAATTATCCCTTTATGCTATCTAGAAATTCTATATCATTTCCAATAAACAATATGTCATCCACATATAATATTAGAAATGCTACAATGCTCCCACTCACTTTCTTGTAAACACAAGCTTCATCGCAAGTCTGTCTAAAACTATATGCTTTGATCAACTCATCAAAGCGTAGATGCTTGCACCGGTCCATAGATGGATCGCTAGAGCTTGCACACCTTGTTAGTACCTTTAGGATTCTGGTTGCATCATATAAAACTCTTCTTTAAGAAATATCCATTTATGGAATTTAGTTTTGACATCCATTTGCCAGATTTCATAAAATATGGCAACTGCTAACATGATTCAGATGGATTTAAGCATTGCTACAATTGAGAAAATCTCATTGTAGTCAACACCTTGAACTTTGTCGAAAACCTTTTTGCGACAAGTCGAGCTTTGTAGATAGTAACACTACTGTCAGCGTCCGTCTTCCTCTTGAAGATCCATTTATTTCCTATAGCTTGTCGATCATCGGGCAAGTCTACCAAAGTCCATACTTTGTTCTCATACATGGATCCCATCTCCGATTTCATGGCCTCAAGCCATTTCGCGGAATCTGGGCTCATCATTGCTTCCTTATAGTTCGTAGGTTCATCATGGTCTAGTAACATGACTTCCAGAATAGGATTACCGTACCACTCTAGTGCGGATCGCACTCTGGAAGAACTATGAGGTTCGGTAGTAACTTGATCTGAAGTTTCATGATCGTCATCATTAGCTTCCTCACTAATTGGTGTACGAATCACTGGAACTTTTCTGTGATAAACTGCTTTCCAATTTCAAAGAAGGTACAATTACCTCATCAAGTTCTACTTTCCTCCCACTCACTTCTTTCGAGAGAAACTCCTTCTCTAGAAAGGATCCATTCTTAGCAATGAATATCTTGCCTTCGGATCTGTGATAGAAGGTGTACCCAACAGTTTCCTTTGGGTATCCTATGAAGACACACTTCTCCGATTTGGGTTCGAGCTTATTAGGTTGAAGCTTTTTCGCATAAGCATCGCAGTCCCAAACTTTTAAGAAATGACAACTTTGGTTTGTTGCCAAACCACAGTTCATAAGGCATCGTCTTAATGGATTTTGATGGTGCCCTATTTAAAGTTAATGCAGCTGTCTCTAATGCATAACCCCAAAACGATAGCGGTAAATCAGTAAGAGACATCATAGATCGCACCATATCCAATAAAGTACGGTTATGACATTCGGACACACCATTACGCTGTGGTGTTCGAGGTGACATGAGTTGCGAAACTATTCCACATTGTTTCAAATGAAGACCAAACTCGCAACTCAAATATTCTCCTCCACGATCAGGTCGTAGAAACTTTATTTTCTTGTTATGATGATTTTCCACTTCACTCTGAAATTCTTTGAACTTTTCAAATGTTTCAGACTTATGCTTCATTAAGTAGATATACCCATATCTGCTCAAATCATCTGTGAAGGTAAGAAAATAATGATACCCGCCACGAGCCTCAACACTCACTGGACCGCATACATAGGTATGTATTATTTCCAATAAGTTATTAGCTCGTTCCATTGTTCTGGAGAACAGAGTTTTAGTCATCTTGCCCATAAGGCACGGTTCGCAAGTATCAAATGATTCATAATCAAGTGATTCCAAAAGTCCATCCTTATGGAGTTTTTTCATGCGCTTTACACCGATATGACCCAAACGGCAGTGCCACAAATAAGTTGCACTATCATTATCAACTTTGCATCTTTTGGCATCAATATTATGAATATGTGTATTACCACGATCGAGATTCAATAAACCATCAACATTGGGTGTATGACCATAGAAGGTTTTATTCATGTAAATAGAATAACAATTATTCTTTATCTTAACTGAATAACTGTATTGCAATAAACATGATCTAATCATATTCATGCTCAACGCAGACACCAAATAACATTTATTTAGGTTCAACACTAATCCCAAAAGTATAGGGAGTGTGCGATGATGATCGTATCAATCTTGGAACCACTTCCAACATACATCGTCACTTCATCCTTAACTAGTCTCTATTTATTCTATAACTCCTGTTTCAAGTTACTAATCTTAGCAACCGAACAAGTATCAAATACCGAGGGGTTACTACGAGCACTAGTAAGGTACACATCAATAACATGTATATCAAATATACCTTTGTTCATTTTGCCATCCTTCTTATCCACCATATACTTGGGGTAACTCCGCTTCGAGTGACCATTTCCTTTGCAGTAGAAGCACTTAGTTTCAGGCTTAGGTCCAGCTTTGGGCTTCTTCACGAGAGTGACAACTTGCTTGCCATTCTTCTTGAAGTTCCCTTTATTTCCCTTTGCCCTTTTTTCTTGACACTAGTGATCTTTGTTTAATCATCAACACTTGATTCTTTTTTTGATTTCTACCTTCGTTGATTTCAGCATCACGAAGAGCTTGGGAATCGCTTTTGTCATCCCTTGCATATTATAGTTCATCACGAAGTTCCAGTAACTTGGTGATGGTGACTAGAGAACTCTGTTAATCACTATCTTATCTGGAAGATTAACTCCTGCTTGATTCAAGCGATTGTAGTACCCAGACATTCTGAGCACATGCTCACTGCCTGAGCAATTGTCCTCCATCTTTTAGCTATAGAACGTGTTGGAGACTTCATATCTATCAACTCGAGCATTTGCTTGAAATATTAACTTCAACTCCTGGAACATCTCATGTGCTCCATGATGTTCAAAAAGTCTTTGAAGTCCCAATTCTAAGCCGTAAAGCATGGTGCACTAAACTACCAAGTAGTTATCATATTGAGCTAGCCAAACGTTCATAATGTCTGCATCTACTCCTGCAATAGGTCTGTCACCTAGCAGTGGATCAAGGACATAATTCTTCTGTGCAGCAATGAGGATAAACCTTAGATCATGGATCCAGTCCGCATCACTGCTACTATCATCTTTCAACTTAGTTTTCTCTACAACATAATTTGCAAAATACTATCAGTACTAAGTTCATGATAACTTAAAGTTCAATTAATCATATTACTTAAGAACTCCCACTTAGATAGACATCCCTAAAGTTTCTCCAGAATAATCGACAAGGCACTTCGCAGCGCTTCCATTAGAGTGTCCGGCGCCTCTGGCTGGACAGAGGTCACCGATGGAATTGCTGCACCTCCTCCTTCTGAAGGAGGCTGCTTGCCGGGTTCCTGAGCTGCATAGGTCTCCGGGACCGTATTCGGTTGGCGGCCAAACTGAATATGGCCCCCATCGCCAGTCTCCATGGGGATTTGCTCCCCCCATGTGTCCGACGGCTGAGGTTTCACCCTCCGATGCCACCCTAACGGCCTTCTAAGTCTCTCCTTCGCCTGGGATCCTTTGGGACAACACCTCGGTGTCATCCATGGCCTTGGGAGAGGAGGCCGCTGGAAGGGGCCCGCTGTCCATCGCCTTCAGGTCCAGCAAATCCCCCGAAGATGAGGATTGCTTGAGGGTGGACCGAGCCGGGCTGCAGCACATGATTTGACATGTTAAAACTATGAAGGAAAAGGGGTCGGATATATGAGTGCATCTTCGAGTACTCACGATCCGGCCAGGGGCTTATCCCTGGGGCGCCATTCCGAGCTGCTGTCGGTGTCCGCTGTGGAGTTGTCCGGGAGGGAAGTTTTCCCCTTCTTGGACGCTTTGGCCTCCAAACGCGTGGAGGTTGTCCTTTTCTTTCTTCCCCCTCAGGGGGGAATGGCTTTCTTCTTCCTCCTCCTCTTCCTCATCGTCCTCGACGGCGGAGGAATGAGTCCTGGCGTCTCCGGACGTCACATCCGGAGTGCCCTTATGACGGGGGCCACCTCTGGTCCCCTTGGCCTTCTTCTTGGCCTTCTTCTCTAGCGCATTATAGGGTGCCGGAACCAGCATCTTCGTCAGAAGTGGAATTGCTGGGTCTTCGGGCAGCGGAGTCGGACAGTGAATCCACTCCGCCTTCTTTGTCCAGCCCTGAGAGAATCAGTAGGGAGGCTTAGGCGTCTTCCTCGAATATGCAAGTAAAGGATACACCTTGAAAACATGGAAAAACTTACCGGACTAGCGGGATGGGCCAAGTCGTGCCCATGGTCCTTGGTCGTGTCCGGCCACGTCTTGTTGGACTTGAAAAGCACCTTCCAGATGTCTTCGTGCATAGTGCCGAAGAATTGCAGCAAGGTCTGGTGCTTGGCCGGATCATACTCCCACAAATGGCAAGTCCGGCTTTGGCACGGAAGGATCTGGCAAACAAGCATCACCTGGATCACATTGACAAGCTTGATATTCTTGTCTATCATGCTCCTGATGCGTGTCTGAAGTGCTTTTAGCTTGTCCGACGAAGACCAGTCCAGGCCCTTCTCTAGCTAGGAGGTGAGCCGCATCGGGGGTCCGGACTGAAATTCGGGAGCTGCGGCCCAGGTGGTGTTGCGCGGCTCTGTGACATAGAACCACTCTTGTTGCCACCCTTTGACACTCTCCACAAAGGTACCTATTGGCCATGTGACATTGGGCATCTTGCTCACCATGGCGCCTCCGCACTCCGCATGCTGACTGTCCACGATCTTCAGCTTCACATTGAAGATCTTTAACCATAATCCGAAGTGGGGTGGGATGCGGAGGAAGGCCTCACACACGATAATGAATGTCGAGAGGGGCCAGATCATGGAAATCCAGCCCATAGTAGAACATGAGTCCACGGACAAACGGGTGGAGGACGAAGTGGGGGAGAAAACAACCCTCTCATGGGGATCCGGTGTAGGGACAATCTGTCCCTTGGCTGGAAGTCGGTGGGTGATTTCCTTGGCCAAATACCCAGCCTCTCGGAGCTTCGTAATGTCCTTCTCCTTGACGGAGGAGGCCATCCACTTGCCCTGCGCTCCGGATCCGGACATGGTCGGAGTGCTTTCTTGGGGCGGAAAAGATAAGAACTTGGGCGTTGGAGCTCGAGAATGGGGGAGGCAGAGAGAGAGAAGGCGTGGGTGAAAGGGATGAATCCTTATCTCTTTATAAAGGCCGTGAATATCAAGCACCTCCCCGCTCGCCCTAAAAACTCGCCTATTCCCAAGGGTCATGCAGACAATACGGTGTGATTACCCACGCCCGCGTTGATGAGAATCCTGCAATAAGGGGACACGATCTCAGCTTTGACAAGACGTGTCAGTGAAACCTCATCTTGAAATATGGAGCGGCAGGCTAAAAACGGTTCAAAATAATGGTCGGGCGACAACATGATGTCACGCTACAAAAAGTTGTCAGCGGATTGGACTCGTGAAATATTATACTCTCTGCTGTAGTGTGTGGAATTTGTTTTGCAAAGCCGGACACGATTCTTGTGTTCAAAGACTATTTTGAGTATTCGGAGAAGGAACCCGCCTTGCAATGTCGAAGACAATCTGCGCACAGGACACCTCGTCATTAAAGCCTGGTTCAGGGGCTACTGAGGGACTCCTGGATTAAGGGGTCCTCGGACGGCCAGACTATGTAACATGGGCCGGACTGATGGGCTGTGAAGATACAAGACAAAAGACTCTCTCCCGTGTCCGGATGGGACTCTCCTTGGCATGGCAGGCAAGCTTGGCGACTGGATATGAAGATTCCATTCTCTATAACCGACTTTGTATAACCCTAGTCCCTCTGGTGTCTATATAATCATATAGGCTTAGTCCATAAAGGCAATCATAATCATATAGGCTAGGCTTCTAGGGTTTTAGCCATTATGATCTCGTGGTAGATCAACTCTTGTAATACTCATATTCATCAAGATCAATCAAGCAAGAAGTAGCGTATTACCTCCATAGAGAGGGCCCGAACCTGGGTAAACATCATGTCCCCCGCATCCTGTTACCATCAACCTTAGACGCACAGTTCGGGACCCCCTACCCGAGATCCGTCGGTTTTGACACCGACACCGGTGAAGATGGTGATCATGCCACGCCTCAAAGATGGAGATCAAAAGCGCAAGATGATATTGGCCGTATCATGTCACTTTATGATTTGCATGTGATGTTTGTCATGTTTACATCTTATTTTCTTAGAACGACAGTAGCATAGATAAGATGATTCCTCATTAAAATTTCAAGAAATGTGTTCCCCCTAACTGCGCATCGTTGCTAAGGTTCGTTGTTTTGAAGCACCACATGATGATCGGGTGTGATAGATTCTAACGTTCCATACAACGGGTGTAAGCCAGATTTACACATGCGAAACACTTAGGTTGACTTGACGAGCCTAGCATGTACAGACATGGCCTCAGAACACGAGAGACCGAAAGGTCGAACATGAGTCGTATGATAGATACGATCAACATGGAGATGTTCACCGTTGATGACTAGTCCATCTCACGTGATGATCGAACACGGCCTAGTCGATTCGGATCATGTATCACTTATATGACTAGAGGGATGTCTATCTGAGTGGGACTTCATTAAATAATTTGATTAGATGAACTTAATTATCATGAACTTAGTCTAAAATTGTCTTTACAATATATCATGTAGATCCAATGGCCCACGCTAATGTTGCCCTCAACTTCAACGCGTTTCTAGAGAAAACCAAGCTGAAAGACGATGGAAGCAACTATACGGACTGGGTCCGTAACTTGAGGATCATCCTCATAGCTGCCAAGAAAGCATATGTCCTTGAAGCACCGCTAGGTGACGCACCCATTTTCCCAGCAACTCAAGATGTTGTGAATGCCTGGCAGTCGCGTAGTGATGATTACTCCATGGTTCAGTGCGGCATGCTTTACAGCTTAGAATCGGCGCTCCAAAAGCGTTTTGAGCAACACAGAGCATATGAGATGTTCCAAGAGCTGAATGGTCTTCCAAGCTCATGCTCAGGTCAAGAGATATGAAATCTCCGACAATTTCTACAGTTGTAAGATGGAGGAAAACAGTTTTGTCAGTGAGCATATACTCAAAATGTCTGGGTTGCACAACTGCTTGTCTCAGCTGGGAGTTAATCTTCTAGATGACTCGGTCATTGATGAAATCCTCCAGTCCCTTCCACCTAGCTAGAAGAGCTTTGTGATGAACTTCAATATGCAAGGGATGGAGAAGACCATTCCTGAGTTATATTCGATGCTGAAATCAGCGGAGGTGGAGATCAGAAAGGAACATCAAGTGTTGATGGTAAACAAGACCACTAGTTTCAAGAAAGGCAAGGGTAATAAGAACTTCAAGAAGGACGGCAAGGGAGTTGCCGCGCCCGGTAACTCAGTTGCCGAGAAGAAGCCAAAGAATGGACCCAAGCCTGAGACTGAGTGCTTTTATTGCAAGGGAAGTGGTCAGTGGAAATGGAACTGCCCCAAGTACTTAGCGGATAAGAAGGCCGGCAACAACAAAGGTATATAACTATATATGATATACATGTTATTGATGTGTACCTTACCAACGCTCGTAGTAGCTCCTGGGTATTTGATACCGGTGCAGTTGCTCACATTTGTAACTCAAAACAGGAGCTGTGGAATAAGCGGAGACTGGTGAAGGACGAGGTGACGATGCGCGTCGGAAATGGTTCCAAGGTCGATGTGATCGCCGTCGGCATGCTACCTCTACATCTACCTTCGGGATTAGTTTTCACCCTCAATAATTGTTATTTAGTACCAGATTTGAGCATGAACCTTGTATCTGGGTCTCATTTGATGCGAGATGGCTACTCATTTAAATCCAAGAATAATGGTTGTTCTATTTACATGAGAGCTATGTTTTATGGTCATGCCCCACTGGTCAATGGTTTATTTTTATTAAATCTCGAGCGTGATGTTACACATATTCATAGTGTGAATACCAAAAGATGTAAGGTTGATAATGATAGTCCCACATACTTGTGGCACTGCCGCCTTGGTCACATTGGTGTCAAACGCATGAAGAAACTCCATGCAGATGGACTTTTTGGAGTCTCTTGATTATGAATCATTTGACACGTGCGAACCATGCCTCATGGGCAAAATGACCAAGACTCCATTCCCTGGAACAATGGAACGAGCAACCAACTTGTTGGAAATAATACATACTGATGTATTCGGTCCAATGAGCATTGAGGATCGCGGTGGCTATCGTTATGTTCTCACCCTCACTGATGACTTAAGTAGATATGGGTATGTCTACTTAATGAAACACAAGTCTGAGACCTTTGAAAAGTTCAAGGAATTTCAGAATGAGATAGAGAATCAACGTGATAGGAAAATAAAGTTCTTACGATCAGATCGTGGAGGACAATATTTGAGTCATGAGTTTGGCACACACTTAAGGAAATGTGGAATTGTTTGACAACTCACGCCGCCTGGAACACCTTAGTGAAATGGTGTGTCCGAATGCCATAATTGCATCCTATTGGATATGGTGCGATCTATGATGTCTCTTACTAATCTACCGCTATCATTTTGGGGTTATGCTTTAGAGACTTCTGCATTCACTTTAAATAGAGCATCATCTAAATCTGTTGAGATGACACCGTATGAATTATGGTTTGAGAAGAAACCTAAGCTATCGTTTCTGAAAGTTTGGGGGTGCGATGCTTATGTTAAGAAACTTCAACCTGAAAAGCTCGAACCCAAATCGAAAAAATGTGACTTCATAGGATACCCTAAGGAAACTATTGGGTATACCTTCTACCTCAGATCTGAGGGCAAGATGTTTGTTGCCAAGAATGGATCCTTTCTGGAGAAAGAGTTTCTCTCGAAAGAAGTAAGTGGGAAGAAATTAAAACTTGATGAGGTAACCCCTCTTGAACCGGAAAGTAGCGCAGCTCAGGAAGATGTTTCTGTGGTGCCTGCACCGACTAGAGAGGAAGTTAATGATGATGATCATGAAACTTCGGATCAAGTTGCTACTGAACTTTGTAGGTCCACAAGGACACGTTCCACACCAGAATGGTATGGCAAACCTGTCCTGGAAATCATGTTGTTAGACAACGGTGAACCTTCGGACTATGAAGAAGCGATGGCGGGCCCAGATTCCAACAAATGGCTTGAAGCCATGAAATCCGAGATAGGATCCATGTATGAAAACAAAGTATGAACTTTGGTGGACTTGCCCATTGATCGATGAGCCATAGAAAATAAGTGGATCTTTAAGAAGAGAATTGACGCGGATGCTAATGTGACCATCTGTAAGGCTCGGCTTGTCGCTAGGGGTTATCGACAAGTTCAAGGAGTTGACTACGATGAGACCTTCTCACCCGTAGCGAAGCTGAAGTCCGCCTGAATCATGTTAGGAATTGCCGCATTCTATGATTATGATATCTGGCAAATGGACGTCAAAACGGCATTCCTTAATGGTTTCCTTAAGGAAGAATTGTATATGATGCAGCCGGAAGGTTTTGTCGATCCTAAGAATGCTGACAAGGTATGCAAGCTCCAACGCTCCATCTATGGGCTGATGCAAGCATCTCGGAGTTGGAACATTCGCTTTGATGAAATGATCAAAGCATTTGGGTTTATATAGATTTATGGAGAAGCCTGTATTTACAAGAAAGTGAGTGGGAGCTCTGTAGCTTTTCTCATACTATATGTGGATGACATACTATTGATGGGAAATGATATAAAACTTTTGGAAAGCATAAAGGCCTACTTGAATAAGTGTTTTTCTATGAAGGACCTTGGAGAAGCTGCTTACATATTATGCATCAAGATCTGTAGAGATAGATCGAGACACCTCATTGGTCTTTCACAAAGCACATACCTTGACAAGATATTGAAGAAGTTCAATATGGATCAGTCCAAGAAGGGGTTTCTTGTCTGCATTGCAAGGTGTGAGATTGAGCGCAACTCAATGCCCGACCTCGGTAGAAGATAGAGAAAAGATGATTGTCATCCCCTATGCCTCAGCCATAGGTTCTATTATGTATGCCATGCTGTGTACCAGACCTGATGTGAACCTTGCCATAAGTTTGGTAGTGAGGTACCAAAGTGATCCCAGTATGGAACATTGGACAACGGTCAAGAATATCCTGAAGTACCTGAAAAGGACTAAGGATATGTTTCTTGTTTATGGAGGTGCCTAAGAGCTCGTCGTAAAGGGTTATGTCGATGCTAGCTTTGACATAGATCTGGATGATTCCAAGTCACAAACCGGATACGTGTATATTTTGAATGGTGGGGCAGTCAGCTGGTGTAGTTGCAAGCAAAGTGTCATGGCGGAATCTACATGTGAAGCAGAGTACATAGCTGCGTCGGAAGCGACACAGGAAGTAGTCTGGATGAAGGAGTTTATCACCGACCTAGGAGTGATTCCCAATGCATCGGGCCCAATGACTCTCTTTTGTGACTACACTAGAGCTATTGCCCTTGCCAAAGAGCCCAGATTTCACAAGAAGACCAGGCACATCAAGCGTCGCTTCAACTCCATTCGTGAATATATTCAAGATGGATACATAGATATTTGTAAAGTGCATACGGATCTGAATGTCACAGATCCCTTGACTAAACCTCTTCCATGAGCAAAACATGATCAGCACCAGAACTCTATGGGTGTTCGGTTCATCACAATGTAACTAGATTATTGACTCTAGTGCAAGTGGGAGACTGTTGGAAATATGCCCTAGAGGCAATAATAAAATGTTTATTATTATATTTCCTTGTTCATGATAATTATCTATTGTTCATGCTATAATTGTATTAACCGGAAACCGTAATACATGTGTGAATACATAGACCACAATGTGTCCCTAGTGAGCCTCTAGTTGACTAGCTCGTTGATCAATAGATGGTTATGGTTTCCTGACCATGGACATTGGATGTCATTGATAACGAGATCGCATCATTAGGAGAATGATGTGATGGACAAGACCCAATCCTAAGCATAGCACAAGATCGTGTAGTTCGTTTGCTAGAGCATTTCTAATGTCAAGTATCTTTCCTTAGACCATGAGATTGTGCAACTCCCGGATACCGTAGGAATGCCTTGGGTGTATCAAACGTCACAACGTAACTAGGTGACCATAAAGGTGCACTACAGGTATCTCTGAAAGTGTCTGTTGGGTTGGCACGAATTGAGACTGGGATTTGTCACTCCGTATGACGGAGAGGTATCTCTGGGCCCACTCGGTAATGCATCATCATAATGAGCATGTGACTAAGGAGTTAGCCATGGTATCATGCGTTACCGAACGAGTAAAGAGACCTGCCGGTAATGAGATTGAACGAGGTATGGGGATACCGACGATCGAATCTAGGGTAAGTAACATACCGATGGACAAAGGGAATTGTATACGGGATTGATTGAATCCCCGGCACCGTGTTTCATCCGATGAGATCGTGGAACATGTGGGAGCCAATATGGGTATCCAGATCCCGCTATTGGTTATTGGCCAGAGAGATGTCTCGGTCATGTCTGCATGGTTCACGGACCCATAGGATCTACACACTTAAGGTTCGGTGGCGCTACAGTTGTAATGGGAAACTGTATGTGGTTACAGAAAGTTGTTCAGAGTCCTGGATGAGATCCCGAACATCACAAGGAGTTTTGGAATGGTCTGGAGGTGAAGATTTATATATGGGAAGTCTAGTTTCAGTCACCGAAAAGGTTTCGGGGGTTATCGTGAAGGAAATATGCCCTAGAGGCAATAATAAAGTTATTATTTATTTCCTCATATCATGATAAATGTTTATTATTCATGCTAGAAATGTATTAACCGAAAACATGATACATGTGTGAATACATAGACAAACTTAATGTCACTAGTATGCCTCTACTTGACTAGCTCATTAATCAATGATGGTTATGTTTCCTAACCATAGACATGTGTTGTCATTTGATTAACGGGATCACATCATTAGGAGAATGATGTGATTGACTTGACCCATTCCGTTAGCCTAGCACTTGATCGTTTAGTATGTTGCTATTGCTTTCTTCATGACTTATACAAAGTTCCTACAACTATGAGATTATGCAACTCCCGTTTACCGGAGGAACACTTTGTGTGCTACCAAACGTCACAACGTAACTGGGTGATTATAAAGGAGCTCTACAGGTGTCTCCAAAGGTACATGTTGAGTTGGCATATTTCGAGATTAGGTTTTGTCACCCTGATTGTCGGAGAGGTATCTCTGGGCCCTCTCGGTAATGCACATCACTATAAGCCTTGCAAGCAATGTAGCTAATGAGTTAGTTACGGAATGATGCATTACGTAACGAGTAAAGAGACTTGCCGGTAACGAGATTGAACTAGGTATTGGATACCGACGATCGAATCTCGGGCAAGTAACATACCGATGACAAAGGGAACAACGTATGTTGTTATGCGGTTTGACCGATAAAGATCTTCGTAGAATATGTAGGAGCCAATATGAGCATCCAGGTTCCGCTATTGGTTATTGACCGGAAACAGTTCTAGGTCATGTCTACATAGTTCTCGAACCCATAGGGTCCACACGCTTAACGTTACGATGATAGTTTTATTATGAGTTTATAAGTTTTGATGTACCGAAGGTTGTTCGGAGTCCCGGATGTGATCACGGACATGACGAGGAGTCTCGAAATGGTCGAGACATAAGTATTGATATATTGGACGACTATATTCGGACACCGGAAGTGTTCCGGGTGATTTCGGAGAAAACCAGAGTGCCGGAGGGGTTACCGGAACCCCCCGGGGAAGTATTGGGCCTTAGTGGGCCTGAGGGGAGAGAGAGGGCAGCAGCCCAGGAGGTGGCCCCCCCCCATGGGTAGTCCGAATTGGACTAGGGGAGGGGGGCGCGGCCCCTCTTTCCCTCTCCCTCTCCCTCTCTTTCCTTCCCCCTTCCTCCTTCCTAGTTGGACTAGGAAAGGGGAGTCCTACTCCCACTAGGAGGAGGACTCCCCCCTCCTTGGCGTGCCCCCTAGGGCCGGCCGACCTCCCCCCTTGCTCCTTTATATACGGGGGCAGGGGGCACCTCTAGACACACAAGTTGATCTTCGTGATCGTTCCTTAGCCTTGTGCGGTGCCCCCCTCCACCATATTCCACCTCGGTCATATCATAGCGGTGCTTAGGCGAAGCCCTGCGTCGGTAGAACATCATCGTCGTCACCATGCCGTCGTGCTGACGGAACTCATCCCTGACACCCTGCTGGATCGGAGTCCGGGGATCGTCATCGAGCTGAACGTGTGTTGAACTCGGAGGTGACGTACGTTCGGTACTTGGATCGGTCGGATCGTGAATACGTACGACTACATCAACCGCGTTGTCATAACGCTTCCGCTTTCGGTCTACGAGGGTATGTGGACAACACTCTCCCCTCTCGTTGCTATGCATCACCATGATCTTGCGTGTGCGTAGGAATTTTTTTTGAAATTACTACGTTCCCCACAGTGGCATCCGAGCCTAGGTTTTATGCGTTGATGTTATATGCATGAGTAGAACACAAGTGAGTTGTGGGCGATACAAGTCATACTACTTACCGGCATGTCATACTTTGGTTCAGCGGTATTGTTGGATGAAGCGGCCCGGACCGACATTACGTGTACTCTTACGCGAGACTGGTTTTACTATCGTGCTTTGCACACAGGTGACTAGCGGGTGTCTGTTTCTCCAACTTTAGTTGAACCGAGTGTGGCTACGTCCGGTCCTTGCGAAGGTTAAAACAACACTAACTTGACGAACTATCATTGTGGTTTTGATGCGTAGGTAAGAACGGTTCTTGCTCAGCCCGTAGCAGCCACGTAAAATTTGCAACAACAAAGTAGAGGACGTCTAACTTGTTTTTGCAGGGCATGTTGTGATGTGATATGGTCAAGACGTGATGCTATATTTTATTGTATGAGATGATCATGTTTTGTAACCGAAGTTATCGGCAACTGGCAGGAGCCATATGGTTGTCGCTTTATTGTATGAAATGCAAACGCCATGTAATTGCTTTACTTTATCACTAAGCGGTAGCGATAGTCGTAGAAGCAATAGATGGCGTAACGACAACGATGCTACGATGGAGATCAAGGTGTCGCGCCGGTGACGATGGTGATCACGACGATGCTTCGGAGATGGAGATCACAAGCACAAGATGATGCTGGCCATATCATATCACTTATATTGATTGCATGTGATGTTTATCCTTTATGCATCTTATCTTGCTTTGATTGACGATAGCATTTTAAGATGATCTCTCACTAAATTATCAAGAAGTGTTCTCCCTGAGTATGCACCATTGCGAAAGTTCTTCGTGCTGAGACACCACGTGATGATCGGGTGTGATAGGCTCTACGTTCAAATACAACGGGTGCAAAACAGTTGCACACGCGGAATACTCAGGTTAAACTTGACGAGCCTAGCATATACAGATATGGCCTCGGAACACGAAGACCGAAAGGTCGAACGTGAATCATATAGTAGATATGATCAACATAGTGATGTTCACCATTGAAACTACTCCATCTCATGTGATGATCGGACATGGTTTAGTTGATTTGGATCACGTAATCACTTAGATGACTAGAGAGATGTCTGTCTAAGTGGGAGTTCTTAAGTAATATGATTAATTGAACTTAAATTTATCATGAACTTAGTACCTGATAGTATTTTGCTTGTCTATGTTTGTTGTAGATACATGGCTCGTGCTGTTGTTCCGTTGAATTTTAGTGCATTCCTTGAGAAAGCTAAGTTGAAAGATGATGGTAGCAATTACACGTACTGGGTCCGTAACCTGAGGATTATACTCATTGCTACACAGAAGAATTACGTCCTGGAAGCACCGCTGGGTGTCAGGCCTGCTGCAGATGCAACTGACAACGTTAAGAACGTCTGGCAGAGCAAAGCTGATGACTACTCGATAGTTCAGTGTGCCATGCTTTACGGTTTAGAACCGGGTCTTCAACGATGTTTTGAACTTCATGGAGCATATGAGATGTTCCAGGAGTTGAAGTTAATATTTTAAGCAAATGCCCGGATTGAGAGATATGAAGTCTCCAATAAGTTCTATAGCTGTAAGATGGAGGAGAATAGTTCTGTCAGTGAACACATACTCAAAATGTCTGGGTATAATAATCACTTGATTCAACTAGGAGTTAATCTTCCTGATGATAGTGTCATTGACAGAATTCTTCAATCACTGCCACCAAGCTACAAGAGCTTCCTGATGAACTATAATATGCAAGGGATGGACAAGGCTATTCCTGAGCTCTTCGCAATGCTAAAGGTTGCGGAGGTAGAAATCAAAAAGGAGCATCAAGTGTTGATTGTCAATAAGACCACCAGTTTCAAGAAAAAGGGCAAAGGGAAGAAGAAGGGGAACTTCAAGAAGAACAGCAAACAAGTTGCTGCTCAAGAGAAGAAACCCAAGTCTGGACCTAAGCCTGAGACTGAGTGCTTCTACTACAAGCAGACTGGACACTGGAAGCGGAACTGCCCCAAGTATTTGGCGGATAAGAAGGACGGCAAAGTGAACAAAGGTATATGTGATATACATGTTATTGATGTGTACCTTACTAATGCTCGCAGTAGCACCTGGGTATTTGATACTGGTTCTGTTGCTAATATTTGCAACTCGAAACAGGGACTACGGATTAAGCGAAGATTGGCTAAGGACGAGGTGACGATGCGCGTGGGAAATGGTTCCAAAGTCGATGTGATGCCTAATGCAGAAAACCCTAATCTATAGAGGGGAAATTAGTTACTTACCGGAGCAGTTGGAGTTCGAGCGTACGCCGGTCGGGGAGAAAACCCCGGCGAGTAGAGGATGGCGGGTGAAGAGGAGGAGGAGGCAATGCCGACGGCCCTCGGTGCTCATGGCCACGCGGGAGGTCGAGGAAGCGGGCGCCGTCGTCCATGGCCCTGACGCGCTGCCAGGAAAAAACCCTGGAATGGGGGTTAAAAATCCATCCACGGGGGGTCCATGCAGCGGCGTGGTCACCGCCCCCTCTGGCGCCGCCATCGGAGCCAGGACCATGAAGTCCGGATACGACGGCGGAGCCGGAGCAGCCGGCACCGCATTGGCCGGACGAGGGGGCCTGCAGCAGATGGGCGACGACGCGCGGAGGGCCACCCTGAGGTCAACGCCGGAGTTCGCTAGGCCGGCAATCCACCTCTCGTGGATGCGGTTACCATTGGCCTCGATGGGGTGAGGGGACGACGCAACGACGAGCGAGCCATCGGAGGAGAGGAGAGCAATGGGTGGTGAGGAGAGCGGGGGAGAGTGGTGTGAATGGAGGCATGGGCGATGACACAAGAGGAGATGGGAGTTATTGAGATGTCCGATCTATCTCTTGCGCTCCCCGAGGCATGCAACCAAGAGCCACGCGGAGCCTCGCTGAGCCTGGCTACCGAGAAACTGCCATTCGGCAGTAGCTGACGGGCCTGGCCCGGGACTGCTTTAAGTTCCGTGCGGCCTGAGATTTACATGCAGCCCAGGTAACCAAATAGGTTGATTTCATCCCGCGCAGATCTGGTTGGATCTTATGCCGGCAACCAAACACGCCCAAGGTGTTCCAGAATATCTTCATCTACTAATGACCAGACACACTTGGCCATGGAACACTCCACCAAAGCATGCTTCCAAGTATCCTCCTCTGAATTTTATATATGGTGCACACATTGGTGTCCGACGTATTCCGGTTGTGCCTCACCGAACCCGCTGTACAGAGTTCTTCGCCCTCAAGGCCGGAACCACCAGAGCACAGCTGCCGGAGGGATGCGCAGCTCCCTGTGTCCCCCATGAGTCAGTGCCATTCTCGGCGAGCCGGCCAACCACAATAATCATGCGGCGGCGACAGCCGAAGCTGACAAAGGCAGCGCTGGGGCTTGAGAGAGAAGGAACGCTGCATTGGCTCTATCGGTCCTGTGGAAACGAACCGACCATCGCCGAGTACCCACATGGCAGTGACACATCCCGCAAGATACGAAATCTGATCAAGTACATCCAGCTGGCGCAACTTTGCCACTACGAAATGCATCAAGGATTACACAAGAATGACTGAAAACTAGTGACAATATTCACTGACTGTAAAAAATGTCCCATTATGCAATATACCAAAAATAGTACAAGCAATCCATGATGATCCACGAGTTCCCATAGTTTGCAAGACAACACACAGCTTGTGCAAGATTGTTGCTTGTGTCTGACCTCCGGGCTCAAAATTTTGCCCTCGCCGAGTGCACTAGCAGCTGACGATCCTACAGGATACGAGGGTCAGGGCTCGGACACATTCTCTGTCATCGTTTCGTCTGCGGCTCAAAGCTTCTCCAGAACTAGGCACCAGTTGGATTTGTCGTAGAACTGGTCGACGATGGCTGCATTTTTCATGCCAGCAACTAGCCTGGAATGATGACGCAACAAATGCAACATGTTATTTTCAATCAGGAGGCCATAGCTGAAGCAAAACAAAAGCAGATGATGCATGAAACTTTCTTTGTTTAATGGCTAATAATAATGCAGTAACATGATAACGGCATGGAACCAAATGAGCCATAAGCCCATAAGATGGTAGCAATAGGTCACCCTTTCTGGAAAGTCTCGGGTTCCCGCAATTGTTTGCGCAACCAAATGAGCATGTTGATATGCACAAGTGTACTGTATGGTGCTATCTAGAGCAAAAGTTATATCTTGAGTGACATCTCTGAACAAATATAGAATGGCGTGACTTAGTAGTCAAATTAATGCTATGAAGTAGAAAGTCTGTATGATATCTCTAGTATGGCGATTTAAAAAATATGACGTCATTTAATATCTTCACTTGCGCAGGTTCACGAATAAGAGTAGTAAAACAAAAGAAGAATTTTTCATGTAAATGTTCAGGTTAAGAATACTCCACCTTTGAAGTTCTCCTTCGACAAAAATGTGATAATAACGGTTGTATACCACAGTACCCTTCTTATCATCTTTCTTTGCCAATCCATTCTGTAGGGCAGCAGCAGATGCACCGCCAATTTCTGCTCGGTGAAATGGGAGATGCCAAGGAACAAAGTACTCCTGCTGGGTTTTGTCACGCTCATCCATAATTAAGGCCTTATCCTCCAAACCATCATAACTATTTTTCAGCTGATCATCTGTTTGCTTGACGGCGCGCGTGTCTTCATCAGTCTCTTCAATGCTATCTAGCGTAGTAGCAGATTTGTTACGCACCATAGGACTACCGGGATCAACCCACTCTTCATTATACTTGTCGCACAAGGGAGTCCACTTGTTCAGAAGCGACTTGTCTTCCTGCTCCACAGCCCAGACAGTGATCAGCACAAGACCACCTCTCTTGACAACACGGATCAACTCCTCTATGGCTTTCCTCCGCCTGTCCTCGGTACTCAGATGATGCAACACCGCAATCGAAATCGCGGCATCAGCAACGTTTTCCCTGTAAGGGAGGTTGACGGCATCAGCGACGAACACCTCGTGCCCCCTCCCCGCGCATATCTCTATAAGTGGCGGGCTTATATCGCAGCCTATGTAGAAACACTCAGGATTGAAGCCCAGGTACTTGCCATTGCCGCAGCCGGCATCCAGCACGATGGACCCTGGCTTCAGCGAGTTCAGGAACCCCGCGACCTTGGGCCACTTGGCGAAGCGCGTGGAGCTAAAGTGAGGGGCTATGGCATCGTAGACGCGGTGCACGTACTTCTTCTCGATGTCTGGGGTGGACTGGACACCCGGGGAGCAGCCGTGGTCCTTCCCCTCGGCGATGGCTGCGTCCTGGCCTTCCAAGTTTCCATCACCAGACCTCATGGGATTGCTGGTGCTAATAGCAGTACCACCTCGGTAAACTGGGCTACAACGAGAGAATTGTCCCGGATGAAGCTTCGAGCTACTCGGATGCGGTGCGGAGGTGACTCGGCGAGGGCTTCTTGCTGCTATCCTCGAAAATATCTGGATCATACAACGATGACGACAGGTTGTCGCCGAGTCCGTGAACACCTCCTGACCCCCGACGAGCCCTTTGTCGGCTGCGGCGTTCCTGTCAAGAGTGCGTTAATTTGGTTATTCGAGCTGCTGGGCGCCTGAACGAACCGCAGAGACCATACATACTTCAGGTGAGCAGATCTAAAGAGGAGCTGAACCACGACACCACGACGGCATACTTCTGTGAGCAGATCTAAAGAGGGGAGGAGAAGAGAGGAGGGCATACCTGCTGCCGGCGTGGCACGGCGAGGAAGGAGGCGGGGGAGACCGCTCGGACCTAGGCGCCCGCCGGTGAGCGGGGAGGTGATCGGGGGCGACTCCGGGGGGTGGGTGGGAGGCGGGGCTGCCGGCGGCGGTTCGGGCTTGGATGCAGGCGCGCGGCGGGGATGACGATTTCGGTAGCGCCAGGGAGAGAGAAGGTGCGCGGTGGGTTGTTGGATTGGGCTTCTTCTTTTGATTGGGCATGGCCTTTGTTTTATTTTTTGACATGGCCTTTATGACGGTGTAGTGCGCGGCCCACTGGCCATACAAACTCCACTACCCGGGAGCACAGTCATGTTTTTTTTTTCAAAAAATGTGTTCTTTTTTTACTTTCTTCTCCTTAAAAAGATGTGTTTTCACTTTCTTTGCTTCCTCCTATTTTTTTCGAGGGGCCTCTTCTTCTTTTTAAAACAGAACAGACCATTCATTTCCCAAGCTACATACTCCCTCCGTTCGAAATTACTTGTCTTGGAAATGAATGTATCTAGAACTAAAATACATCTAGATACATCCATTTCTACGACAAGTAATTCCGAACGGAGGGAGTACATATTACCACCTTTCGAAAATAACCGATGTGTTTTTAGTTCAAATTTGAACCATGTCATTTATTTCTGAACAAAGGGAGTATATAAGTGGGAGCATGTATACGTCAGGCACCTGAAATTTTTATTTGCACCAGTCCCTTTCATTCAGGACCGTTAGATCTTCATCGTATGGCCAAAAAGTTGAAAACAGATCGTGCACTCTTCATCTTGGACCTCCTCTTCTTCTTCATCACTGGCTCCTGGTCGTAACAGATCGTGCAATGCTCATTTTCAACCTTCCACTCATACACGGCTCGGCTTCGCATGGCCGGTGCTCCTCACACCATCACCGCCTTCGGCCTCGTGCTACCCTAGAAAAAGTGACCGTTTCATGTACCTGATGTTTAGCAAAACCGTATATATATTCGACGGCGGCATCAGGAATACGGCGGCCGGCGAGGAAGGCGCGGACGACGTCGGGGTTGGTGTGGGACTTGAGGCGTGTGACGCGCTTGGAGGCCTCGCGGCCTTGCTCTGGAGTGAGGCCGCACCTCGCGACCAGGTAGTCGTCGGGATCGAAGCGGGCGATGGACGCGGGGGCGGTGGACATGAAGCGGCGACCGGGGTCGGCGAAGATAATACGGCGACCGAGGGCGGCGGGGGAGACGGCGCGCACTGCGGAAATGAGGTGGCGTTGGAGACGAAGCATCGAGGGCGCCGCAGCAAGTCTGAATGAGAGCGTCTCTACCCATCATTCCATAGTATTTTATCTCCCCCTCTTTGATTCGCAGGATTTTGAAAACCTAAGAACATGAAATAGTTAAATACTGCTACATTTTTAGGAGTGCCGTATTTTTTCATGCACAGTCAGTTAGTGTCTAAAGTTGGAAATACACCAAATTAATGCTCAAAGTTGTTCGACCGCGCAAATACGGTGCTTTCGTAGCCTCCATCCGTATTCGACCGTATGTCCAGCGTGCGTGGCGTGCCAGCATGGCAGTGGCCCACCTGTCCGTGGCTGAGAGCTGGGAAGGTGCAGGGTGCCAGGGTGGCCCAAGCATCATGATTTTTTTTGTAAAAAAATGCCTCATATTTTATTTAATAAGGCAGAAAAACCCCCAAATTAGAAAAAAAAGTGTGATCCATGATCGAACTTGAGCCCTCGTGATCACGGGTTGCATTGCACGCAGAGGTTGAGGTTGAACTCAATATATTGCATTGCTATGCAAAAAAGTAACCTTGAAGCATGTCTTTTTTTCTCGAAGTTCAAAAAACGGCTTTTTATAGCTTAAAACATTCTGAAATTATTTGGACATGCACACATAGGAGTGTAATATATCCGTGTGAATTTTCATCAAAACGTGTGCTTGTATGTGAGAGATTAAAAGACAAATGCATGGAAAAATCAGCTTGTTGTTTGGCCGGATTTATATATGGCGCTTCTATGGACCCGCACAAGTTTTATTTCCATTTTTTTTGAAGTTTTTTATTTTTATTTTTCATATTATTTTTACCGTTCAAAAAACATAAATGTAAGAAAATTTTACAATTGTCATAAACTTAAAGAAAGTATTAGTGCACTGAAAAATGTTCAACATGTTTCACATGCATTAAAAAATTATAATGCATTTTTGCAAAATGTTCGTCTTGCATTAAAAGTTGGCAACGTGTATTTTAGAAAAAAAATCAACGTGTATTAAAAAATTATTCCGTAAGATTTTGAATAGTTGTATTAAAATTTTCACCTCAATATTACTTCTAAATGTTGGCTGAATAGTTTACAAAATACAATGTTGTTGATTTGTCAATAATTGGGTATTTTAGAAATACAATGAACATAAACAATAATACTCAATTATTGACATACATAAATTACTCAATAATTTCTAATATAGGTTGAACTAATTCAATCTATTCAGCCAACACTTAATTATTAGTGTGTGCTTGTGGTCCAGAATAATTTCTAATAATTAAGTGTGTGCTTGTATGTCAATAATTTCTAACATTGGTGCTCAATATTACTTCAATCGTTAGTGTGTGCTTGTGGTCCAGAATGAACATACATAAATTACTCAATAATTTCTAATATAGGTTGAACTAATTCAATCCCCATAAACTTTTGAAAAAGTTCATGTCTACCTCTTCAAAGTACGCAATAATGAAAATAGAAAAATATTTAAAATTAAAAAATTACATATTGTATTTTTATATGGGAAAAATTATGTGCCATAAAACTAAGCATGAACTTGGAAAAAATAAAAATAAAACCAAGACAACACATTGAGAAAATTATGGAGCGAGCATATACACAGGGCCGGTCCTGGGATTTTGGGGTGCTTTATGATGGGTTCGATTTTGCGGTGCTCAATCCCAATGAGAGAAGGGGACATGACACGTATTTGTATCGTTGCCATTAAGGGTAAAACAATGGGGTTTATTCATACTGATTGAGTTTACTTTGTCTACATCATGTCATCTTATTTAAGAGGTTACTATATTCTTTATGAACTTAATACTCTAGATACATGCTGGATAGCGGTCGATGTGTGGAGTAATAGTAGTAGATGCAGTCAGGAGTCAGTCTACTTGTCTTGGACGTGATGCATATATAAATGATCAATGCCTTGGATTTCGTCATGATTATTCGCTTTTCTATCAATTGCCCAACAATAATTTGTTTACCCACTGCATGTTATTTTCAAGAGAGAAGCCTTTAGTGAAATCTATGGCCCCCGGGTCTTATTTTTATCATGTATTAAAATCCAAAAATAACCTGCTGCAATTTTACTTCCTTTATTTTTTTTGTTTTTTTTGTTTATCTATCTATCACTACGAGATTTGATCCTTGTAATTAACCGTCAAGGGATTGACAACCCCTTGTTTGCATTCGGTGCAAGTATTTGTTATTTTTTGTGTAGGTACTGCAAAGGAGGTGTTGCTTGGTTCCCCTACTGGATCGATAACCTTGGTTCTTAACTGAGGGAAATACTTATCTCTACTGTACTGCATCATCTCTCCTCTTCGGGGAAATCCCAATAGAACTCAATAGTAGCACAATCCTTCAGATGTTAATGACAGTGATTATGATGGTGCTGTCAAAAGGGATCCAGTTGAGGAATTATAGTTATTGGAGAAATTGCAAAGACAAGATAATTGTTTATTGCAAACTTGATGGATGGCCCTTTATGATGACAGCTTCTGAAATCAGGAATGAAAAGCCATTTACCATTAGAAAATTGAGATTGCCACACACATGCCCTTCAGATAGTGAGAACACAAAAGTGATAGGAGATTGGTTTGCTAAGGAATGTGAGCATGCAATTAGAATAGACCCCAGGACAAAGGTTGACACAATGTTAGAAAATGCAAAAGAGAAGTATGGGGTGGAAATATCCAAGAGCAACGCCTACAAGGCTAAGAGGAAGGCTTTGAAAGTTGTTAAAGGAGATGTTAAAGCACTATACACTAGATTCAGAGACTGTTTGCAGGCAGTTCTAGATGCAGATGATGGCAGTAGGTGTATTGCGACAACAAGAAACATATCAGCACACCCAAGCCCCAACCTTAGGTTCCATAGGATGTTCATGTGCCTCAATGCATCTAGGGAAGGCTTTCTTAATGGGTGTAGGCCATTCATAGGTATTTTCATTGGTGCACCTTTGTGTAAACCTTTATTTTGCATTTTAGCTGTCTCAAATCGTATGGTTTACAAGGAAGATACCCCATCTTGGAGATGGTTCTTGTATTAGTTGAGGCAATGCATTGGAGAGAGTAATGAATTTGGCATTTACACTTTCATATTAGACAAGCAGAAGGTTAGTGAACAACATACATTTTGTACTAAATCGGGAAATATTTTCTATTTAATTATCACATTGATAAATCCTATTTATTTCCTCAGGGCTTGCTAAATGTTGTTTACCAAAATTTTCCAAATTCACCACATAGGTACTGTCGTAGGCATATCTATGCAGATTTTCAAGCAGTTGGATTTAGGGCTGAGGAACTGAAGTAGTATATAGACCAGGCTAGTTATTCAAAATGGATTTGATGTTGCAAAGGCTAAACTTAAAGATGAGGATGAAGAAGCATGGAAATGGTTGGTTAGAATCCCAAAAGAAACTTGGGCTAGGCATGCAATGGACATGAATTGCAAAACAGATTTAGTTGTGAACAACATTAGTGAGGTCTTGTACACACCAGAGCTGAGGTCAAAGCCAACTATAACCATGACAGATGGAATACGATCAAAGTTGATGGTGAAGTATCAAGGACCAGGAACAAGATACACTACAAAAAAAAATACACTTCCGTGATGATACGTGTTTGTCACAGTAGGTCACGTTTTTTGTCATGCATGTACATCCATGATGATTTTATGACAGAATCAAGACAGTGATACCTTAGCTATCGTAGAAGTGTTCCGTGACATTATCAAAATTATCATCACGGAAGTGAGGCGGGTGACACGCTTGGAGGCCTCACGGGCTTGCTCTGGAGTGAGGCCGCACCTCGCGACCAGGTAGTCGTCATGATCGAAGCGGACGATGGACACGGGGGCGGTGGACATGAAGCGGCGACCGGGGTCGGCGGAGATGATACGACGACCGAGGGCGGCGGGGGAGACGGCGCGCACTGGGAAATGTGGTGGCGTTGGAGACGAAGCATCGCAGCAGGCTGCGAGGGCACCGCAGCAAGTCTGAATGAGAGCGTCTCTACCCATTCCATAGTATTTTATCTCCCATCTTTGATTCGTAGGATTTTGAAAACCTAGGAACAGGAAAGAGTTAAATACTCCTACACTTTCAGGAGTGCCTTATTTTTTCATGCACAGTCAGCGTAGTGTGTAAGTTGAAAATACACCAAATTGATGCTCAAAATTGTTCGGCCGTGCAAATATAGCGTTTTCGGAGCCTCCATCCGTATTTAAACGTATGTCCAGCGTGTGTGGCGTGCCAGCGTGGCAGTGGCCCACCTGTCAGTGGCTGAGAGCTGGGAAGGTGCAGGGTGGCCCCAGCGTGAGGAATTTTTTGTACAAAACCGCCTCATATTTTATTTAATAAGGCAGAAAAACCCCACAAACTAGAAGAAAAAAAGTGTGATTCATGATCGAACCTAAGCCCTCGTGATCACGGGTTGCATTGCACGTAGAGGTTGAGGTTGAACTCAATATATTGCATTGCTATGCAAAAAAGTAACCTTGAAGCATGTCTTTTTTTCTCGAAGTTCAAAGAAACGGCTTTTTACAGCTAAAAACATTCTGAAATTTTTGGACATGCACACATAGGAGTGTAATATATCCGTGTGAATTTTCATCAAAACGTGTGCTTGTATGTGAGAGATTAAAGACAAATGCATGAAGAAATCAGCTTGTTTTTTGGCCGGATTTATATATGGCGCTTCTATGGACCCGTACAAGTTTTATTTCCATTTTTTTCAAGTTTTTATTTTTATTTTTGATATTATTTGTACCGTTCAAAAAACAGAAATGTAAGAAAGTTTTACAATTGTCATAAACTTAAAGTGCACTGAAAAATGTTCAACATGTTTCACATGCATTAAAAAATCATAATGCATTTTTGCAAAATGTTCGTCTTGCATTAAAAGTTAGCAATGTGTATTGTAGAAAAAGTTCAACGTGTATTAAAAAATTATTCCGTAACATTTTGAATAATTGTATTAAAATTTTCACCTCAATATTACTTCTAAATGTTGGCTGACTATTTTACAAAATACAATGTTGTCGATTTGTTAATAATTGGGTATTTTATAGAAATACAATGAACATAAACAATAATAGCGTGTGCTTGTGTCCAGAATGAACATCCATAAATTACTCAATAATTTCTAATATAGGTCGAATTATTTCAATCCCCATAAACTTCAGAAAAAGTTCATGTCTACCTGTGGCACCCCGGTTCAGAGCGACCGGTTTACCTTCCATTGCCAGCCCAGAGATCTAATCTTCTGGCAACACACAATAACTTGGTACGGAAAACAATCGCTTTATTGATGCTAGTGGAACATAGTTTGTTATTACATCAGATAGCGAGGCCAAATGGCACACACGGTGCGGCTGAACAGTATGTACATCATTTAATGAACATGAAGGGGGTCTCGATCACGATAACTACGCGGCAGCGGAACAATGACGAAGTGGAACTCCATATCACAGGAACACCGATGTGGACGCAGTCTAGACACGGGAAGCACTCCGATCCGGTAAGACTTTCCTGAAATCTGGTATGACACGTCAGATCAGTACATTGAATGTACTTGCAAGCTCACAACAAGTAAAAGCATAATGGCAAACAATAACATGACGATTAAGTAGGTTAAATGCAAGGCTATATAGACTACTCATGAAGTGAACATGCTTGTGCACCGAGTCCTTCGGACTCTCTTACCAAACGGGTTACCTCGTAACCAACTTAATCAATACGGTGATCACTTTCAGATCACAAACGAAACCAACTCTTTGGTTCCCACAACAACGACCATCTTCATGGTCTTAACAATCTCATCACATAACTAGTGCCAACCATATCACTTTAGTGTGCAAAATTAACTTATTTATATTGATCCATAGTGTGACCAACTTACGAGTTGTGTCCGTAACCGAGGACGCGGCTATCAATGAATTTAATATACATTCTGCACAGGTTAGTACACTGTACCCACACCACAGAATCCATGGCCTCACACTCCCATTCGGGTAAACCAACGACATTCCGACAGAACCAACTCATTGCCATGACACTCTCTCGGCCACTCCGACCAACTCCCTTCTGGGCTAAGTCCTGGGTGGCCCCGATGTTAACAGGGCTGGCCTTGGGGAGGAGGGCAGACGGGGCGGCCGCCCCAGGCCCCCCGAGTACAGAGGGGCCCCCAATGGCTTGGTTTCCATATACACATACGTAAAGTTATCCCGTTTAAGATGGATTAATTTCTATGGAAAGGAAAAAAATAGGTAACAGATCGCAATCTTCTCAGCTTGCCGCAGGAGCGTAATCTTCTTCGCTTCCCTGCCACTAGAGATGCTAATCACATAAGCAAAACTCTGGCCGGCTAGTGCGCTCGCTGCCTTTGAAGTCTAATCTCGTATCTCGTATATGGAGAAAAAAGTGCAACTGCTCGACGCAATATCCTTCATGGATGCCACACATGACTCTGGGATCCGAAATTGCAACTGCTGAATGGCCAGGAAAACAATCCTGGCGCCCTATATGGCAAACGAATCAGACCCAAGCTTGACTGTGCCCCCGTCCATGTATTCTAATCATGGTTTTCGGCTGCTGTGCATGATTACTGGAAGAAGGTAATACAATTTTCAGATTCCAATCAACCTGCTCTCCGATGCAAATATCTCTTTTTCTATAGTCTTTATAGGTTGTTCATTCGTTTCATGAAGATCATACCCATACATATCTATTTCTCACTCTAATTTCTTATGTTGGGTAGGATCAGAAAAGGCGAGCTCTGATTTTTGTTCTTGACTAGTAAGCAGCAGAAATAACTTGCAATTTTTAATTTTCTAGCCATCCAGATCTTTTTTTATTAAACTAATAGAGGTTTTAATTTCTTGGATCATATTTTTGCGTGCTAATTAGCGAGATGTTATCTAGAAAGTATGCATCTGGTGATGATTAAAGAAAATAAACTTGCATATCAGTTGAGTGAGAATCTGAGATCAAGAAAGGAGATATTGACATTTTTCTAGAAATTCCGTCGAATGCCTTTAGTTACTGTTGAAAAAAGTGACAATATATAGGATAACACTAATAATTACTGTAGGCACGAACCTAATGGAAACACATATATATAGCGCCGTTGAAAAGAGCAACCAGTTTTTCTATGAATGTTTATGACCTTCGTTTGTTGGATGGTCGACATGACAATGCAACATAAAATAGGCTGTATTGAGTATTTAGATGCAATTGAGAAAGAGAAAAATGTGGCTTCAGGGCCCCTTTGTGTTATCTTGCCCCGGGCCCCGAAATCTCAGGGGCCTGCCCTGATGTCAACCAATGACATCCAATGGCCACCGTCGTGGCAAAACAATCAATGGTCCCAAACGGGGACAAGGTTCCATAACAACAACGGGCACGCAAGGTTATGTCGGCTTACCGGGCCAGGGTACCACACACCCATAACCTTTCCTCGTTGGAGGCACCGACCAGAGGCATGACAACAGATCGAATAAGGGCCTTCCCATAAAGGCAAATGTGGTTGCACTGGGAAGCTCGATTCAGTGGCACCATGACTCGATCAACAATTATGTTCAAGTTGGAATATCATCAGGTTTAACTTGAAATAAAAGAACTCAAGCCATACTATGCCATGATCATGCAACTATATGACATGCAACCGTAAGCACATATCACCGAAATGGAACATATCAACATCATAGAATCACTAGTCATGCACTACTAATCATTTTGAGGCACTTGTTTTAACTTCATCATTTTTAGTTATCACAATAGCATGACGAGTATATGAATATTAAAGCATCATATAAAAAAATAGCTCCGGTCATTTTCAAACCATAGTCATGCTATCACAGTACCACTACTGCATCCAACTAGTTCATGTAATCAAGTACTACAACAAGCTAAGCATATCAAGCAAGACAATTGAAATAACTTAAGCCTTTCTATTTAAATGATTTAAATGCATGAAATAATTCATATTCAAGTTGGAAAAATTATAGCTATTGAAATGACACCATGCAAATATTTGTGTGGCTTGCCATAGCACAGAGGAGGGTCACACTCCTCCTGGTTCTCCTCAAGGCAAACTTCTCCTTCTGAAAATATTTAAAAACAACAAAAGAAAATATCAAGAACCACTCTGAAATTCTAGACAGCAAGGAAAAAAATCTCAAATTTGGTGTGCTGCTAGAATATTTCAATACAAACACAATGCAAAAAGAATCAAATCATTTGGGTTTATGGTTTAGGAGTTAGATTTGGTCAAAGTTCCTGGTCAAAATGAGCAAAATTTAAAAGAAAAGGAAAAACCGAGGGGGTGACATCAAAGACGTAAACCCGCGGGGCGCCTCCACTTATACCGCTTCAGGGCGGCTGGGTGGCTGACAATGGACCCCCGTTGTCAGGTTTAGAGAGAGGGAGGGAAATAGAGGAGGGGCTGTGAGTCGCTGGTGTTTCTCTGGCGAGGAGAGGTTGGCGGCCGCCGTGGAGGGGGGAATGCGCCAGACTACGGCGAGTCTGTACGTACCCGAAACACGGCGAGAGGTAGACGGAGCGAGTCGTGGTGGTCGTCTCCAGAGACGTCAGCGGAGGGAGCTCGTCGGAGAGGAAGAAGACGACATGAGCTAACGATTCCAGGGGATCCAGCGGGGTCGGCTAGCATCAGTGGATCACCAGGAACACGCCAGAGTAGTCGAACGAGCTCGAGGAGCTCTGGAGAGGTGGGGAGCAGCAGGAGGGGATCGCCGATGAGCTCGGGTAGGGGATGGCAGCCAGAGGCCTGCCCGGCCGGGTTGCAGCTTATCTACGGTGTTGTGGTGGTTGGGTGAGTGCGGTGAGGTGCTTGGAAGGGCAAGGGCTCTATTTATAGGCGAGGTGAGGAGGGGATCGATAGCTCCGGCGAGCTCTCTGGAAGCGGCGCACGACGACCAGGAGCGTTAGTGAGAGGGGGAGAAGAGGCCGTGGTGAAGGAAATATGCCTTAGAGGCAATAATAAAGTTTTTATTTTATATTTCCTTATATCATTATAAATGTCTATTATTCACGATAGAATTGTATTAATCGAAAACTTGATACATGTGTGGATACATAGACAAAACACTGTGTCCCTAGTATGCCTCTACTTGACTAGCTCGTTAATCAAAGATGGTTAAGTTTCCTAACCATAGACATGTGTTGTCATTTGATGAACGGGATCACATCATTAGAAGAATGATGTGATGGACAAGACCCATTCGTTAGCTTAGCATAATGATCGTTCAATTTTATTGCTACTGCTTTCTTCATGTCAAATGCATATTCCTTCGACTATGAGATTATGCAACTCCCGGATACCGGAGGAATGCCTTATGTGGCATCAAACATCACAACGTAAGTGGGTGATTATAAAGATGCTCTACAGGTATCTCCAAAGGTGTTTGTTGGGTTGGCATATATCAAGATTAGGATTTGTCACTCCGAGTATCGGAGAGGTATCTCTGGGCCCTCTCGATAATGCACATTATAAGAAGCCTTGCAAGCAATGTGACTAATGAGTTAGTTGCGGGATGATGTATTACAGAACGAGTAAAGAGACTTGTTGGTAACGAGATTGAACTAGGTACGAAGATACCAACGATCGAATCTCAGGAAAGTAACAAACCGATGACAAAGGAAATAACGTATGTTGTCATAACGGCTCGACTGATAAAGATCATCGTAGAATATGTGGGAGCCAATATGAGCATCCAGGTTCCACTATTGGTTATTGAACGGAGAGGTGTCTCGGTCATGTCTACATAGTTCTCGAACCCGTAGGGTCCGCACGCTTAACATTCGATGACGATTTGTATTATATGAGTTATGTGATTTGGTGACTGAATGTTGTTTGGAGTCCTGGATGAGATAACAAACATAACGAGGAATCTTGAAATGGTCGAGAGGTAAAGATTGATATATAGGACGATAGTATTCTGACACCAGAAGTGTTCCGGGGGTACCAGGTACGTATCGGGTCACCGGAAGGGGTTCCGGGCATCCCCCCGGCAACTACATGGGCCTAATGGGCCAAGAGTGGGACAAACCAGCCCCTAAGGGGCTGGTGCGCCCCATGTACGCCAAAATAGAGGGGGGGGGGGAGGAATGAGGAGAAGAGAGAAAGGAAGGGGAGGGATTCGGCCTCCCCCTTCCTTCTCCCCCTCCTCCTTCCTTCCCCCTTCGGGAATTATGGTAGGGGGTGGGGGGCGAAGAGGATTAGGGCCCCAAGTATGATTCCTCCTACTTGGGCGCCCCCTTGGCTGTCTCCTCTCCCTCCCACCTATATATATATGAAGGGGGGAGGCGCCTTAAACACACAATATTGATTCCAAGCCGTGTGCGGCACCCCCCTCCACAATTTACGACTCCGGTCATATTCATGTAGTGCTTAGGTGAAGCCCTGCATGGATCACTTCACCATCACCATCACCACGCCGTCGTGCTGACGCAACTCTCCCTCGAAACTTTGCTGGATCAAGAGTTCGAGGGACGTCTTCGAGCTGAACGTGTGTAGAACACAGAGGTGCCATACGTTCGGTATTTGATCGGTCGGAATGGGAAGAAGTTTGACTACATCAATCGCGTTAACAAACACTTCCGCTTTCGGTCTACGAGGGTACATGGACACACTCTCCCCCTCTCGTTGCTATGCATCTCCTAGATAGATCTTGCATGAGCATAGGAATTTTTTTGAAATTGCATGCTACGTTTCCCAACAATGGTATCCGAGCCAGGTCTACGCATGGATGATATGCACGAGTAGAACACAAAGAGTTGTGGGCGGTGATCGTCATACTTCTTACCACCAATGTATTATTTTGATTTGGCGGTATTGTTGGATGAAGCGGCCGGCCTGGACCAACCTTACATGACCACGTTCATGAGACCGGTTCCACCGACAGACATGCAACTAGTTTTGCATAAAGGTGGCTGGTGGGTGTCTGCTTCTCCAACTTCAGTTGAATTGAATTTGACTGCGGCCGGTCCTTGTTGAAGGTTAAAACAGCAAACTTGATAAATCACCGTTGTGGTTTTGTGCCGTAGGTAAGAACGGTTCTTGCTAGAAGCCTGTAGCAGCCACGTAAAACTCGCAACAACAAAGTAGAGGACGTCTAACTTGTTTTTGCAAGGCATGTTGTGATGTGATATGGTCAAGGCATGATGTGATATACATTGTTGTATGAGATGATCATGTTTTGTAAAAGTTATCGGCAACTGGCAGGAGCCTTATGGTTGTCGCTTTATTGTATGAAATGCAAACACCATGTAATTGCTTTACTTTATCACTAAGCGGTAGCAATAGTTGTAGAAGCAATAGTTGGCGACGACCACGATGCTACAATGGAGATCAAGGTGTCGAGCCGGTGACGATGGAGATCATGACGTTGCTTTGGAGATGGAGATCAAAAGCACAAAATGATGATGGCCATATCATGTCACATATTTTGATTGCATGTGATGTTTATCTTTATGCATCTTATTTTTCTTAGTACGACGGTAGCTTTATAAGATGATCCCTTCACTAAATTTCAAGTTATAAGTGTTCTCCCTGAGTATGCATCATTGCGAAAGTTCTTCGTGCTGAGACACCACGTGATGATCGGGTGTGATAGGCTCTACGCTCACATACAACGGGTGCAAGCCAGTTTTGCACATGTGGGATACTCGGGTTAAAATTGACGAGCCTAGCATGTACAGGCATGGCCTCGGAACACTGGAGACCGAAAGTTCGAACATGAATCATATAGTAGATATGATTAACAAAGAGATGTTCACCATTGATGACTACCCCATCTCACATGATGATCGGACATGGGTTAGTTGATTTGGACCACGTTACTCTTAGATGACTTGAGGGATGTCAGCTTAAGTGGGAGTTCTTAAGTAATTTGATTAATTGAACTTTAATTTATCATGAACTTAGTCCTGATAGTATTTGCATATCTATGTTGTAGATCAATAGCTCGCGTTGTAGCTCCCCTATGTTTTTTGATATGTTCCTAGAGAAAACTATGTTGAAAGATGATAGTAGCAATGATGCGGACTGGGTCCGGGATGAGGATTATCCTCATTGTTGCACAAAATAATTATGTCCTTGATGCACCGCTAGGTGGCAGACCTATTGCAGGAGTAGAAGCAGAAGTTTTGAGCGTTTGGCAAGCTCGATATGATGACTACTTGATAGTTTAGTGCACCATGCTTTACGGCTTAGAATCAGGGCTTCAAAGACGTTCTGAACGCCACGGAGCATATGAGATGTTCCAAGAGTTGAAATTGATATTTCAGACTCATGCCCGTGTCGAGAGGTATGAGACATCTGACAAGTACTTTGCCTACAAGATGGAGGAGAATAGCTCAGCTAGTGAGCCTGTGCTCAGAATGTCTGGACACTACAATCGCTTGAATCAAGTGGGAGTTAATCTTCCAGATAAGATAGTGATTGACAGAGTTCTCTAGTCACTATCACCAAGCTACTGGAACTTCGTGATGAACTATAATGTGCAAGGGATAACGAAAAAGATTCCCGAGCTCTTCACGATGCTAAAATCGGTGAAGGTAGAAATCAAGAAAGAGCATCAAGTGTTGATGGTTAACAATACCACTAGTTTCAAGAAAAGGGGCAAAGGGAGAGAAAGGGAACTTCAAGAAGAATGGCAAGCAAGTTGTCACTCCCGTGAAGAAGCCCAAAGCTGGACCTAAGCCTGAAACTGAGTGCTTCTATTGTAAAAGGAATTGTCACCGGAAGCAGAATTACCCCAAATATTTGGCAGATAAGAAAGATGGCAAAGTGAACAAAGGTATATTTGGTATACGTGTTATTGATGTGTACCTTACTAGTGCTCGTAGTAGCCCCTGGGTATTTGATACATGTCCGGTTGCTAAGATTAGTAACTCAAAACAGGAGTTACAGAATAAATGGAGACTAGTTGAGGGTGTAGTGATGATGTGTGTTGGAAGTGGTTCCAAGATTGATATGATCATCATCGCACACTCCCTATACTTTTGGGATTAATATTGAACCTAAATAAATGTTATTTGGTGTTTGCGTTGAGCATGAACAAGATAGGACCATGTTTATTGCAATACGACTATTCAGTTAAAATAGAGAATAATTGTTATTCTGTTTACATGAATAAAACCTTCTATGGTCATACACCCAATGTTAATGGTTTATTGAATCTCAATTGTAGTGATACATATATTCATAATATTGATGCCAAAAGATGCAAAGTTTATAATGATAGTGCAACATATTTGTGGTACTGCCGTTTAGGTCATATTGATGTAAAGCGCATGAAGAAACTCCATGCTGGTGGGATTTTGGAATCACTTGATTATGAATCATTTGATACTTGCGAACCATGCCTCATGGGCAAGATGACTAAAACGCTGTTCTATGGAACAATGGAGTGAGCCAATGACTTATTGGAAATAATACATACCGATGTATGTGGTCCAATGAGTGTTGAGGCATGCGGCGGGTATCGTTATTTTCTGACCTTCACATATGATTTAAGGAGATATGTGTATATCTTCTTAATGAAACACAAGTCTGAAACATTTGAAAAGTTCGAAGAATTTTAGAGTGAAGTGGAGAATCATCATAACAAGAAAATAAAGTTTCTACAATCTGATCGTGGAGGCGAATATTTGAGGTTACGAGTTTGGCCGTCGTTTAAAAGAATGTGGAATAGTTTCACAACTCACGCCACCTGGAACACCACAGTGTAATTGTGTGTCCGAAGGTCGTAACCGTATTTTATTAGATATGGTGCAATCTATGACGTCTCTTACCAATTTACCACTATCGTTTTGGGGTTATGCATTAGAGACAACTGCATTCACGTTAAATAGGGCACCATCAAAATCAGTTGAGATGACACCGTACAAACTGTGGTTTGGAAATAAACATAAGCTGTCGTTTCTTAAAGTTTGCGGTAGCGATGCTTATGTCAAAAGGCTTCAGCTTGATAAGGTCGAACCCAAATCGAAGAAGTGCGTCTTCATAGGATACCCTTAGGAAACAATTGGGTACACCTTCTATCAAAGATCCGAAGGCAAGATTTTTGTTGCCAAGAATGAAACCTTTCTAGACAAGGAGCTTCTCGTGAAAGAAGTGAGTGGGAGGAAAGTAGAACTTGATGAGGTAATTGTACCTTCGCTCGAATTGGAAAGTAGGTCATCACAGAAAATCGTTCCCGTGATGCCTACACCAACTAGAGAGGAAGCTAATAATAATGATCATGAAATTTCAGATCAAGTTACTACTGAACATGGTAGGTCAACCAGAGCACGTTCTGCACCAGAGTGGTAAGGCAATCCTGTTCTGGAAGTCACGTTACTAGACCATGATGAACCTATGAACTATGAAGAAGCGAAGATGAGCCCAGATTTCGATAAATGGCTTGAGGCCATGAAATCTGAGATAGGATCCATGTATGAGAACAAAGTGTGGACTTTGGTTGACTTGCTTGATGATTGGCGAGCCATAGAAGATAAATGGATCTTCAAGAGGAAGACGGACGGTGATGGTAGTGTTACTATCTACAAAGCTCGAATTGTCGCAAAAGGTTTTCGACAAGTTCAAGGTGTTGACTATGATGAGATTTTCTCACTCGTATCGATGCTTAAGTTTGTCCGAATCATGTTAGCAATTGCCGCATTTTATGAAATCTGGAAAATGGATATCAAAATAGCATTCCTTAATGGATTTATTAGAAAAGAGTTGTATATGATGCAACCACAAGGTTTTGTCAATCCTAAAGGTGCTAACAAAATGTGCAAGCTCCAGCGATCCATCTATGGACTGGTGCAAGCATCTCGGAGTTGGAATATATGCTTTGATGAGTTGATCGAAGGATATAGTTTTATACAGAGTTGCGGTGAAGCCTGTATTTACAAGAAAGTGAGTGGGAGCACTACAACCTTTCTGATAAGTATGTGTGAATGACATATTGTTGATCGAAAATGATGTAGAATTTTCTAAAAAGCATAAAGGAGAGTTTGAAAGGAGTTTTTCAAAGAAAGACCTCGGTGAAGCTGCTTACATATTGGGCATCAAGATCTATAAAGATAGATCAAGACGCTTGATAAGAATTTTCAATGAGTACATACCTTGACATGATTTTGAAGTAGTTAAAAATGGAACAGTCAAAGAAGGAGTTCTTGCCTGTGTTGCAAGGTGTAAAGTTGAGTAAGACTCAAAACCCGACCACAACAGAAAATAGAAAGAGAATGAAAGTCATTCCCTATGCCTCAGCCATAGGTTCTATAAAGTATGCTATGCTGTGTACCAGACCTATTGTGTACCTTATCATGAGTTTGGCAAGGGGGTACGATAGTGATCCAAGAGTGGATCACTGGACAGTGGTCAAAGTAATCTTTAGTTACCTAAGAGGACTAAGGAAAATTTTCTCGGTTATGGAGGTGATAAAGAGTTCGTCGTAAAGAGTTACATTGATGCAAGCTTTTAGACCGATCTGGATGACTTGAGGCTCAATCTGGATACATGTTGAAAGTGGGAGCAATTAGCTAGAGTAGCTCCATGCAGAGCATTGTAGAAATAGAAAATTTGCAAAATACATATGGCTCTGAATGTGCCAGACCCATTGACTAAACTTCTCTCACAAGCAAAACATGATCACACCTTAGTACTCTTTGGGTGTTAATAACATAGCGATGTGAACTAGATTATTGACTCTAGTAAACCCTTTGGGTGTTGGTCACATGGCGATGTGAACTATGGGTGTTAATCACATACAGATGTGAACTATTGGTGTTAAATCACATGGCGATGTGAACTAGATTATTGACACTAGTGCAAGTGGGAGACTGAAGGAAATATGCCCTAGAGGCAATAATAAAGTTGTTATTTTATATTTCCTTATATCATGATAAATGTATATCATTCATGCTAGAATTGCATTAGCCGGAAACTTGATACATGTGCGAATACATAGAAAAAACACCTTGTCCCTCATATGCCTCTACTTGACTAGCTCGTTAATCAAAGATGGTTAAGTTTCCTAACCATAGACATGTGTTGTCATTTGATGAACGGGATCACATCATTAGAGGAATGATGTGATGGACAAGACCCATTCGTTAGCTTAGCATAATGATCGTTCAGTTTTATTGCTACCGCTTTCTTCATGTCAAATACATATTCCTCCAACTATGAGATTATGCAACTCCCGGATACCGGAGGAATGCCTTGTATGGTATCAAACGTCATAGCATAACTGTGTGATTATAAAGATGCTCTACAGGTATCTCCAAAGGTGTTTGTTGGGTGGCATAGATCGAGATTAGGATTTGTCACTCCGAGTATCTGAGAGGTATCTTTGGGCCCTATCGTTAATACACATCATAAGAAGCCTTGCAAGCAATGTGACTAATGAGTTAGTTGCGGGATGAGGTATTACGTAACGCGTAAAGAGACTTGCCGGTAACGAGATTGAACTAGGTATAAAGATACCGACGATTGAATCTCGGGCAAGTAACATATTGAGGACAAAGGGAATAACATATGTTGTCATTACAGTTTGACTGATAAAGATCTTCGTAGAATATGTGGGAGCCAATATGAGCATCTAGGTTCTACAATTGGTTATTGACCAGAGACGTGTCTCGGTCATGTCTACAGAGTTATCAAACCCGTAGGGTCCGCACGCTTAACGTTCGATAATGATTTGTATTATATGAGTTATGTGATTTGGTGACCGAATGTTGTTAGGAGTCCCGGATGAGATCACGGACATAACGAGGAGTCTCGAAATGGAAGAGATGTAAAGATTGATATATAGGACGATAGTATTTGGACACCAGAAGTGTTTGGGGGTACAGGGTATGTATCGGGTCACTGGAAGGGGTTCTGGGCATCCCCCCGGCAACTACATGGGCCTAATGGGCCAAGAGTCGGATAGACCAGCCCCTAAGGGGCTGGTGTGCCCCATGTAGGCCGAAATAGAGGGGGGGGGGAGTAAAGAGGAGAAGAGATAAAGGAAGGG